>NC_083382.1:31349352-31664970 GCF_031755915.1 Ziziphus jujuba | reverse complement strand
ACTTTTTTCTTTTTAGGGTGAAAGGAACTGGTGGAAGATTATTCACTTAATTGTATTTGTGTTGTCAGCATATTATTATATCATGAAGCTCTTTCACTTTAGGTTTCTATTCAAAATTTTAAGGACCATAGCTATTGTGGTTTGGATTATTGGTAGGTCCATGGTAAGAGCCACATTTGATGATTATTATCTTCTTGGGGACATATTAAATGTTTTATATGAGAAGTCTACTTGCTGTTGATGTTTTATGATATCTAAATATCCACAGTTATCGTCTTTAGTTAACTTTTAATGCTTTTATTATGTGATTACTGTGTTTAATATTATATTGGTTGATATTATATTGGTTTTGTTATAATTTAGTAGTTTTTTTTCCTTGCGTTAGAAGGCATGGTCTGCTATAATTATCATGAGGAGGAAGGGCAATACTAGAGTTTGTAATGTTTTTGAGCTGTTTTGTTTGCAGACATGATTGAAGAATTAATCAACAAGGGGTATGAACGTTGAAATAACGCAGCTGCAATGCAAACTCTTGTTACTAATTGGTTGGAAAATATCATGCAAGAGGGCTCAAATAATGGCAGGGGCTTACGTGTTATTCCATTGAACTTATACAAGTTTCAAATTGTTGGCTATGACATGTTCGTTGGAGTAGTCAACTTAGAAAATAAGACATGCTCATGCAAGGAATTCGACATTGATGGATTTCCTTGTGTCCATGCAATTGAAGCATGTAAGCATCGACATATTTCTCCATATATCCTTTGCTCGGTGCATTACTAAGTTGACTCACTCTGTGACGCATATTTGGAAACCATATATCCACTTGGAGATAAATGTCAGTGGCATGCTCGAGATGATGTCATAGACTAGCTTGTACTTCCACCTAAGATTGGCAAACAGTCAGGAAGACCAAGAAAGAAGAGGATTCAATCTCAAAGAGAGGAGCATCTTCAATATAGATGCGGGGGATGCAAACAGATTGGTCACAGCAGCCAATCATGCTTGGCTGCCGTACCTCTTGATAGCACTACCAACTAACAGCACCATTCAACCGAAGGACCATAAATTGCTCACGCTATATTAATCCAATGTGGGCATGTTATGTGGTATTCGCGTGTTATGCAATGTATTAGGGAATGCAATTAGTAGCTCAACCGCTAACATGTGTTTTGGCATAATAGACGTTGGTTTTATGTGTTGCTTTGTTGGCAAAGTCATCCGTCGTATTGTGTTTTTAAAATATCATTCTGTGTTCAATTTTTTGTAGTTTCTTACTATTTCACGGATGCTATTACTACCCAATGGTAATTACTGATGCATCGTCGGTAATTGACATTTGTCCATCGTCGTAAAAAAATCACTACAATTCCATCCGACAACTTCAATCGTGTGTGTTTCCACCGAGAATATGCTAAATCTAGCTTTATTAATGATAATTGTTGAAAAAGTAAAAGAAAAAATGACATTAATAAGTGAAAGCATTCAATTTGTAGTTGCTGGAAAAATTATCATAGGTTTTACGGTAATTACCGAAACCCCTATGGTAATCACATTTTACCAATTTTTTGGCCCCCACAAGTCCCTTAATGTGTGTTAAATACAAAATATACATTTTTCAATGATCCTAAAGAGAAAAAACTCCAAAAGTTCTCAAATTGGCATAAAAATTTGATACCGTAGAGCCTTCGATAATTGCCGAAGAAACCTACCGTAATCAATTTATAGTTGTTGGAAAAATTACCATAGGTTTCATCGGTAATTACTGAAACCTCTATGGTTATCACATTTTACCAATTTTTTGGCCCCCACAAGTCCCCTAATGTGTGTTAAATGCAACAACATGCAAAATATACATTCTTCAATGATCCTAAGGAGAAAAAACTCCAAAAGTTCTGAAAAAGTTCTCAAATTGGCATAAAAATTTGATTACAATAGGACCTTCGGTAATTACTAATGAAACCTACGACAATCAATTTGTCCTTGCTTGAAAAATTACCGTAGGTTTCATCGGTAATTACCGAAACCCCTATGGTAATCACATTTTACCAATTTTTTGGTCCCCACAAGTCTCCTGATGTGTGTTAAATGCAAAAACATGCAACATATACATTTTTCAATGATTCTAAAAAGAAAAAATCCCAAAAGTTCTGAAAAAGTTTTCAAATTAGCACAAAAATTTGATTACCATAGGGCCTTCGGTAATTACTGATGAAACCTACCGTAATTAATTTGTAGTTGCTGGAAAAATTACCGTAGGTTTCATCAGTAATTACTGAAACCCCTATGATGATCACATTTTACCCATTTTTTGGCCCCCACAAGTCCCCTAATGTGTGTTAAATGCAAAAACATGCAAAATATACATTCTTCAATGATCCTAAAGAAAAAAAACTCCAAAAGTCCTAAACAAGTTCTCAAATTGGCATAAAAATTTGATTACAATAGGACCTTTTGGTAATTACCGATGAAACTTACGGTAATCAATTTGTAGTTGCTAGAAAAATTACCGTAGGTTTCATCTGTAATTACCGAAACCCCAATGGTAATCACATTTTACCAATTTTTTGGCCCCCACAAGTCCCCTAATGTGTGTTAAATGTAAAAACATGCAAAATATATATTTTTCAATGATCCTAAAGAGAACAAACCCCAAAAGTTCTGAAAAAGTTCTCAAATTGGCACAAAAATTTGATTATCGTAGGGTCTTTGATAATTACCGATAAAACCTAAGGTAATCAATTTGTAGTTGCTGGAAAAATTACTGTAGGTTTCATCGGTAATTACCGAAACCCCTATGGTTATCACATTTTACCAATTTTTTGGCCCCCACAAGTCCCCTAATGTGTGTTAAATGCAACAACATGCAAAATATACATTTTTCAATGATCCTAAGGAGAAAAAATCCCAAAAGTTCTAAAAAAGTTCTCAAATTGGCACAAAAATTTGATTACCGTAGGGCCTTCGGTAATTACCAATGAAACCTACGGTAATCAATTTGTAATTGCTGGAAAAATTTACCGTAGGTTTCATCGGTAATTACCAAAACCTCTATGGTTATTACATTTTATCAATTTTTTGGCCCTCAAAAGTCCCTTAATGTGTGTTAAATGCAACGACATGCAAAATATACATCCTTCAATGATTCTAAGGAGAAAAAACCCCAAAAGTTCTAAAAAAGTTCTCAAATTGACACAAAAATTTGATTACCGTAAGGCCTTCGGTAATTATCGATGAAACCTATGGTAATCAATTTGTAGTTGCTGGAAAAATTATCATAGATTTCATCAGTTATTACCGAAACCTCTATGGTTATCACATTTTATCAATTTTTTGGCCCTCACAAGTCCCCTAATGTGTGTTAAATGCAATAACATGCAAAATATATATTCTTCAATGATTCTAAGGAAAAAAACCCCAAGAATTCTGAAAAAGTTGTCAAATGGGCATAAAAAGTGGCCTAACATTGTTTGATCTAATGAGACACAAAGAGATATATATATCTTGTATAGAGTGTTGAGCCTCTGTTCAAGCCCACTTGCCCAGGCTCAATTGAGATTTCAATATAAAATTAATTGGTTCTGGATTGAAACCTTTCTTGGACCAAGATAAGTGTGCTTGGGCAAAGGCTATAAACTCTCTACAAATGGTATTGTCTGGTGGATGGACTAATGAATTGAATGGTGGTAGGCCATATGGTGATTCGGATGGAGGAAAATTCTACAATTGACTGTCAAAACTTGATGATAGAAATTTGTGCAAATGTGGAGACTCCTTAATAAACCACGTACAACTTCTCTCTCTCTAACCAATGTCCCACCTCCCACACTTCAAATCTAGTTTTCCTCTTTCTCTTACCAGTAACCCTTTAGTTTAACAGCTTTGCCCCAATTATTTTCAGTTGTCAGCTTTGTAAAAACAGAGGCTCGCATGGTGAAGAACAAGAAGAAGATGAGATATTGGAAGTTTCCAGAACTCCTGGGGTTAATATAGGCAAGTGCAGCACATGCTTCCTTATCCCATGCGACCCTACTCTATACACACTCTTCTTTTGCTCTTCCTTCTACAAGAGTTGTCAAACTTGTTATTGGCTTTGCTTCGACATTTTCTCTCTATTTATCTCTGAGATTCTTCAATGGTGTCCACTTTCATCTCACTTTGAAGACCTTTAATATGCAAACCCAACTCTCTTTCATTCTCTAACTAGTGATTATCATTTGGTAATAAGCACTTGAAAATTATTGCCTTCGAATTTTTGGCTTACTTATCATTTATGTTTGACTAGCTTGTTTGCTGTGGATAGGCTCAAAAAGAAACTCATTGAGAATCTCTGCAATTTCTAAAAAATGGGAACCCACTAAGGTATCTTTTTTTTTTTGTTTAGTGGAACACAGGACGCACGGGCAAGTAAAATAAATATATGGAAGTCATTTATAATTTTTTTAAGGTAAAAATGGATATTAAAAGGTAAAATAAAAAAGATCCAGAAATTATGGGTAAATATCCTTAACCATCTTTAAAGAGGGGTATTGGACCAAATTTCCCTTTTCTTGTTCAACATTCAAGAAACAAATTATGATGAAACAAGAAGTTTCATGATAATATTAAAGTTTTAGTGTTTTACACTTAATGGGGGTGTACAGAACAGAATCGAAATGACTGCCAATGGCACTTCCTATACAAGAGGGATTTTCTTCTTTTTTAAGCCTAGCCCAACTTAAACATTTTTGAGCTGAGCCCATTATCCGAATTCGACCCAATTGCCAATGTGGTGCATGCGTCAGATTCCCACCACAACCCAAAGAAGTTAAAAACACTGCCGTTTTGTAGAGTCACCACAAACTCAGATATAGCCATCCGTCCAAAACCAGACCGGTGAAAATATGCTCAAACATGCCGATTGGGTCGTTATCCATCCATCCTCAGTTTACCGTTAAAGGGTACGAAATCCGCTCTATATATATTAACAGGATTCTTATTTTTCCATCTTTTATTTTTTATCTTTTATTTTTTATTTTTATCTTTGATCTTCTCAGTTGGGTTGTGAATGATTGTTTTTGGCTTTGGTTCTTGATGGAATTGAAGCTGTTCATTAAACCAAACAGGAACAAGCCCTTCTAGCCGGTCACTCCTCAACTTCTCAAAATTTACAGGAGAACCTTCCAGTGGCAGAAGTTTAAGCAGAAGGTTGAGTTTGAGGAACGGGAATGGAGGCTTTACACTAGAACCACATGGTGTTGGCGACAGAGACGGCATTATCATTGTTGACCATGGTTCGCGTAGAAAGGAATCAAATCTCATGCTTAGTAAGCTACTTAAAATCTGAAGTTTGAGTTGTTTTCTTTGAAAAATTGTTACTTTAAAATGCATTTGTAATTATTTGGAGGAGTTTTTTTTTTTAATTTTTTAAATTTCAGATGAATTCGTGGCCATGTTTAGAGAGAAAACTGGGTATCAAATAGTGGAGCCTGCTCATATGGTATATTTTCTTCTTTTCATTAAGCTTTCTTAAATCTTTACATCCATCGGTGGAGGAAGTTGATAAATGAAATGAAAATGTGATTCTTGATATGTTTTGTTTAATTTTGCTGTGCTTTTAGTGGGAAAGTAAAGTGAAGTTTTATTTTATTTTTATTTTATTTTCTTATAATAATTTAAATGGTTTTGTTGTAAGGTTGAAACTTGAGATTCTTAATTTGTTGGTTCTCGAATATGAAACTTTATTAATTCGACCTGCAGGTTTGAGTATCTGTTGTTGAAAAAAGTATCCGTGTGGTAGTAGGATTGATAGTGCTATTGAACAAATTATGAATGCTTGATGAAAAAATGTGAATTTCTTTTTGGTATACTAACGGTTAATTATTAAGGGGTAGTCAATGTATAGTTTCTGAGATTCGATTTAACATTCTTTCACTGTAAATCAATTTGGGCTACCGTATGTGCTGCTGCTATATGGTTCACATTCTTATTTTCAAAGGGATAGCCGACTAAGTAGTAAGAACTGATATTTGTGTTTTGAGTTCAATTTAAAAGGTTATCCATTTAAGATTATTATCTTCTGTAAGATTTACAGGAGGTTTTTTCTTTATATTCCCTGATGAGTTACATTTAAAGATTTTTCTTTTTTGGGTCAACAAAATACATAGAAGATTGAATGGGGAAAAATAAGAACGTCAGCTATCTCTTTAGTTTCTATCTGTTTCCATATAGCCACGCGGACTAGGTGTTCAAAATTTATTTTTGGTGAACAACATGCATCTTGCATTTTGATGCTGTTATATTTGCAAAAATCTCATTCCAATGTTTTGTGTAAATAGGAGCTGGCTGAACCATCAATTAGAAACTCATTTGATGCGTGTGTTCAAAAAGGGGCAAATCGGGTTATAGTAAGCCCATTTTTCCTCTTCCCTGGAAGACACTGGCACCAGGTACCTCTGCATGATATCCTATGTAAATTTTATTGAATTGATAAATGCAATGGTGCTGCTGTATTTATAATACATTGAAGTCTAAGGAAACTAGATAAAGTGGATTAGACTTTATTTTCATTTCACAGGATATTCCTTCTCTAACAGCTGAAGCTGCAAAGCAGCATCCTGATGTGTCATATATCGTAACTGCACCTCTTGGCCTCCATGAGCTACTAGTGGTATGGAATTTCCTTGTTTTCCATTTTTTAATATATTAGATATTTTCCAATACCAACAGAAGTTTAGGCTTTGCCTATACTTGAGTTTATACTTAATTTGATAATTTTACCATTTATCCTTCTCTTTATCATAATTCCCAGTATTTTTCTATCAAATTTAAAGAATGACAAAATCAGGAATATTCTTAAAAAATCTTATACTGAAGAAATATTTTTGTTCTCATTACGGTTACTAAGAAGTGTTAATTAGAATTTACAACTTTTAAGCATCATTAAATCACCTCCTGTTGCTTATATGTTGCTTTTTGACTTTTTTGTAGTAAGTACACAAAGTAGTAATGGTTCAAGTTTCCATTTGAAATTAGGTATTTTGTTGTAGGATGTTGTCAATGACAGGATCAAATATTGCTTAAGCCATGTAGCTGGAGATGCAGATGAGTGTTCTGTCTGTGCTGGAACAAGCAAGTGCAGGCTCTACTGATCAACAAAAAGTGCACAATAAAATAGAATGGTCCATCTGTTGTATTTCTTGTTTCTTGGTTCATAAGGGGATATATTTTCTTCAGGGAGGTCAAGTTGATGTTATCATTTACCATCAAGAAATCAACTATAGGGACCGATGCTGATTTAAAATAGGAATCTAAGGCATGAATGCAAATGGTCTTACAATCTGAAGGTTGTGAAAATTTAATCATACTTTTTTCCAGATGCCTCTGGCTCATGTAACACATAATTTGACTTGATTGTATCAGTGGGACTCATATAAATAACAACTTTAATTAATTGTTACAGAATTTACAAATAGGCCGTCAAGATATTAGCCATTATTGGAGTAATTTCTTTTTGAGTAATGGCTAAACTGGAGAACAAAACATGATCACTGCTAAGTATTTTTCTACATGGATGAACCTGTGCCTTATGTACAGTCTTTCTTATGGCACCCTTACACCTATACTCGGATCCTTTCACTCCCTTTGTGTTCCTTAAGTTTTTCTATGTAATCATTGTAAAATTGACTCAAAAAAAAAAAAAAAAAAAAAGTTCTAAAGTGATCATTTTGCTGTCTGTATATTTTACTCTGTTCTATCACATATCCTTCTGGAAGGCTCGTTTTGCCCAGTCCCATAGCCTTGAAAATCTCCCTGCGTTTATTTTCTTGCTTGCATTAACTCGTGCCTCAGCTTGAGCAGGGGTTTCTTCTTCAACAGTGAAATGGGCTGTAATTTATCCATATCAGTGAAAGCACCATACAATCGATCAGTTTGTAAGAAAGTATTAAGTATTCTATAAGTTTTGCATTTTTATGGCAAGAAGATGAAAGTCTGTTACTGTTTCTCTGGTGTTGATTGGCTGTCTGATTTTTCAGTTGTTTGCTGAAGGATTCAGCTGCCGCAAAGACATTTTTAGGCCTTTCCCAGCCACCTCCAAATACACCATAACCTTCTTTAGGCTGAGGTTGAACAAGGAACTCAAGCACCGGAAGTTCTTCTCTATCCACCCAGTAAATGCAGTTCACAGGGCAAGAATCTACTGATACCTTTAAGTTTTTGGAGTCATTCAATTAGACAATTCTTAGAAGAAGATAAAAATGTTGCATGGACTTTGTCATCGGTGTTTTACCTCAAGTTTTTGTTCGTCGTCTCCATACTGTACTTTAACCCGTGCACATCCAAGTGCTTCATCCATCACGAATGTGTTGCTTGCATGGTGCACACATTCTCTGCAACCTGCCAAGAAAAAAAAATGCTTAGAAAACAGAATAGTAGATAAAAAGAAATGCTGAATTTTGGGTATATGGTATTGACCTATGCATGCATTTCCATCAACAAATAAAGCTTTGGATCTCAAGGATCCATCCCATGAGCTATAACCCAAACCAGACATGTCCCCGCTGAAGAATGCTCTCATTTGACCAATGGAAGCATCATATTTCCTCCTCAAATCTTCCCTCATCAGAACCTTGTATGCTTCATTCAGCAATAGAGTATGCTCATGACCCTAAACAAAGCAACAATAAAATATAAAATAAAAAAAATAAAAACACCCCTAAAAATTTCCAGTCAAAACTCACAAACTAACTATCCTTAAAAATAGAAAGTTTGTATTCTATCACGACGACCTCTTGGCCTGCAATATCAGGGTGGTACTTCTTTTGCAATTTCCTATAAGCTTCTTTAATTTCCAAGGGTTCTGAATCAACAGAAACGCCAAGCAGTTCATAGTAATTCTTCTCCATCTTCGTTTCCACTGCCTCTTTTCTATTACAACATCTGATAACAGGGCTTCTCTGTCTCCATCTAGAGGACAAACTCGTCGGAGTTAGAGAATCAGTGAGTCTATTTTTCAAACCCAATGCAACTGACCCCAAAAAAAAAAGAAAAAAAAGAAAAAAAAAAGAGAAATCTAAAATATCATAGACGAAATTCAAAACTATGCTTGGAAATGGGATTACCTCCAGATGGGCTTTTTCACTGTGGAATGTTCATAAACATGGGAAGCTTTTGGCACACGAAATTGGCAAATTGAGGCTACTGAGACTAACATATTCCTTCCTTCAATTGTCCTTTGATCCTTTGAACTGCGTGAAGCTAAATTAAACTGATATTTATGGCGTTGGAGGAAATGGATATTTTCTCAACGGTTTTAATGACTTCACCAATCTTAAGCCTCCATGTTAGCATTTCCTACGTCACTATCCACGGTTCGCTTTTCCCACCTGGCGCTCAAAGCCAACATGCCACGACGTCGTTAGTCCACGTTCATGAACCGAAAAATAAAAAATAAAAAAAAATAGAACGTACCTTACTAAACGACAACGTATGTTCTTATTTTCATTTTTGCCGAAAAAAAAAAACCCTCCGTTTTATTTTGTTATTGATTTTTTTTCTTAAAATTTATTTTTCAAGCAGAATATTCGAGCTGGTATATTTGCGCACAGCTTAGAGATGAACGTGGCAGTCGAGAAATGGCTTTTTGGAGAAAGTTTCTTTATCCAGTAATACGACAATCTCTGATTCTAAAACCTTCTTCCTGTTCATCAATCTCTCTTTCCAGACGACTATGTAATGTTTTTTTTTTTTTGGTAAATTATTTTTTTACAAATTTTATTTGTCGAGTTTCGTAATTTCGATAACAGAACTGAAAGAAACTCTTTCTTTGGCATTACTTGCGTAGTTCATGGTAAGTTGGAATCTCTAAAGGGCCCTGAACCTCTACTTGGAAGCCGCGCTTCAAGATTTCAATGGAAATTGAATGCTCAACGAAAACGTTTGCGGAATTTCTATTTCTCAGGCAGGTTAATTAATCTGGTTTTCTTTTGCTTTGAACGCTTGAAAATGTAGAATCTAGTTATTTTTTTATAATTATGTCTCTTTATTATTTGGTTTGTAAACTAGTTCTTGGAACTCATTATCTGGTTATGGTTTATTTATTTATTTTTTATTTCTGTTTATTTTTCCGTTTGTGTAATTTTTTATTTTTATTTTTATTTTTTTTGTGGGGGAAAGGTAAATTATATTTCTAATTCCTTGGAGCGAAATAAGCACCAATGTGGATACTAGTTAATAATTAATGCAAAACGATATTCTAATTCTATATTCTGGTTTACCTTCTAAAGTATTAGAATTATTAAATGCATTAATGGGTGTGTTACTGTAATTTAAGCTTCGGCACTGTGCCCATTTTCTTTTTTCTCGTATAATATGATTTACAACTTACAGAAAAGAGCTGCCATTTCCATTATTAGACTGCGGTGAGCTTTGTTTTCTGATTAGGCTAGTAGCTCTTTCTGACAAGTGAAGTGTAGCCTTTGGATTTATCTACGTTGATTGTGCAGCTAAGTGGCTAAGTGATTATCTTCATTTTCCTGTTGTGCTAGAAATGTTATACCTCGAGAATTGTTATGTTACAAATCGCCGCTAAATGCTCTTATATATATATATATATATATATACATATATACGCCTGTTAACTGTGTTGATATTGTTTAAAAAAGAGATCCAGTTATTTGTGTAACTTTGTTCTTTTGATTATGTTATTTCAGGAAGCAAATTGGGAATTGGAAGTGTCATTGGCTTTTCAGCTGTAATTGGATCAATAAGCTTTTGGTCGCGTGTTGGATATTCTATGGATGGTGAGCGTGGACACCCTAGCTGATTTCTTATTTCTTATCTTGTTTGATCTATAGTCTATAATCTCTATTGCACATAGGTGTCAGTATTTACCTTGATTTGAATTTCAATGTTGTAGGCCGTGATATATTGGTGCATGATGATCATGTAGAATCATCATGTGCTTCAGATTTTGAAGAAGAACCATATTCCCTCTGGACATTTGCAAGAAAATTTTGGCTTCCTATTTTCTTCTTGGTTACTCTATGGATGCATTTGGATCGTCCAATTACAATAATTGCAACTAAAGTGATTCTTTTCCTCCTTACAACAAAACCTAGTAGATTTTCTGTCTATGTTTTTGTTGATGAGGTTAGATAGTATACTTTTTTCTCTTTGATGCCATTAGCAATTACTTACCTTTTAAGAAAGTGTAATCAGGGATATTTTAAAGTATATACCAGAACATAGAAATCTACTATAAGGAGTCCTGGAAGGAGTCAGAAAGGCTTTTATTTTCGTTGAACAACAACTAGAATAAAAAGCAAAATAAGAAAAAGGAACATAATTAGTAGCAATATTATGGTCTGTTATTTGTCATATACTGGTTGTGGTTGGCAAACTTTTGACCTCAAACTTGAAATGTTGCAGCTATGTCATCAATGTATGCGCCAAGAGCCTCAATTGTATTACCTAAAGGTATTTGCCCTTTGGATTTATGAATTTATCCCTTCATATAGATCATGCAATTTAACACTTAGTGATACAGAATCTCATTTCTTTTTTAATATTACCAAAAGTTATGTGCTTCATTTTGTCATAATTATGTCAATCGTCATTTTAAAAGGATCAGTAGCAACAATCAGTGTTAAGTTTATACTAAACGTGGCACTCATAAGTGTAAACTAACCTGCCTACTAAGAAAGCTTGATTTTATCAGCATTTAATTAATATCCTGTTCGATGAGAGTTTGATTCCCTGTGGCCCGGAAAGATTGCCAGATGCTACTAATTTCAGAATTCCTAGCTTTCTTACTTGTCATCAGGTTTTTATAGCCACTATTGCATTTATTCACGGTAAATAATAAAAAAAAATTCATCTTTTGAATCACCTTGTCAGTTGAATCCTCTTTGGTTCATCATTGACTATGGAAGTTAACATTAAAATGGACGCATCATGTTTTATTCGGTAATTTTGTGGTTTCAAATTATTGGATACAGACAGTAATTTGATGATGAATGTATACAGCATCTGCTATTGGTACCGAGAAGTGCCATTTGGGCCTCATCTTTGAGTTTCTCGAATTGGTTAATTCTTTACATTTTGTGAATGGTACTTTTACAGACTTCTAACATATCTTGATCCTTTTGATCTTCAGTCATTATATGCGCACAAAGTTGAAGTTCAAGACTACCAGCTTTTCTGCATTGCTACAGTTGAAGTCAGGGATCAAAAATTCATTTTAATAGGAATTCTCGGTGGTTGGTGGGCTTGGTCAAGGTCACCAAGTCCTTGAGTGTTTTCTTTACTTGGATATAAGGTTCTAAATAATTAGTGATACAATTTAGACAGAAGAACCTGAATTTGGTTGAGTTGAGCTGCTAACCACATTCAAGGTCAGTTGCATTCAGTTTCAAGGTAGTCAATACATGACGATAGAAGATTTACTATGATTTAGGGTCATAGATACACTTGAACACAGATCGGTGATTTCAATATAAGACTTTAGGATATGCGTTATGCCTTTAACAAGTTTAGGCTCCCAGCTTCAGTTCTCCCCTGTTATTTTAGAGCTATGGTTTGGCAAAAACATGTTTTGCAATAATGATCTGAATTCCAAAGCCAATGAAAGATGAAAATTTAGTTGTTTATCTTGAATCTTTTTCTCTTGTAGCGTTTCAGATCTGTGGCTGCTCAGATCCTGTCAGATTCTAAATAATATCTTGTGGTAAATTGTTGTATATTTGAATTCTGAACCGTCTAGCTTCTTGGCCAGTGGCCTGGAGTTTCAGAGAGTGCATATGGGTTTCATTTTTTGCTTGGGGCTGGCGGGGTTGAGAAGTGGTTATTCCAATTATCCATAAAATGATGTGTTACTTTGTGTTATATTCCGCCTTTTTTTTTTTTTTTTTTTTCCCTCTCTAATGTTCACACGATGTGATAGGTTCTGTGAGTTGGAACTTCATAGTTAAAATGATCCATGTCATTTGTGCTAAAAACTTAAAAAAAAATTGTTTGGATCCAAGATTGCCATCCCTACTCACAAATATATATGGAATCCGTATGATATGACAATTTTTGCGAGTAGGTCCATGCTATTTTTGCTACTGCGGACAAGATATAAAGAGGTACAATAGCATGTATGTGCTGGCACTATTGTGATCAAGAAAAGGCCAACTAGTAGAGGGACCACATGATAACAATACAACTATTATTATTGTTGTTGTTACTGGGAAAAGTGAAAACTACAGTATCAGAATGAATATTCACGAGCGTACTTTCTTCCTCAAAACAATAGGAACAATTATTTAAGGGAAAAAAAAAAAAAAAAAATCAACAGGGACATTTAATCTACCAGATTCTTTTCAATTGTAATATTTCTTTTTTATCCGGACAACACATATATATATATATATATATATATTTTTTTTTTTTTCTTCCTTAAGACGCCACAATATACTTTGAATCGAATGGGACACCCCAGAGGAGGGTTCTATTGAAGCAGGCGATAATGGTGGACAGGTGAATCGGAACCATGGGAAGGGCCACAGAACATGCCACCCAGTTGAGGAAAATACATGAAGGTGACAGGAAGAGTACAGACTATCACCATAATACCCATTAGAGAAATGCCTGCTTGGGTCGGGAATCTAGAACCTGAAAATAGTAAAAGCTGGGTTATCACTGCCCCGACGGTCCCTCCGCATCCTGTCATTCCTGATATCACTCCCAGTGACCTGTAAAATCATTTACACTGTTTATCATAATTTTCTCATTAATTATGTAGATGCATATGTGGATCGGACACTGGTGGAATATTTGCTTTATTAATAATGTAATTTATTTTAACATTTTACTATTAGTATTTCTTAAAAATTCCCTTTAAAAAAATATTTGTTACAAATTAGAAGTTAGTACCGTTTTACCCGTAAACTACGACACATTTCTGATTTTGCTCACTTAAATTATTAAATTTTTCACATTGCCCCCAAAATATTGTTTTCGAATCGTTTTATTCTGAACATATAATTTATTTTGTTAATGAATTTGGCCAAATTATAGCATACACAAGATATAAAAGTAAAATCACACATTGTTTCTAAATAAAATTGTATTGGTTGTGTACAATTAATTTAACAAAATTCATCCATAATAATAATAATAATAAGAATGAGAATAATAATCAAATTCATCTGTCAGAAGAAATATTTGAGTAGATTGAAGAGATGTGACAACAATAGTTTGGAGGGCAATGAAAATAACCTAATGTTAGCACCAAAAAAAAAAAAAAGGGAAAAAATTTATGGCTTATAGAACGAAGTGGACCACGTGTCATAGTTTTGGGGATAATATGATAGGAACCCTTGAAATCATAAAACCTACTTACCCATTAAGAAATTTAAATTATCTGCAGTTAATGAAGCATAACATGAGACCTCATAATTTTTAGTCAAAATGCCAAAAAAACAAGAGACCTCATCGACCCCTTATAAAGTAGTGAAAGTAAATTAAGGACCAAGTCAACAACCAGCAAATGATTATTTGTTAGACACGTTGTATGTTTATATGCAAAGAAAAAAAGTTAGGAAATAATTATCTTAAAACTCCCTTCCTTACTGTCCACATGCTTTTCGCGTCGTCGACGTTGGCAAAGAAAGATTCTTACCTTCTGGAAACGAACGGAACCACACCAAAAGTCAGTCCACCGGCTGCTTGAACAAACACAGAGAAACAGCACATGACAGTAATCGAACCCCAAAGCGAGTTGACTCGTCCGAGTAAGACACACAACAAGCCGGCAAATGTTTGCACCAACCATAACCCCCACAGCCTCCCTCTCATCCCGAACCATCTCGCCATCTGATCGGAGAACATCCCTCCGGCAGGCCTCGAAAACACATTTGCGATCCCGAAGCTCGCTGCTATAGTTCCTGCCACTTGAAGATTCACGTCGAACCTATCGTAGAAGTACTGGGCTATGATATTATCGATTGTGAGCTCAACCCCGAAAGAGCAACCGTAAAGCAAAGCCAAAATCCAACCTCTGTAGTTCTTCAACCCGTGGAAGAGAACTTCGAAGAATTTCGAATTACGCTTTTCTTTTTCAACTCTGTAGTTGTTATCAGAAGGTCGATCCTGGCCGAAGGCCAACACCAATATCGCCGTGACCATTTGGAATGTGGCCGGGACCAAAAAAGCGACACGCCAAGCAGTGAAAGATGGCACGTTGAGTTCCATGATGAGTGAGTATATGAGCGGCATGACTAGCTGTGTTATTCCGGCACCGGAGTTTGCCCACCCGGCCGATACGCCGTTGGCGACTCCGACGATGGGACTGGAGAACATGGAGCTCATCCAGTACTGGTTTGCCACGAAAGTCGCGAGCGAAAAGCCTATCAGGAAGCGAATGATGATGAATGATGTGGATGAAGAGATAAGAGAAGTGGCGAGGATGACAGGTGCAGTGAGGAGGGAGAGTGTTGCGGAAGCTATGCGGGGACCCAACACATCGCATGCGGGTCCCATTGCAAAGCGGGAGAAGATGGAGCCCACGAAGGAAGCGATGCCGCCGCGGCTGATATCGGTTTCGGTGAGGTTGAGGTCGTCGCGGATTACTGCGAGGAGTGGAGGGATTGAGAAGGTGGAGAAATAGCATGAGAAAAGTGATAGCCATGCCAGGTGAAAAGCACGCATATGTGGTGGTGCCATCGAAAATGGCCGGAAAACCGTGGCTTTTTGATCGGCATCCACTGGTAGTGCGAAAGTGCAACTTTGTTTGTTGGAGATATTATCTTCCATATGGACGTCGATCGGTAGACAGAGATATTTGCTTTTCTGGGGAAGCGAAGAAAACGGAGTACTAGTTCTGAGCAGAATAAGATAGAGAGATAGTTAATGAGCTACTATAAAATTGATTTCTTGAACTTCGATTATTATGCTTCATATTTTGACAAGAGAAATAATTAAATTTTAGAGGTCACCTTCGTTTTCATGGTGGACCAGCAGTCACGTAATTATTAGTATTCATGAAAAAAACGACAAAAATAAAGAGGAGGAATGGACCACACCTTAATATATTATACTGCAAAATTAAGTCATCGATTTTATGTTCGTATTTCTCAATTTCGATTCCTTAATTATCTTTATATGTTCCTCATGCTATAAGTTATCTTTAATGATGGTTAATACTTAATAGTGAAGATAAATAATGAAAAATAACTTGGCAAATGCAAAAACCCAAGGAAAAAAAAAAAAAAAAACATTGATGTGTAAAAGGACGAATAAGAATGGAGTTTGAGAGAGGAAATAAACGTGACTTTGCACAAGGGACATACATCATATTTGTAGCAGCTATTTTGGCATTGTCCTATATCAGTTCCTCTAGATTAAAAATATTCGTTTGTTCCTTGTTGCCTCAGATTTTCATAGATGCCACTGAATTGTCCACTACTTGTTGACACTTTTTCGTTATTATTATTATTCGATTAATTGGAAATTGAATTGTCCATGTGAAAAGTAATGTATCATGTTCTTCTATCAATTATAAACAACATTACAAATATATTTTTTGTGTTCAAGGTTCTCATATCAAACTATATGTGAAATAAAAAACCCTGTTTAAATTTAAAAAAAAATAAATTAAACATTGTCCCAATAATTTTATGAGGAATTCAGTGACATATATGTAAAGATTAGAAATATATAAGAGAGTAAAAAAAAAAAAAAATCTTTATCTAATTATATATATATAAAAAAATAATTTTCATTAATTCGTATGCTCTTTCCAAAAAAAAATAAAAATTAATTCGTATACAAGCGGTTTAGGTAGATCAAATCTAAAGATGCTAAATATGAACAGGTCCATCGATCGGTAGAGTTTATTTGCCTCCACGTAGGGTACTATTTTTTTGGTTCAAATAAAAAAGGTTACTATTTCTTTACTAAGAAAACTTCCAGTGTAAGTATGAGGTCGACAGTCATCACCGATTACTTTTGCCCTTTTGATTGGAAAGACCACCGACTCCCTGATGTTCTCATTTTCTCAAGAGGATGACATAACCAGAGAGAGAAAAAGAGAGGAATGTTTTAAGCGCTCGTTGGTTTTACACGTGTCCGAATACATCCTGTCAAGATGCTTGTGCATTTCCATCGGGTTGGCTCCGGGTCCGGTTTATCCCGCCAAATTCAAAACTCTGGATTATAAATACCCCGCCGATTTCATTTTTACCTCTCGATCGTTTCGCTGAGCACCGGGATTGGAGAGAGAGTTCGAAAGCTTTCTTCAACTTCTCGATCTGCAAGGTCTCTCTTTATTTTTCTCACATCCAAATAATATTAACAAAATATAGCTGATTGTTGTTTCGAGTGGATCGGGAACTTTATGAATTCAGGAATAGAGAAGCAAGTTTTCTCTGTTAGATTCCATTTACATGACTCTGATCATTCATTTTTCATTTTAATTTTTAAATGATATTGTTGAGCTCTGGCATCGCCGACATTGTTGAATTCTTGCAATTTAGCATTTGGCGTTTATTTATTTGCGATGCTTAA
This sequence comes from Ziziphus jujuba, assembly GCF_031755915.1. NCBI lineage: Eukaryota > Viridiplantae > Streptophyta > Magnoliopsida > Rosales > Rhamnaceae > Ziziphus > Ziziphus jujuba. The sequence continues at coordinate 31,647,441 of NC_083382.1, read as the reverse complement.
AGAGATTCCCGGTGTAAAAATTTTGAGAAGTTACAAATGTTAGAGAAACTTGTTCAACTCTGAAAATTGATGAAGAATACGAAGAGATTTAGGATATTTTTATCGTGTTTGGTTAACCTTTGGATGTACATCCTAGTGATAAATATCAGAGACAAGAACTGATTCTTTCGTCCGCATCACTTTTAATATAATTGGAATTTACTGGATTTGTGTGCTTTAATATACATCTTTTATCTTCTTTATGAAATTTTAGGGCGGAATTTCTAAGGATTTAAATTTATGTACATTGACTGTTTATGGTCTGCCTGCTTATAAACAGTTTTCAATCCTTCTGTTGTGCAAATGCCTTTGAATTATAGATCATAATTTTTCATCATAACTTTTTGGCTTCCCTCAGTCTGTCAAAAAACGTGTGCGACTATGGATTCATATACACTGAAGTCCGTGTCAGATTTGCCTGCTCCTTTTCGATCAACTTTTAGTTTCAGGTAATTTCTGTATTCAATTTGAGTTTTTAACGGAACTGTACTGGAATTTTGGAGAATTGCTACTAGTTAAGCTTGAATATTGTTGCTTGCCTTATATACATTATCAATTACTGCAAATTGTCTTGCATGTGGGAAAAATATGAAGCATTAGTTCAGCAACTAAATTTGTCCTTTTAAATGTAATTGCCACTCAGAATTGCTTATCTCCTGCATTCAGTTTTACATTATGATTTCTTGTTAATGTTATGCCTTGCACACGATAAGAAGTTACAATGTGTCCATGCTCTATCCATGCAGATATTTCAATTCTCTGCAGAGTGAATGCTTTCCAGTTTGTTTCCACTCTGATGTAAACATGGTCGTTTCTGCACCAACTGGAAGTGGTAAAACAGTACTCTTTGAGCTTTGCATCTTGAGGCTTCTCTCGCGGTTCATCTCTGAGGAGAAGTTTTTTCATGTGAAGGGAACCCTCAAGACAGTAAGTGTCCTAGCTAATGATGCCACTTGTAAGCAATTAGGGATGAGGATATATAAGTCACACTATGTAAAGAGTGTTATTTCCTTGATTTGGCTTTTAAGAGAATGAACAATGATTTCAATGAAATTATCTTATATTTTCTTGGTTATTAATTTCTTGTTTCTGGTTCCTGTTTGTATAGTATTTTTCAATTCTGATGCAGGAATTGTTGCCTGATTTTATAATTTGATGGAGGTTATCATTTATCAATAAAGTAACTCATGCCCTTAAACATGATACAATCTATAGACTAGAAGCTTGTGTACAATTTAATCTGCTGCAGTTAGTAACTGCTTCTACCTTCTTTAGATCTACATAGCCCCATCTAAGGCTTTAGTACAGGAGAAGCTTCGTCATTGGAACCAAAAATTTGGATCGTGGGGTATAAATTGCTTGGAGCTGACTGGAGACAACGAATCTTACAGCTTAAGGAATGTACAAGAAGCAGACATTATTCTAACCACTCCTGAGGTGAGGATGAAACTATGGTATAGAAACACATTGATTACATCTCCCATTCTATGTATGCTGGCTTGATTTCATATGATACTTTAGGGGCTTGGCTTATAGATTTTCCTTGTAAATAGAAATTTGATGCAGTAACTCGGCATAGCTTAAAAGGTGGTGGCTTAAGCTTTTTCAGTGATATAGCTCTTCTCCTTATTGATGAAGTCCATCTATTGAATGATCCACGTGGAGCAGCTTTGGAGGCAATCGTCAGTAGAATTAAGATTCTTTCTCAAAACCCTGATATGAAATTAAGTTCCTTAGCAAATGTTCGTTTTCTAGCTGTATCTGCAACAATTCCAAATATTGAGGACCTTGGTAAGATTCAGACTCAGTGGTAATGCCTAGTGAAAATTTAAAATGATACATTTCAATTTTCTTTTGTACATTTTCAAGCAATGAAATCTTTGAGAAGTTACACCTCCATTAAAACAATTGCAGCGGAATGGCTCAAGGTTCCTGTCCAAGGGATCAAAAGGCATGTTTAGCCTTTATTACAAATTTTCAATTTTAGATTACAGTTTATCTTTTTAATATTATGTTAGCATATGTTTATCTTTTCAATATCAGTATCCTGTTTACTTCATTTAGCTTTGTAATTTCTTGACAGGTTTGGAGAAGAAATGAGGCCTGTAAAGTTGACTACAAAAGTTTTTGGTATGCACGTTTATGTCAATTAGCCATTCCTAAATATATTCCAACTTGGTCTGATCTCAGGATTCATAACTCATAGAGATATAGTTTCATCTTATTGAAATTAAAGGTAAAACTTGATTATGCTGCATTTTAGAGGTTGTAACTGTTTTTTTCAAGTTCATTTGATGCGTGTTGATATTATGTTGTTGTTAATAGTTAAAATATGTGAAAGAGAATGCTTTTTCCAGTTGTATTAAGTTTACACTATCTTAACATATTCTCATAACCATCTTTGCTGCAGGCTATGCCCCAGCAAAAAATGATTTTCTATTTGAAAAAGTAAGTATTTGATATGACTAAAGCTCTGGTCAATCCTATGACTAGTGCTATTTTTGTTCCAAAAAATTTTTTCAGCTATGGAAATTGAACTTCCAAGTTGTTTCCTAACGTGTTAAACCACTTCTTCGCTGTCTTATTGTTGCTATATGTTACATTGTTCAGCGCCTCCAGAATTATATATTTGGTAAGACAGGGAAAAATTGGCTTCAAAGTGATTTATATAATATTTTTCTTTGAATTTTAAATCTTCAAAATAAAAGATCTTGAAAAGATTTCTATGCTTGAAACTGATTTGTAGATATCCTAATGCAAAATTCAAGAGGGAAATCTGCTCTGGTCTTTTGTTCAACTAGAAAAGGAGCACAGGAAGCAGCACAGAGGATCTCTCATGTTGCCATGACCTTTGGTCATTCAAATCCATTCATCAAAGACAGAGAACAGCAGGAAAGACTAAGGGAAGCCTCATTATCATGCAGTGACAAACAAATGCAATCTTACATTATTTACGGTGGTATAAAGGAAACTATTTTGCTTTCTAATGCTGAATTGAATATATGGCAATGTCGTATCTAGTTGATTCTTTATTTTTGTTCTTGTAATTTAATAAAAGAAATTAAATGTCTTGCAGTTGGTTATCACAACGGTGGACTTTGTCTCAAGGATCGCAATCTCATTGAAAGTCTTTTTCTTAAGGGTGACATTCAAGTACTGTGCACAACAAACACACTTGCCCACGGAATCAACCTACCAGCACATACAGTAGTAATAAAATCAACGCAGCACTTGTATGTTGAACTGTCATTTGTGCCAATTTTTTACTGATATTTAAATCTCTTTTATGTTAATACATCGGTTGTGCTTTTTCTCCAGCAACAAAGAAAAAGGTCTATACATGGAATATGACAGATCCACAATACTACAGGTCTGTCACTTGTCTTGATTAAACAACTGAAATATTTTATCAGATTCCTTTTAAGAAGACATCGTAGATTATATTGAAACAGTAATCAGTGGACCGTTAGATTATTGAATTTTTAAGTGCTATAGGGTATCTTGCTTTAAGTCAATGTTCAACCTGAAATAATGGAAGCTTATGGAAATACCCTGGGAATTGCTGCAATTAGAGGAATTGGTCATGACTTTAATTATGGGATTTACATTGACCAGAAAGTCAGTGTGCTAAAGGTAATCTCTTAGTGGTGATTGTTGGCCTTTGCCATGGATTGAGGACTGTTCCACCAAGACGAATTCTTGCCATTTCAAAGATGTGAAAGGATACAATAAAGTAGAAACGTACAGTGGATGGGCATACAAGCATTTGTTCTACGAAATGACAAAAAGACTAACAGTTATACTGCATGCATATCGGCACATGTGCATCCTTTGGAGAATCTGTCGCTGTGTTTCATCATAAGCTGGTTGTAATTGTCATGCAGATGTGTGGGAGGGCAGGTCGGCCACCATTTGATGATACAGGAGTAGTTATAATCATGACAAGGAGAGATACGGTAGTTCTTAACCTTTATCTGTTTATTTCATTCTTGAGTGGGAGTGCATTTAGTGTTAATGTGTAATATTAATTATTTTATTTTCTTCATTAATTTAGTTAGTGAACAGGTACTGTTTAGTACGTTCACTTCATTTTTGTCTAATTCTATTTCGTGACCCCAGGTTCATTTGTATGAGAATCTCTTGAATGGATGTGAAATGGTGGAATCACAGTATGTGTATAATTGTTAAATTCCATGGCAAAATGATGTCCTGGACTTATGAATATATTTTGTGAAAAATTACCCATTTATTTAGTTTGTTTCTGTGTTTGCTTCCTTTAGATTGCTCTCATGTTTGACGGAGCATTTAACTGCAGAGATAGTTCAACTGACTGTCTCTGACATTACAAGGGCAATTGAATGGATGAAATGTTCGTACTTGTATGTGAGGATGAAGAAGGTATTTACTTATGGGCATCCATTTGAGATTATCATCTGGATATTATTTATCATTTATTAATTGATTTGTTATGCAAGATCAGAACCCTGGAAATTATGCAGTCAAAAAAGCCATTTCTAGTGACCGTATAGAGAAGCATTTGCAAGGTACCATTACATTTCACTCCCGGAAGTACAGAGTTTTCTCTCTCTCTCCCTTTCCCCCTCTGACGATCAATGTTATTCTATACCAGAGATTTGTGTGCAGAAAGTTAACGAGTTATCGATGCATCAAATGATCTGGACCGATGAGGATGGTTTTCTATTGAAACCGTTAGGTACAACAGCATTAACCTAAATATATAATACAGTTTTTGTGAATGACAGAGAAAACACAAAAAGCTACTCCTAACCTCTTTTTTCTTGTGTTCTCTCAACACTTCAGAGCCTGGAAGGTTGATGACAAAGTACTATCTGAAATTTGATTCAATGAAACTCATAATGCAGACCCCTGTAAACTGCACCTTAGAAGATGCTCTTCGGATTATATGTCGTGCCGGAGAAATTGCATGTAATAATAGTTACTCGAGGCATCCAAATCCAACCATTATATGAAAATCAATTTAAATATTTATGTGTCTATTTGCTCGAAAATGAAGGGATACAACTCAGACGCAATGAGAAAAAGCCGCTAAACGACATTAACAATGACAAAGATGGTAGACTTCGATTTCATATCCTCAGTGACAATGGGAAACGGAAAAAGCGCATTCAAACCAGAGAAGAGAAGATATTTGTTTTGGTCAATGACTGCTTGACTGGTGATCCTTCTGTTCGTGATCTATCACTGACCCAGGTTTTCTTTCAAAATCCTTGCATTTCCTTATGTTAAGGTTTCATTGATCAAGTCTAAACCGGTTTGCATGTCATAGGACATGAATTCTATATGCTCAAATGGGTGTCGAATTGCCAAGTGCATGAAAGAATTTTTTATATACAAAAAGAACTACAAAGGGGCCTTGAATTCAACCCTTCTTGCAAAGTCGTTATATCAAAAGCTCTGGGATGACAGTCCTTACCTGCTGAAGCAGTTACCTGGTATTGGCATGGTGACAGCAAAGGTTTTCTCCGTAACTTACTGCTATTAGAAAATTGTGTTTCTTCTATCTGCGGGCACTTCAAGATGTTGACTGCAAGTCCTTTCCCTGTAAATGCTTTTTTGCAGGCATTACATTCGATGGAAATTCAATCATTTGAAGCACTAGCTGAAGCTGACCCCAGGAGAATAGAGATAATCACTGGGAGAAAATACCCATTTGGAAACCACATTAAGGACTCTCTACTGTCACTACCTCCAAAAGTCGACCTAAAGGTTGAAGAAACTGAATGCCAGATACGAGGAAAGTCAAAGCTAATGGTGACTTTGACTAGGATGACACAACCTCTGCAATCAATGAAACGACATTATGCTGATATGGTAGGCTTTTTAAGTTTCTGCACAGCATTTTATTTAAATAAGTTGATGCACCTCAACTCAATTGTATTCTCAGTCTGCTATTAAAAATTCATTCTAACAGATTGTCGGTTCAGAAGAAGATAATTTGATTCTCTTTCATGAGAAAATAAGGTGATGATGATTCATTTGTTTATATGTACCGATTAGATTTTAGCACAAGAATGTAAGCACAGTACAAATGGTGACCCCATAGTACTATGTTGGATTCGATTTCTTTTTGTTTGTTTATCCTCCATAACATGGTATACTTCATCTGATTTGTGCAGGGTGGATGAGTTTTCAAGGTAATGCAGACTTAAAACTCTCTACATTGCTAAGTTAGTAGGAATGTTAATCAGCTCCAGAGTTCAGACATCATGACTAAGAAGATTAATGTCCTGGCATTAAGGGAATTTCTTTTACTCAATAGAAATAATTTGGTTTGCAGAAATAGTGGTTAACTACAGTTTTTGTGATATAAAATCTGTCAGTACTATTTGGATATAATAAATCTATGATGACAAAACTTGATTGTTAAGTAAACATGAAAAATAATCATATCATCAGAAGTAACAGTCAGGTAGGTGGCTCCACATCAAAGCATGTTCTGTTTGTGTTCAACTAGAATGCCTGGGAGTCCCTAATGTTATAATGTCGAGGCTGATGTAGTTTGTCCTTTGCAGCCCCTATAGCGCAACAATTTTCCTGTCAAACCCTCCGCAAGGAAAGCTGAATGTTAAGGCTGATCTTGTTTTTGAAGAATATAGTTAAGCTGCTGCTCACGCATGTCTAGATTTTGAGACTTTATAATGAACTTGTTCTTAAAGTTTTGAATTATTATAGTTACTTATAGTTCTGTTCATGTAGTTGGTATTGACCTCCACCAAAAAGTTGTATTGGTAAAGGAGAGGAGTTTCAACTTGAATAACCAAATGGGAAAAATGCAGCAATCCTCTTTTGCTCCACCTCAGGAAGTATATGTTATAGAAGATGATGAGGAAACTACGTCTCAAGCTCCAATTAAAGATGTCAATAGCTCTATAAAATCCAAAAGGCAAAGCGAATCTGCGTAAGCATTTATCCTTTGGGTACCTAGTTCTTTGAATTTCTCATTCTTAGTTCCATTACAGGTCTGAAGATTTGACTTAGTATTCAATTGGGTTTTCTCAGGCCCAGTTTCAACCTTCTAGATGAAGATTTGGATGAAGGTGACGCTGAAGGAAAATTCACTAGCACTTTCATGATTTACGTTTCTGTTTTATTTCACCCCTTTTCACTAATCACTTGTATTCTTCCTCTAATTATTGAAGGAGAGCTTTCTGTCAAAGTTACCGAAGAGGAAAACAAAATCATGACGGAGAAAAACATATTTGACAGCATACGTGAAAAGGCTAAAAGCTTCCCTGAGTTTCCGCCATCAAATATAGTCCAGTCTCCATCAACTGAAGCTTTGATTCTCACACGGAAGCGCACTCGTGAGAAGCAACTTGAATCCTATAGCGAAGTAGAAGTCCTGAATGAGTTAGGAGAAAATATTCCAAAATGGTCTATGGCCAAGTCATATGTAGAACCCAGTGAAGCAGAACAAAATGCTCACAATACCGGTAATCATCCGATTCAAAATAACCATATCACAGCCAGAAACTCAGATGCCTCCAACTTTATGGATGACGCAGGCATATTATTTTACCTCAAAATATTTAGTTGACATTGTCCTTTCGCATTCAATATGAAAATTATTAATCCTTATGTTTCCTTCATGAAGGTGGACTTCCCCCTGATCCTAAAGATTTCCCCTTCAAATCTTTTACTGAAGAGACAATATTTGATCACATCCGCAAAAAAGCTAAGAATTTTCCTCAGTTGAGGAAACAGCCTGAGTATTGCACCGATGCTTTTGACGTATTGCAAGGGACAAAATGCAGTGATGTTATGGGAGATTATATACTCATCTCTGATACAGAAAACGGCGAGGTTGAGAAAGATGTGTATGGTAGCAGGGTGAGCCAAAAGGTGAAACAAAACCTATATTCTGGAAGTTCTTATCAAACATTTGGGACAAAGAATGTCACCCCTAGAATTTCAAGCACCGGTACTGATCAATCATCGATTAAAATGCCTGCTTTTGATGTCCCAGTCTTGAAGAATAGCAAAGAAAAATCCGACCCATGCAGCTCAATTGAGAGTAGAAAAAAGCAGCGCCATTATCCTAGTGTATTACAAAAGCAGTGCCGCTCATTGGCGACAGCAAGTAAAATCAGAGAAGTAGAATCATTTCTTGGATTTGAGACTGTCTTTTCCTTTCTATGATGGAAATTAGACAATTTACGCGGGAGCATCACCGCCCTGATTTCTATTTCATAGCCTTAAAATTTTGATTCATACTAAATGCAGGGGGCGTATGTTGCATTTAGATCCTCACCATATTGCAGTGTGAAACTGTGGTGCACTCGAAAATGGAAAACTTTGCTGGTAACTGGTAAGTCTAAGCCATTTATATAGTCTGAAGGTGCTGCAAAATCTTGTTGTTTCTAAGCAATCCAACTGCTGGGGTGATCAGCATTCAATTTTCACTTCCTCCGTTAAATAGGGAGAGTTTTCAGGCTTCGTTTAGTTAGTAATTAGGGTGGACTTTATAAAGGGAAGACCTGGAATGAGACGGTGTCGTAGTGCACAAAACATAATTCGGTTGGTTTCGCGATTATGCCCATGAAACGACAACGTGCGTCACTATTCATCCTATTTTGAACAACTTCCCTGTTGAGTGCCAATTGCTGTTGTCTGAAACGTGTCAACGACGTGTCAACAATAGAACTACGTGTTCAACATTCCACTTCGCTGGTCCAGGACATTTCCCACTTTATCAGCTCAGCTCCCCGAACCATGTTTTTCTGTAAATGTAAACCATCTTGTCTCCATTGACCATTTTAAGGTACGTATTTCTCGTTAAATTATAATGATGGGAATTCAGTTTAATTGGGCGAAACTTTGTTTCTTTACTATAGGATTGAGTGTTTCCTTTTTAAAAAAAATAGTTGTTTTGAGAATTACAAAAATAGACTTTGTATCTATAGATTGGAATTAAATTAATTATTCAACCGTAATTTTAATTAGTTAAGGTTTCTTTTGGAGAAATGAAAACGGATTATAGACATGCATGAAAGAAGTTTAGAAAATAAATGCTAAAGGGAGAATGTGGTATGCATTGGCCACGACATTTGCTTGGGTGGTCAATGTGTGGCAAAAATGAAGAACATCTCTTAATTGCTCTTGTTGTAGGCTGCTGGCTTTGCATAGAAAATGAGGTGTGTTTTTTGAATTTAGCCATGAAAGATGCTCGAAAATTGAAGAATCTATTCAGACAAGTAAACCAACAGTTATTTATTTGACCAAGTTTTTGCAATAGCTATTTATGAAAAGTTTTTATACAAACTGATAGCAAAGAAATTAACAAAACTACACTTGATTAGACATAGAGCTCTAGTAGTCAAAAGAATAGGGAGTGCAATTTGTCTGTGTTGTTCAGGTTGCAAATTTCTTTTGAAATATTTTTATCATTTTCTTCACGATATCTGCTTTTGAGATCTGTACAGTGGAAAGCAAAAACTAGGCTTTTTTTTTTTTTTTTTGGTTGCTTTGTCGTGTATCTTAAATACCGTAGATTTTGCAGGGTATTGGAGATGGCTGCTCCTAAGATAGCACATGCTGCGTATCAGGGTCCTAATGTGCTGAAGGACATCTTTTATGGGATAAGTATGGGCCTTGCGGCTGGATTTCTCTGGAAAATTCATCACTGGAATGTCCAGAGGAAAACCAAGGAATTCTATGAAATGCTTGATAGGGGTGAAATAAGCGTTGTGGTGGAAGATGAATAGGCAAATTCCATATATATACACTGTATGTGTTAGACAAACTTCTGTACTCCTTTGTTGCACTGCAGGCTTTTGTAATAAAATTTCATGCCTTGTAGATTTTGGCATAGAGATTAGACAGAACTTTTGTGTCCCATGTCATGTGCGTTTCTAGGGTACTCTTCCAAGTTAAATGGTCATCCCCACATTATTGCTAGCGAAAATCATGAACTTGCAGAGGTGGTAGGCATCTAGACAGATTGTTTTTGGAGTTTTTCTGCTTGGAATTAGTACTCTCTCATTTTCTGCAGTTGTAGAGGTGCATTTTTACCTATTTTAAGCCCTCTCCCTCTCTTTGATATGTTTTTATCTGAATGCCTGTGGTGTAATTTCCTTTTTATTCGCAAACCCCATATAACGGATCTGGTCCCTCTATTGAGATCAAAATGCTGTTCAAACTCATGTCAATCGAAAGTTGAAGAGAATCATGACACAGAGTCCATAATGGTAGCAGGCAGCCCCTCCGGCCTTTTCAGGATCCTTTTGTCAACAAATGCTTAGATGCTTTCAATAGGACGTTTGACATGATTCAAAATGTCAGTTTCAAATGATGTTAGATTGCTTTTGTTTTTACGTTTCATATATCATTTTTAAAAGCAATTGCGGTCTAAAGACTTCCCTCAAAATGCCAGCCAATGGTCCCAACAAATATTATCGGAATACCACAAATAAAAATAATAATAAGAAAAAGAAGCAAAAAAACCCAACCATCATGCACCATGTTGCTTGCATGGATTAGAAAGCAGAATTACATAAGGATTTAGTAGAAAGGAGTTAAGCCGTCACATCTAGTATTAATATAGCTATTAACTTCCACCAATATGAGGTATACATTTCGATTATGACATGCATCTAAATGACATTATACATATCCTAAACAACCCAGTTGAGGTGAAAAAATCTGTAATTGGTTTAAGCATTGATTTATAATGATGTTTCAACTCTCAAATGAGAAAATGAAACCAAAAAAAGTAAAGGAAAGAAAAAAAAAAAAGAAAGCATAGGGAAGAACGAATAGGACAGATATCCATATGGGGGTCCTGGCAACCACCTCACCTACTATTGAAATTTAATGGGATTCTGACACGAACACAAATGAGGGATCAGAAAATTCTGATATCTTTCTGGTAATGGATACATTAGTCCTTGATGATCCACCTTCCTCACACATATCTACCTAATCAAAATTTTTGGGTTAATTAGCTGTAGTCCATTCATTCCTTCTTTGCAGTCTCCTTTTCTTTGCCACGGAAAGTAGCTCACTTTGAGCCCCATTTTGTCACGCAATTCTTTGTCCAAATCTTGGCCGAATGCCAATCCGTCGAAACTTACAGCAACGTGTGGTTCAAAATTGTTGGAAATTTTTAGTTATTTGGTAGATTCTTCACTTCTTGATGGCCCATCTGTAAAGGAAATAATCTGACTCATTCCACTCCTTACTATACCATTTGAACTCCGAGCACTAGACAACTCTGTGGAGCAAGAAGAAGCTTCAAATTTTGTAAATGCATTTGATGCTAAACTATGTGTGCTGTAAGATCTTACGGAGCTGGATGGCTCTAAAACACTGGCATTTAAGAATGGAGGTTGATTTGGAATAGGTGTATCTCCCTCTTTATTGGTCAGCAATGTCACCACTTCAGCCATTGATGGTCTTAAAGAAACTGAAGCTTGTGTGCATAAAAGCCCAATTTGAAGCACTTTTGATGCCTCGTTTGCTGGGAAATCATTTCCCAAACAAGGGTCAACAGCTTCAGCCAATTCATTTGACTTGTAGTGTTTCCAAACCTGGTGTCAAAAATGAAAATTTCTCATTTTGTCAACAAATAGAAAAATGGACTACAAAGGATTTTTTTTTTTTTTTTTTTCTTGGGGGGAAGAAATGGGTGAGGCTAATTACCATCTGTAGTAGGGAACCCGAGTCTTGTTTAAAGGCACTGTTCCTCCTTCCACATACAATCTCAAGAACTAGAACTCCAAAGCTATATACGTCTGCTTTCTCTGTCAATTGCCCTCTAATTAGATACTCAGGAGCCATATAACCCCTGCTTCACAAGATAGTTCGCAAATTAGAAATTAATGAAAAGAAAAATAGAGAGAAACAAAAAGAACTATTAACACGTTTTTAACTTTAACCTGAACTAAAATTTCTCACATTATCCCCTAAATTATTGTTATTGTACCGCTTTAGTTTAATCATGCAAAATAATATAACCCCCCCCCCCCAACAAAAAAACAAAAAGGGGGTTTCGGCAGGAATAGGCTTTTAGGGAACCAGTAGGTGGTCCAACAGAAAGAATGCCCTATCTACCCAAAAAAAAAAAAATGCCCTACCTACTAAGGCTATAAAGTTCGAAATGCTTCAAATATTGAGAATGATTTGACATCAATTTGCTTTATATAGCATTGAGAACCAAACTTTATAAGAAAATAACATCACGAGACCACATGACAAAAATGAACGAGAAAAAGAGTGATCTAAAGCTTAAAAAAAGAATTTTTATTTATTTTAACTTACAGTGTTCCAGCAATCCCAGTGCTAAGATGAGTCTTGTCAGCAGAAAAACAGCGAACAAGGCCAAAATCTGCAATCTTTGGATTCAAGTTCTCGTCAAGAAGAATGTTGCTGCTTTTTATATCCCTGTGTATTATTCTTACTTTACAACCTCCATGAAGATATGCAAGCCCTTCAGCTATTCCAACAATAATATTTACCCTCTGCTTCCAAATCAGAATCTGAACCTTGTCCTTCTCTGAATTTAAAAAAAAAAAGGAAAAAAAAGAAAGTTACAACTTCGAATTTGAGCAAGATCTTGACTTTAGAACAGAAAGTGTTTAAAAAGTGTCCTAGGCTTCTTCTTTTTTTTTTTTTCCATTGACATTTACTTGCATTCACACAGTTTTGGATTCAAAAAACTTAAAAAGATCTGGTACAGTTGCTAAATATTCTGATCTAAAACTTCAATGTGAACATATTCAGGATTGAGAAAGAAAAAAAAATAAAAAACAAAAAAATAAAAAAATAAAAAACAAAAATATTACCGAAAAGAAACTGATCGAGACTTTTCTTGGGCACATACTCATAGACCAACAAGCTCTCAGGTCCTTCAATGCTACAGCCAAGAAGTTTAACCAGGTTCTTGTGCTGAATAACACTGATCAAATTAACTTCGTTGAAAAACTCATCTACCCATTGCCTAGTATTGAATACCAATCTTTTTACAGCTACAGTTTCTCCATTTGGAAGATTTCCTTTGAATACAGAACCAGCTCCTCCTTGGCCAATTTTTCTTGAAGGATTGAAATAATCTGTGGCCTTTTCGAGTGTTTCGTACTTGAAATTCAAGCTGGACTTGTTCATGCTAGAAGCAACCTTGCCGAGATTACCACGTCCTAAAAACAGAAAAAAAAAAAAAAAAAAAATAGACATAAGCAAGCAATAATTTTACGGTCCTGTTTTTAAGCCAATAAAATCTTGTACCTTTAGTATTTGATAGCTTTGCGTAGGCAGCATAAGCAGCAAACAGAGATAGCATTATGAATGCAGTTCCGGTTAGAACAATTGCTACTATTAATCCTGTATTTCCTAAAATTCCTGAAAAGTAAGTGAAAGAAAATAAATTCAGAATGCTAAGGATTTGTATTGACTGAGAAAGTGCCAGAAAAATAAACTATAATATTCGAAACCCAACGAACTAAACATTGCAAAAAATAAAAAGTAAAATGGAACTTACTATCTGAATCCCGCGAGGCTTGTTTATCATTATAGAACTTGTCAGTTGAATATCTCAAATAACACCCAGCATACAAAGCCCTCGCTTCTCTCTTGGGAGCACACTTTCCGACCGCCTCGGCTGCCTTTTCCAAGCAAGCTCTGCAACCAACATAGCCAACAGTTTTCCAACACTGTGCCAAGGCATAGACTCCCTTCACTTCAGCCACACCAAACCCACCATTTTTCAAGGCAATACTCGTCACATTATTCACCACGAATTTCACATTTTTAACAAACTGCGATTTCCCACTTTGATCATCAAGGACCGCATATTTGGAGCTGCAATTCACGGTGTCTCTAGAAGTGTCCGTAGTTTCTTTATAGAAGCTGTAATTGTCGTATCTTAGAAAACACCCATCGAGGTAAATGCGAGCAGAGATTGAAGGGAGGCAACGAGGAAGTTTTGTACGGCTAGCAGCGTAGCAGAGGAGACAATCTGTGCGAGAGAGGTCTTGGAAGCATTGGGCTAAGCCGTAAATGGGTATTGTAGTATTGACAAAATGGGTTCCCCATTGTTGGTCTGTTATGGTTTGGGACAAACTTTCCATTTCTTTGACAAAAGTTGGGATGAAATTTGCCTTAGCCGGAGCTCTAGCTCTGCCACAATACATTCCAGCTATGGAGATTCTGGGATCCGAGACAGTTGGGGAAAAAAACGAGAACAAGAAGAAGATGATGACGAAGAAGAAGAAGAAGACCGACTTGTTATGTGAAATCGAGGTATGCATGGGATTGATCATCTTGGTGATTTTTTTTCGTTTTGCAGAAGTGAGAAGGGAAAGCAAAAAGGGAAAGAACTTATATATTTGAAAGTGTAGTTTGTAGGAGGCCAGAGAGACCGTTTGATAATCCGAAATAGTGGAGGGTCTCTGTTTCAGAGATTAAATTTTTAAAAAAAAAAAGAAAAAAAAAGAAAGAAAGAAAAAGGCCTAAAGTTTTTCTGTCCTACTTTTCTTTCTAATCTCATAGTAATCCTACTTTTTATCTAAATTATTGCAGTTTTGAAAATAAACGAAGAAAAGCTCCATCAGATTTGACACTAATCGTCAATCATGAGTACGGTGGAATAATAATAATATAGATGTTGGTTGGTGTGAAGGTGTCCCCACCACAAAAAAAAAAACCAGAACCATTTCTACTACGTATCCGGCTCTTCTTCTTTGTAGTTCGCATTCATATTCTACAGAGTAGAGTACACAAAACTTGCAACGTATTTTGAATTCATCTTTACAGTTGGTCGGTACCTATTTTTCGGACTTTGATCGGCTCTTTTCGGCCAGCTTGCTTTATATACAATTATTAGTTTAAAAATAAGCTAAACCTTGACATCGTGAGATGAAGATCTTGTGATCCTGAAATCTTGATAGATTGTATTTAAACAATAAATTTTATTATTTTTTTATTATTTATATATATATATATATATGTATATTTTTTTTCCAGTGTATCTTTGCCAATTGAAAAAAAAAAAAAAAAAAAAAAAAAAAAAAAAGGGTCACCATTAACCGGTTTTTAGAAGGTTTGGATTTTGGTGCACGCCACAATTGTGCTTTCAGTGTTTTTTCACCGAGCACATCATTTTTAAGTGGGACCCTTTGTTGGACTTGAAAACATCGCATTATTTATTTTGTCGGTCATGTCGATGGCCACGTGTACATGTATTCCTGTTTTGTTGGTTTCAAATGTATGAATGCTTTCTTCAAGCAAATTTGCATCCAACAGTTGGCAAAAGGTCAGTAAGAGTGTACGATATGGTTTATCTTTTTAGTTATAAGTATTTATTGATTGTCATAAATTTTTTATTAAAAAATATATATTTGGTTAAAAATCAATGCGTGTTTATTGATGAAAAAAGCAAATTTTTTTATATTAAAATCAATAAGTCAAAATTCTTGATTTTTTTAAAAAAAATCACTTTGAACTTATTCGTAAAGTTTTAAAAAAATATTAAACAAGGTTTGCAATTTTTTAAATTGACGACCAAACACATTCTATAGTTTTTTTTTTTTTTTTTTTTATGTTACACAAACTTTACTAAAAAATTTTACAATCAAAAACTTTTTTTATATAAACTATATCAAACAGGTTCTAAATAAATAACTTATAATTTCATCATTTTTATTTATTTTTCTTTGAATTTTAACTTAGTTATAAACCATACAATGCATGACATGTATATAATCAATACATTAAAATTTGTGAATTAATATCAATTAATAAGGTAGGCAAAAGATGGGGTATATAATTCACGTGAACATTTAATGTGATTGAGTAGTGCCATTGATAAGTTTTTTTTTTTTTTTTTATCCCCCCGATACATTGATAAGATGATTGTCATATCAAGTTATTATTGCATTAATTTGTTTTTTGAACATCATTATTGCATCAAATTAAACCAAACAACCTTAAAAAAAAAAAATTATTCTTTTAGATTATCATGATATATCAAATTTGGCATTAGCACATCAGACCATACGTCCATTAGCATCATGATATATATATATATATATATATATATATGTGTGTGTGTGTGTGTGTGTGTGTGTAAAAAGCACATCTGACCATAGGTCCATAAGCATCATGATTTATATATATATATATATATATATGTATGTATTTTTTTTTTACTTGTTCTTCTCCATCTTTACTGCAACTATTGTTTATTAAGTTATGAAATTCTAGATTGAGTTGAATAATTTTTAATCTGCCGTTAGTATCACAAGGTAGTCTCTATTGTAAAATTTCTTTTCCTCTCTGAGTGACATTTCACAATCATAAGATTTTTGTCTTTTATCATCATTATATATATTCAGATGACTTTTTTAATTAACATAGTCTACACACGTTTTGCGATTGGAAATTTAAAATTAGTATATAGATATAGATATAAATTTACATAAACAAGTGTTCTTCTTTATAGAGGAAAGTAGCATGAACAAAATGTCCAGCAAAGACCCACTATATCCAGTGAGAAAATCTTCAAGCGTTGAAAAGAGCCTCCGGATTAGCATCATTATAGCACATGGTTTTTATATATATACTATATGGAGGGGAACATGGTTTTTACATATATCCTATATGGAGGGGATTCAAAGTCAACTTGGGCTATTTTTTCTTCTCATTTACCGGGTATGGAGATCAACTTAGGCAAGTTCTTGCATCAATGCCGCGTGTGTTCCATTACATCGACTTTCTAAACTTAAAAAAGTGTCATTTAATTTTATTCTAGAAATTGAATTATTCTTTCAAAGAAACAGAAATAATCAAAATTAACGAGCATAACCACTCCAACCAAAGGCTTTCTATTCAAACCAGACCATCTTCGATTTGTTGGGGAAAAAAAAAAAAAAAAAATCATCGCTAACAAAATTCTTATTTTTCTTGAGATACACGAATCTTTTTAGTCCCTTAAAAACACAAGGGACACGGGCATAACATATCATCAATGATAAATTAGAAAGCAAAATTTCCTAGACAAATAAAGGGAAAAATAAATAAATAAATAAAATTACAAAAAGCATATCTGCCACTAGACAAAACTGACAGCAAAAGCATACAGCTCGAACTGCTGCAAGACACATTTCCTGATATTAGAATGTATGATTAGCAAGGCTTTGGCATGGTTCCGAGGGCCCAAAAGTATACAGCTCGAACTGCTGCAAGACAGTTCCTGATATTAGAATATATAATTAGCAGGGCTGTGGCAAGGTTCCAAAAGCCGCCAAATCTTAGGACAAGCTTTGTATATACAGTCAAAACAACGCTATTCATCATCCATCAAGGAGGACATTACTGGAATACCCTTGCTAGTAAAACTGGAACACTCAACTCTTAATTCATCACCTATCTCGTAGTCCTTCTTGCCATTTTTCTGCATGGCAACACAAGACACATTTAGAAAACACCTCATTTGCTAAAAAACTATATGATCAAACAGAGGAGCATATAGCCTACGGTAGCATAAAACAAGAAGATGACACATACCTCAAACCGATACATGCCACGAAGTCCTCCACCTAAATCAAGAACCAATCCACGAGCACGAATTTGATAAACCTTGGCAGTAACCTTCGTACCTAGCTTCAGACTTTTTGCAGTTACATGATCCTCAACTTCAGTATCCAAAAATTTCTGAGACTTTTGTGAGAGGGTTTTTGACTTGTGATCTGCTTTAGAATCACCAGAGCCTAGAGAAGTGCTTCTAGAATGTTGAATCAAACCAGCAGATTTTTCCTCCTCCTCACACTCTGCAGCACTGCGAATTAGAATTGATGGTATAGAGGAAGTAGAAGGCTTTGCTCTACCAACTTCATAATTTTTCACAGATAATTCCTCTGAAGTAGCATTCCCCCCCTCTTGTTCATTAACTACATTTTCAGCTGATGCCCAATACTTAGGTGCTTCTTTCATGGATGGGGCAGATCCTTCAACCACATCATTCGTCTCAGATTGACGTTGTGATACAGTTGCTTTAAGGGATAATTTAATGTTACCACGAACATCTTGGCCTATGCACATCAGGGAAAGCTGCTGGCCAACAGACAACACATCTGAAACACGGGTAACCTGATGAAAGAAATCTTCAGTATCAAGGAAGACGAAATTATGAATAATATTAAGAAAAAATTCACTAAAGCGGATACAACTTCCTTGATAAAATGAGATAAGTTGCCATATGAAGATATATTCAGTAAAATCTAATCCTTCTACATTCATGTTTCTAAAGTGCACTAAGACATACTACGACTAGAAGCAAGTAGATAATAAGATAATCCAAGCTAAAAGAAAGGCTTTATAACACTTTCAAACAAAAATTGGAGTATTCAATTGTAAACACAACACTGTACACCTTCTCAATCAAAATAAATATTGCACACAGAGATCTGAAAGGATGTATTTTGATTGTTCAGAAATTTTCACAAAAATACTGCTCACACATTTTGCACTCAACAACAGGACTCCCATCCTCTTACTGAATGCTTTGAAGTATTTTAATTATATCTTATCTTGACACCAATTGATGTAAGCATGCTTCAGTCTCAGTTTGTCCAATTTATTTTTTTGATAAATAAATAAATAAATATGTATGGGAAAGAAATAAAAAATAATATGGTGAAATCCTAGAATGTCAAAGGTTCAAATAAAGGTGACTTGAGAAGATAACCATGTGTATAGATTAGTTCACAATGTCCAATATTTGTATTGCCTTGACCAGATGCAACACATTGACAAAGAAATTAAACCTTATTTATGTTCACCACACATTCTTAAGATCAAATTATTTTCAAAGCATGTATTTCAGATTAGTTGCCAGCCGATTTCAAAGTCGATTATGTTCAAAATTACCAGCACCATTCCAATACAGAGCAGTTTTCAAAGTATAAAAATATTAAACTTGATTTTCCTTCAAAAGAAAAAACAAAACATGAATCAGTGAACAAACAATAAGTAGAGGGCCAGAAAAAGCAATTGGGAATTCTCTGAAGTAACATTGTCACCATCTTTTTTTACAAACCGGTTCATGTGACAACTCAGATATGTGTAGAAGACCTTGTTGGCCACCATTAAACTCTACAAATGCCCCATATTCTTTGATTGAAGTGACCACGCCTTTATAGATCCCTCCAATTTCAATCTCACGTCCAAGTATAAAATCAATCTGAGGGCAGAATGAATATATGAAATCACTTCAGCATAGCAAATTGCAGATGAAAATATATCCTTCCTCTAACAAGGCATAAGAAATATTCAAATCATTGTCATAATAATTATCACCTTCAATCCATACTATTAGCATTCCACAATAAAATTTCTCCATTCTCTAAACTGTTCGGTTCCAAATTTATAACCAATTAGTCATCAAATAACTGAATTTTCATAATTATGTTGTTTTGCCAAAATTAGTGATATTGAAAAAGAAATTTTTTTCTCATTGGTAAAGTCAACTTTTTCTGTTTCCTTCCTAACTGCTAAATAAAGCAAAAGGTTCAATTCAAGCCTTGCGGTTTTTTTCCAGAAAAAGTTGTTCAGTGCCATCATTATCTTAAAATGTTTTCAGCTGTTGTATTAATTTAAAAACAACAGGGGTCATTAAACATTAGAAAGCTTCTGAAGCATGATTTTGACTCTCCCTCTCCTTATAGGTGGTAAGCATGCTAATACTCATTGTCTATTTCCTTCTTACTTCCCCTTTCCCCACCTGTTTATTAAGAGTCTTAAGAAGGGATATTTTAATATTCTGAAGCATATTTTATTTCTTTAGAAGCATCCCAATTCTGTGGCAGATCTTCAGATTTGAGCTTCTAATCACTTTGAAATGCTAAATCGAAAAATAACTTATCAAACGAGTGGTATAAATACCTTTTCTAGTACTTTGTCCATTACAGGCTGTGTCTTAGCAAGTATAGTAAGTGTCCCATCACTCACTGAGATACGTGCACCTGAGTTAAAAATCAATAATGTCAAAAGCATGAAACAGTTTTTTTTACCAATGCATGTACATTTTGAAATCTTCAAGCTCATAGTTTATATCAAAAATTCAAAATGGCCAAATAATTTTCCCGATATTTGGAATAGTACCAGTATTCAATCATTATGAGTAATTAAGGACATAAATAAACATGCGAAAATAGCTGCATAAGAATACCAAACCTTGCATGGTTTCAAATAGAATACATGTAATAGGCAAACAGATTTAAGGCATCTTACACTCAAAGCCATTTTTTCAAACATAGAGATTACATATTAAAACCTTTTTGTGAGATTACCAAAATAAAACCAAAAAAATAAATAAATAAATAAATAACTTGTATATTTAAGATGAATTTACTTCCCAATGGAATACCCACATTGCAAAAAGATAGTAATCATCCAGATCCCCAAACATTATCTATCATTGGCAGGGGCTTTTTAATTGGCAAAAGAATGTAAAAAGCATTTGCAGAGTTGAAAGTACCCGTTTCCTCTTCAATTTTTCTCTTTAAAGCACCAAGAGGTCCCAGCAAGCGACGAAGGGCATCATTGCTGTACTTTAAGGTAGCTACATCATCAAACATAAAAATAAAGCTCAACACATACACCATTCATAAGGTAAAACGAAAAGCTGAACAGAAATTGAAAATTGAACCTAATTGAGGAGAACTCCCATCATCACGAGTACGTGGTGCATTGATCTCTCTCTCCATATGGTCAAGGATTTGAATACGACCTCTAAGAGCAGGCTCCAAGCTCTCACAAATAATATCTAAAGGAATTCCAGCTGGTTTTATATCCAACTGAATTGCTGTAACTCCTTTTCGGGTGCCAGCAATTTTGAAGTCCATGTCTCCCAAGTGATCTTCCAGGCCCTAGTAAAATTGAATATCTTTCTAAAGTAACTATGAAAATACGTATAGTATAAACTTATAGGAATGATCATAACAGCTGGAATTTAAAAACAACAGAAAATTACTTTTAAAAGTCTGCAAAAAAAGAATTGCAATTATTATCTACATGCACAAAAGTGTGCAAGTATTTATTTTGAAAAGAACTAATTAATGTCTTGATATAACTTGGGAGAAACTATAGTTTATTTACTTTCAATAAAAGTGGAGTTTCTATTTTTTTCCTAAGACTTCAAAAAAATATATTAAAAACAAAACAGCAGCCAACAGCATCTCTCAGAAAGCCACCATTTAACAAGCAATATAAGACAACTAAAAAACTCACCAGAATATCAGTCAATATGCGGTAGTCCTTTATTGTGCCAGTCAATGGATCAACTTCAGTAACAAGACCCACAGAGACACCAGCCACATGCTCACGCAGTGGAATGCCAGCATCCATCAAAGCCATACTGCCTATGGAGGAGAACATACTTATTTATCGCATACAATGAACACTTTTAACTTGTAACCTCAAATCATTCGTAAATCAAAATCAGAAGTCAAAAGCAGATGCATGTCATGATCAAAGCAAAGATGTGAAATGAACCTGAATTCATAAAATAATTATAGACCACAAAAATACTCAATGTGCATCCTTAGCTCTTAAAAACCTTAATGTAGTGACCTGGTGATGAGGCCTAATTCATGAGGCATAACCCCTAATTCTTTTCACAATAATAAAAAAAAACTAGCAAAAAACTAACGAAAAGGGCAAAAGAAATCGTAGTAAAATGAGTTGGTTGCCAGTTTTAGAAATTTCTCATTATGTTTAGTTTTTTCCCCATCTAGTCTTCCAGTCTCTTCTATCAAATATCTCCGCCACCACACCACTGCATGATAAAAGGAACAAAAAATAATAAGATTAGCAAAAGATATAGAGAAGTAGAATTAATAAAAGAAAATAAATAATAATTACCAAAAAAATAAGGTAAAAGAAGTTGGAAATTGATTGTACAAAAGTAAGTGTGTTGAAATTAAAAAAGTAAAAGAAAAGGAAATACAGCTTACGTGTTAAGGAAAATAAATAAATAAATATAACCTTCACTATTTTTTACTAATAGAAAAGAAAGTGTATGGAAATCAAAAGGAACTAAAATGATAATAATAATAATAATAATAATAATAATTTAAAGGAAAAAAAAAAAAAAAAAAAAAAAGGGTTGACAGGAAAGTAAGAAAAGGAAAGATTTAAAAGTCACATTTTCTTCTCACCTGTTTTCGGCCAACGGAAACCAAGAGGCGGCAACACTTTCTTGGCGGCCAGCACACATCGGAAAACAACAATTCCTCAGGCACAGCTTAATTTCTCTTCTTCTCATTCTCTTTCTTTACCTTTGGGTATTACAAAGGCAGACTTGAAGCTGCATGCCAAAACAGCCTCGACTCTTCTGCCAACACACGCTTCATTTTGTGTGCCTCCATTAACTTTTAAAATACATTATTGACCAGAAGACAATTTACAAGTAAAAGCAACCCAAAAAGAGGAAGAAGAAGAATGAACTACACAGGAGCTGTAAACTGTAAAGATACCTCCACATACAGTTGCCATTGATGTTGAACCATCAGATGCCATGACTTCAGAATTGACGCGGACTGTATATGGAAAGTCATCTTCAGGTGGTAAAACACCAAGCAGAGCTTTCTCTGCTAGAGTTCCTGTACATGGAGAAAAAAACCACTATTCATTTTACAAATAACAATTTATTTTACTTTTCTAACATTTTTAACAAAAAAATTATTATGTCAATAATATTCCACAATCCATTTTAATAACATTACCATTCAGAGTTTATCTGTATCATATATCAACATGATAAGTGGAAAATGATTACCATGCCCAACTTCACGCCTGTTCAGGCCAGCTCGTTTACCAACTTCATTAATACAGAATGGTGGAAAACTGTAATGAAGCATGAAACGTTTTATTGAGGGACCAACAAGGGATTCCAAACGTTGAGCCTCACCAGGTGCCCCAAGTGTTACAGTACAAAGCACCTATATATAGGTTATAACATCAATTTTGCTTCCAGCATAGAAGTGAATCAAAAACTCTGAGATTTCAGTAGTCCGAATGTATGCTGACCTGTGTATCTCCACGAGAAAAGAGTGATGATCCGTGTAACATCGGTAAATTACCAGCTTCACAATACAAAGGCCTGACTTCATCAAGACGCCTCCCATCAACTCTCAATCCTTCTCTAATAATCCTTTTACGGACAACCTGATATTTTGACATAACTTAAGGAATTGCCAACTATAAAGCATGTGAAAACCAGGATAAAATTAAATGGAGAAAAAGATAAATCAAAGATTAAAGAGACTGAAAGTTTCTAGAAATTCAAACTGCCTACTATTAAATTATGGATCTCCCATACTCTATTTTCCAAATGCCATATCCCTATAATGAAATGATAGTAACCATAAATCATCAGGATAGGTGGCTGAAGACAAGGACTACAACCAACAATAAATCATCAATATTAATAGCCATAGCATGAACTTTAAATTAAGCTATTAGCACCTAAACAAAAGTCATAAAGAGATCTGTCATCACGGAACTTTTCAAAAAAATTTAGAAAAAATGAATAAATTTAGAAGATACTTCACGATATTCAAAACCATATAAGAGCTTCAAATGTCAAAAAGAATTAAAATATTAAGAGTGCGTTCTTGGCACAGCTACCTCTTTCCTCACTGTGTCTACTGCCTTTGACAAAACTTTTAAGCTCTCTTCATCACATTCTTCTTCAAGCTCTCTTTTAACATCTTGTGCAATTTTATCTAGAGCCTCTCCACGTTCAAACTGGATAAAATTGCACCACAATATGAAAGTTAAAAAAAGAAACTTAGACAGAAGAAATAACGATCACAGAATCTCATTTGGGAATGCACCTTGCCATATGTAGGATCAGTGAAAACAGTTTCTATAGGAGCTGCTGCCAACTTGTGAACTTTCTCAATTGTTCTATCAGACACCATTGACAATTTGTATTCCTTCTTATGTTTACCCACTTTCGCAGCCAATCTCATTTGAGGTTCCAGATATTTCACTGCCTGTATGATCACACCCAGCATCTAAGAAGGATTCCATAAAGAAAGAGACTTGGCAAAAAGATACAAGTTTCATGACTCACCTCAGGATGAGCCAATCTTAGACCAGCTTCAAGATCTTTCTCTGATATCTCACGAGCTTGCACATCAATCATTAATGTTTTGTCCTTTGTGCAGGCATACACTAAGTTTAGATCACTTAAGCTAAGCTGTACATACCAGACAAAATACAATTGAGTAAGAAAACAATGCTTACAGATGAAAGAATATGTTAATAAAGAAAATTAAAAGCTAGAGAACAACTGATGTTGATCAAACCTCATCCATAGTTGGATTGACAATAAACCGACCAGAGATTCTCCCTATACGTATCATTCCAATTGGGCCACCCCATGGAATATCTGATAGCATAAGAGCAGCAGATGTCGCGTTAGTTGCCATTACATCTGGATCTTGTTTTCCATCAGAAGAAAGCACACTTGCCATTACCTATAGAAGGAATACTAATTATGAAAATTAGGAAAACAATTTCACAAAAGGATACAATAAATAACCCAAACAACAATGTACCTGAACTTCATGGAAAAATCCTGCAGGAAAAAGTGGACGAATTGGTCGATCAATAAGGCGACCACATAAGAGCTCACGTTCTTTTGGAGCACCCTCCCTCCGCATGAATGTGTGTGGAATAGTCCCTTGAGCAAATTGTTTCTCTTGATAATCAACCTTATAAAAAGCAAAAAATCGATAACCACAAAATGATATGAAAATACAGACAATGCTATAGTAATAGATATATATTATTACAATGGATCTATATTTTCATCATTTTGTGAACCTTATTGAATTTTCACATGAGGCTGTGTAAAACACCTTAAAGAGATTGAATCTTACAATATGCATCCAATAGTGACAATAAATAGTGATGATTATCGGAAATAGATTCTTAGAATAGTGTCATATTATCAAACAGAATGAAACTTTTCCCTGGTACTGACTCTCCGTTATTTGCAGAAAGAACAGCTCAACTAGAATATTTGCCATGTTTCATACGGTTGTTAAGGTTTCATATGCACACCATGACTGCCCCTTCAATTCAGATTGTGCAACTTCAAACCCAAATATATTTATACTATTCAACCAGATGCTTCAACGGTCATTGAAAAAAATTACTTGAACAGACAACATTTCAAATCTTTCAAGCTTAACAGCCAAACAAGCGCATAAAACATACGGTAAGGGGTAAGAAATCGCGAGCAGCGTCTCCTTTAGCTGAGGCAACGGTGGACAAGACTTTAGTCTCCTCCATGCCCAAAACCACGGCACCGTTAGCGAAGCGAGCAATCTTGCCCGTTTCGAGCGTAATTAATCGCGATCCAATCTCGAATTCTTCTCTGAAAGTCTCGAGGACTTTGGTTCCGGCGACAGGGGATTCGGAAACTAGCTGCTGCTCCGACTGAGGAGCAAAGCCTAGGCGGCCGCTGCAAATGGTACGGAAGCCTAAAGCCCGCCATGTGAGGTAATGAGGGAGGGTGTTGAGGAGTGGGTTAACCCGGCTCCCCATGGACGACGCCATGGAATTATGGTGTAAAATATATGAGCCACTGAGAGAAAATGACAAGGAACTGCAAAACGAGGTCTGTTTCAGGGTTTAGGGTTTAACGGCGAGGTAGCCCGGGATTCGGTACGCGGCAACGGAAATTGGGTTTTGCGCTAGAAAACAAACATCTCGGGGTTTCGGGTTCGGTTAAAAGTAATTTTATTGGGCCTAATATGGAGATGAGATCGTGTCCAAGTTTGGCTTCTTTAACGGCTTGGGTCCGAAATGAACCAGCCTTATGTAAGTCGGTCACGATGGTTCGATGGTTTTATCAAATTTTTTTATTAACGAAATTTAAAAATATATTTATAGTTTATCTAATTTCTATAAAATTTATTTTTCTTATATATAATTTAAATATGATTTGAAATTTAATATTAAATTATTAATTAATTTTTAAATTATATCATAAAGGAATATTTCATATTAAATTTATTAGATTGATTTATATAAATCTAATTCTCAATATATATTTATATATGTATATAGTTTATCATGCCAATGTTAATATATTTGGCATCAAATAACATATAGTTAAAAGTTCTGATTAAATCCCGCGAAATTACATGGATGGTAAAAAGACTATATATTTTAGTCAATTACACGCCTCACTACATATGAATGCTTTTTGGACGAATTCCCAATAGTTTTTTTTTTTTTTTTTTTTTTTTTGTTTCCGCATGAAGGAAAGACTATTATATATTTGTTTATAAATTATATGAATTTGTTCAATTATGTCACTGACTAACTATTTACGTTCAGCCTCAAAAAAAAAAAAAAAAACTATTTACGTTCAAATTGAATATGCATGACAGAGAGTAATGAAAAGAAAATTAAATTTAAATAGAAGAAGAATCTATATGGTACCTGAAAATACGACAAAACAAATATATGGGGGAAATCAAGTTAGGTGGCCATCTCGTTATTTTATTTAGAAACTTTATTTGTTTTTATTTTGGCAGAAGTCCCTTTTTTTCTTTTTATTTTTTGGTGGATTTTTTTTCATTAAAGTCCTTTTTTTCGTAAACTTTTTTCATAAAAGTCGTGGTCGATCGTACTGACTAAAAATAATATGTAAGAGTTCATAAGCTAACATCTACATCCACAAGCAAAATAGATTAAAAAAAGACTTATCTCATCAGCCTCACATGCCTCAAAGTTGCTCTGCAATT
Organism: Ziziphus jujuba; assembly: GCF_031755915.1. NCBI lineage: Eukaryota > Viridiplantae > Streptophyta > Magnoliopsida > Rosales > Rhamnaceae > Ziziphus > Ziziphus jujuba. Next base: position 31,620,598 of record NC_083382.1, on the reverse strand, counting down.
TTAATTTCTTATTTTATAAATTTTACTTGCACAAACACAAGAATCTCTGGTAAGATTGATAAGTAACAGACAAGAGGCCCACATGATGAGTATTTTCAAGCACCCAAAGCAATTCAAACAAAAATTTGAAAGCCCATTTTGTTGCTGAATTCTCTTGTCCCCATCCGTAAAAACTGACTCTTCAATGTCCTTCTATCCTTTATATGGAATTTGGACAAGAAAAGGAGTCCCCAAAATAATTTTTTTGGGTTTTATAACTTCTTTGTCAGCTCAAGGATCAAAGTTAGTCCTGTAATTACAGCTTTATTTACATAAATTTCCAAGCTCATTTATTTATATATACCAAAAGCTGGAAGCCAAACCTTTCTTTACATGCATAACCAAAACTCTCTCACTTTTTTTTTTTCCCCTGCTTTATCATAAAAACAACTAGTTCGCAGCCTATTAGATCAGGCCAGGTCTCAGCAGCGCAACAAGAATGTTGTGAGCATTATTGCATTGTTGTGGGGTAGCGTCGCAATCCTCTTTGCTGGCGGCTACAGAATCTATATATGAGTGTATATACACATTCACTGTTGGGAAAGGAGATCCCTCTGCTGTTTGCATTTTGAATAGTAGGTAAAAGTGCGGTTGCTTTTTGTTGTTTTGTGAATGAACAGAGCAAAAGAAGTAGCTTTTTTTTGAAGTTTTCATTGGCTTTTTGTTGTTTGACGTCGTTTTCTTCGATTTCACTAATCAAATTGCCCCCATATAACTGAAGATGACAAGTCATTAGAATTTGTTTGCTTTTTGGCAGTGTAATATCTTCCTTGCTTTTCAGATTGGCCATGCGAGCATAAATGTAAGATGAACATTTTACTATTCAGTCATTTTTAATTGTTTTTTTTCCCTTTCTCATATTGAATTTCTCACCCCAAACTGAGATCACTTGGAGTCATAATTTGGAAATTAAGGCAAATACATAAACCCACACTGATCATAACTTTGAAGTAAAATACAGAGCAAAAACTGCCATTAATTCCTGATGACCAGCACCAAGCATTTTAAGATTGGAATTACCACAAACAAAGATATATATACTTCATAATTATGCTAAAATCTAGCTAGGCATAAGAGAAAATGGCTCAAGTTTTAGTGGTCAGAGCTATATTTCTGGCTCTGGAAAGTCAAAACCAGAAAAAACAGTAAGGCCAGCTGACATTGAACAATCTGACTCACCGGTTATGAAGTGGGTTGGCTCCATTGGGTGTGATTCTCTTCTGTTCTTCAGCAACATGGTTGCCTCGTAATCTGAATCCATGGCTGGAAAACCTCGTCTGCCCCATGTTCTTGCCCATCCCATTACTGTAACCGCTATTGCTGCCTCTCCATGTCTTGAAAAACACACCTTCTGAGCTAGAAGAAGCCTGCGAATTCGATGTAGCACGTTTAAATAATACACCTTCCAAGAGCAAGAAAACGAAGCAGATAACAACTCGTACTGATGATCTTCTACGTCTCATTGTCTCTCGGCTTATAATCTTGGCCAAATACACTTAAGTGATTTGAGAAGTCTAGAGGACCAAAAGTTTAGGGAGCCTTATCAAAATGGCAATATTAAGGTAAAGGGCATGGCCTAGTTGAATGGAAAAACAGGAGGAGGAAATGTTAAATGCAATGGGAAAAGGGAGGGAAAGAGATATACAGACTTGGAAATGGAGGTAAAAGTTATGAGAGGTTTCCCAAGCTCTCTGTTTTTAGTTTGTTTGTTTGTTTTATATTTTTTTTATAAAATTTTAATCACGTGGACTGAATCAAGGTCAGGCTTTTTGGAGGATGGGTGGTAAGTATTGATCATCCATATATCCCATTCCCGAGCTCGGAGCTCCTTTTTGTTTCCTTAGTCATAAAGTTGTTATAAAGTACATCAACATAATTTTGTTTTTTTTTCAGATTAGAAAAGTTGCAAAACATTTTACTTTAAATATAATAGAATATGTTTTTTTCAACTTTTGCAATCAATTATATGTGGTCTCAATAACTCTTGCTGACTCAATAAATTTAATGGCAAGATATATTTACATGTGTATCACTTAATTACAAAATCGTTACCTAGTACTCAAGGCTAAAATATGTGATTGCCATTTAAATTTAAATATACAAGTATTTTAATATAATGATGCATAGAGAGCGCATAAAAAGTACCATTTAAAGGGAGCTAATACGACAATATGCTAAAATCATGAGTCAGTGATCGTTATATTGTAATTATTGATAATATACAAGTTGTTAGGGGTGAAATCGTCCTAGTACAAGAATAAAGAGTAAGGTGATTTCCTACATTTAGCAGGATGATTGACTCAATAAACTTAGCAAGGTGAAATGACTCCTTCAGCATGCAGCAAGGATCAGTTTGATGGTTTTAATAAGGCGATAATTTGTAAATTTAAGCAAGGCGCTTAGCTCCATGCTAAACCAATGAACGCTTGTCAATAAAGAATGTTTATAATTTGAAGGAAATCACAAATGGCTAGTTTCGAAGATCAAGTTAAACATCAAAGATATGGATACATAATGTTGATGGAATAGAAGGTCAAAATTGTCGTATAGTTGATTTCCTAGATAAAAGGAAGTTTAGGGAAGTTAATGTCATATTGATCACCTCCATGCACAAGAAAGTTACTTTCCCTTGCTTCACATAATGGCAGAGCCATTTCCACTTCCATGTAACGAGGAAGTCATGATCTAATTATCTGTAATAAATAATCACTTCCCTCATTTACATATATATATATATATATATATATATATACATATTTAGGGTACTGTGTTAAATGCTTGGTTTATAAATGGAAAAAAATTTGATTGAAAAAAGAAAACTTATAATGGATATGAGAGCTTTAGATGAGAGAGTGTAAAATGTGTGTATGGTATTTATCAATAGAAAAATTTATTTTAATTCTTTTTCTTTTATTCTTGAATTCTTAAGTTTAATTTCACCATTTTGGATCTTATTTAATTTCACTCAAATTTTGACCATAACATAAGCTATTATGATTATACTAATGTTAAGAGATATGAAATTGTACCTCACCCAATTATGTGTTGAATGGTGTTCATTTGTTTCATATTTAATTCATATTGATTTTTCTACCACAACTATATTAGCATATTATTTGCCATATCAACAAATAAAATTGGTAAACAATTTAGTAAGATACAATACTACTACTACTATTTTTCAAACTAAGTTTGGATATTGTGACCTACATAGAAATACGTTAAGTCTAATTAGTTGATTCAAAATTTATAACGAACAATAAAAAAGAATAGTATATATGGTTTAAAATTTTCAAGTTTCTAATGTAGAATCATAAAATTAGAGAGATAAAAAAAAAAAACCCATTTTTCTTTTTGCTAAAAGAGAAGTTTTTATAAACCAAAAAAAACCCAAATAATACAGAAAGGCACAGGGAGTTTTAATATAAAAAAAAAAAACAAAAAACAAAAAAACATTTTTCATGACTATGACTTGACTTTAAATCAATCAGGTTGGCTATTATATTAAGCTTATCAGCAATTCAGCATGGTTAAAAATAGTGTACGTGATTAATATTCTTTCAATTTAATTATTTGAAAATTGTTTTAAAATTTATATAAATGGTAATTTAATATTCTATAAATCAAAGAAATTTTATCAATTTTAAATTATACAAATTTTATTTTAAAATGATGAACATATGTAATCTAATTATTTTAAGAAACAAAGTTGTTATTTTTTTCTTTTTTAAAGACCGTCGTTTCTCTCTTAACATGGGTTGGGGAAATAAAATATGCAAGTTCGAAGAAACGGCACTTTGTCATAGGTCGTCTGTAAATTGTGTAGCTCCTATTGAATACGCACATCGAATCTCAACCGTCCGATGAAAATGCTTGAAAGGATTGGACTCAAACTGAAAAATCAAGAAAGGTAATATAGTGCAGGCGAGTCCATCTATAAAAAATTAAATTGCAGAGTCCAAGCGCACTAAGAAAAAGCGTCCCCGCAAGCCACCGCAAAAAAAAGTTGAATGCTAAGAGCCAGAATTCGATTAAGCGCCATGTCAGGTGCTACAGCGATATCATCGTCAGCGTTATCATCATCTACAGCGTTCAGAAACCCTAGCTTGTCATTCCCTTCGAACTCGAACTCCAGGTTCTTCAATGGAGTTCTTACAGGGAATAGCGTTTCCTTCTCGGCTTCCTTTACTCGCACTTCGCTGAGATGCTACGCTTCTTCGTCGTCTGCATTTGATCGAGTTAAAGTTCAGAATCCTATTGTCGAAATGGACGGTGAGTTCTTAAAAATCATTGTGATTTTGAATGACGAGGAATCGTTGTAAGTGGCGTTTTGGTCGAAGTAGTTGAATTCAGTTTAGTTGAGCGAGGCCTTTGAATCCCAAAGTTTCATATTGTAAATAATCCCAGAGCTCAATTGTTTTCTCTGGCATTATGCGTATATGCGTATTTCTTTCCGAAAGTTGTTGGTAGTAGTTTTTTTACTTCATATAGAGTTCTTGTTTTTCTTATCACTTTATTTTATTTATTTTTGGTTTTATATCAGGTGATGAAATGACGAGGATCATATGGAAAATGATAAAGGACAAGGTATGAACTTCTTGCTGTTGAGAATTTTGTCATCAAGAACTGGAACTTAATAGAAGCACTTTGGTTGGTGGTTGGGTTCTAATAAGATTTGTTTTTGTATGAGATTGCAGCTTATTTTTCCTTATGTAGATTTGGATATAAAGTACTATGATTTAGGGATTTTGAACCGTGATGCTACAGATGACAGAGTTACAGTGGAGAGTGCTGAAGCCACTCTTAAGTAAGTGTTTTGGATTAAGATTTGCAATGTTTCACTAGGGAATTTTCAATTCCATGCTATATAGTTTCCTTCTTGGTTTTATTTGTTTGTTGGTAATTCTGTTGCATTGATATAGTTGATAGTAATACAAGGAAGTAGAATTTATGCTACACATAAACAATAGCACAATTTATTTATCGATATATGTAAATTGGCCAAGGTTTTATGGAAAATTTTTGGAATCATTGTAACTATGAGATTATAGCTTGTCATATGCACAAAGTTGCTTGTTATTGAGAATAGAATTTCAAGAATGGAGGTACTAAGTTGAGTAAACGATTAGTTGGGGGAGATGGCAATAAGTCTGCTGACTACTTGTTCCAGAGAAGAAAATTACTGAAATGTTCTTTTGATTGACCTGAATTCATTCTCACCCGTAATGCATTGCAGGTACAACGTTGCTGTTAAATGTGCTACAATAACTCCTGGTTAGATCATATGCTTCTTCTTTTTTGTCCTGAGTTTTTATATCTAATATTCTAATGCTTTAGCCTTTTATTCATAGTACACAGTTAGTTGTTACTCTTCCTTCAGATTCATGAATTACTATTGCTATCTATATTAAGAGTTTTGGCTTTCTTATTTATATTCTGCAGATGAAACCAGAGTGAAGGAGTTTGGGCTAAAGTCAATGTGGAGGAGTCCCAATGGAACAATTAGAAACATTCTAAATGGTTTGTATTTGACAAATAGTCACCTTGTTGTTACAGTGCAAATTTCGAACACATTCATTCACTTGAATAGTCTATAAATTAATTTAATCCTGAACTGTTGATGGTTGATTCTTATTGTTCTTCTTTCGTGGAATTGATTAAGATATTGCATTTTATCCCTTTTAAATCTTCATTTTCTAGCCATGTTTCTGAAATCTTGAAATGCTTCATGTGAATGTTGCTTACCTTTGCAGGTACTGTTTTCCGTGAGCCTATCCTATGCCGGAACATTCCCAGAATTGTGCCTGGTAATGTTTTTTCCTTTGTTGAAAACCTATATTCCTTAATGTGGTAAGATAATGTGAACACTGCTTAGTGCTTGGTCTATGATATTCAGGTTGGAAGAAACCCATATGTATAGGTAGGCATGCCTTTGGTGATCAGTATCGTGCCACTGATGCAGTTATCAAAGGACCTGGAAAGCTCAAAATGGTTTTTGGTAGGCTGTTTTTGGCAGTCCTCTTCTTTTTTTTAGGCATAGAAAGTTTTAATATCCAGGTTTTGTTTTTTCCTTATAAACTTATCTTTTAATTTCTATAATTTAGTCCCAGAAGACGGAGGCACACCATTGGACCTTGATGTTTATAATTTTAAAGGCCCAGGGATAGCACTTGCTATGTATAATGTGGATGAGGTTTGTCCCATCAGATATTTTACTTATTCATATGTGCTTTGCTGTACTTATCTTGATAAGTCATCTACATATGTTTATTGACTACAATAGCAATCGTTGTGTAATATGTCAGTCTATTCGATCATTTGCTGAGTCATCCATGGCAATTGCTTTTGCAAAGAAATGGCCCCTGTATTTGAGCACAAAAAACACAATTCTTAAGAAATATGATGGCAGGTAATCACTCTCTGTTTTAATTGGCTTTGTTCTGCAAATTCTGCAATGCTAAAGGCTTTCGTTGGTAAATTTGTCATATTAAATGCATTTGGTGAAGAATTTTTCATAGTTGTAGGATTACCACAGGTTTAAGGACATATTCCAAGAGGTATATGAAGAGAATTGGAGGCAGAAGTTTGAAGAATACTCAATTTGGTTTGTAACTTACCTGATGAAGTGTAACGTCACATTAAAAGGTGTAACATATTTTTAAACAAGCTTAGAAGGTTTACATGGTTTTCAGGTATGAACATCGGCTAATTGATGACATGGTGGCCTATGCAATAAAAAGTGAAGGTGGATATGTTTGGGCTTGTAAAAATTATGATGGTGATGTCCAAAGTGATCTACTTGCACAAGGTACTGCAGATTGTTTTTCTAACTCCTAGCAAAGCACTTCATTAAGGATTTTCTTTTTAAAGTTTTTTGAATTTAGACCGCAGAGCTTTTTGTTACAGCAAAGAATGTCTTGTAGTTTTCTAATTCAATTACCAATAATTTTACTGAACAAATGTGAAAAATTTTACTTGCTAAATTAAAAGAAGTGTGAGTTTGGGGATAGGGATCCTAGATGAGATGAAAGCTGTTCATGTTGTGTTGATAGGGATCCAAGTGATCTGCTTGCGCAAGGTACTCCAGATTTGTTTTTCTAACTCCTAGCTAAGCACTTCTTAAGGATTTTCTTTTTAAAGAGTTTTATTTTTGTCCTCAAGGCTTTCTGTTGCAGCTAAGAATGTTTTGTATCTTTCTAATTCTATTACCAATAAGTTTACCGAACAATGTGAAAAATTTTACTTGCTAAATTGAAAGAAGTGTGAGTTTGGGGATAGGGATCCAAGATGAAGGTAAAAGCTGCTCATGTTGTGTTGTTAGGCATATATTGTGTCATCTGTGTCTTTTTAATTCTTTCCTCTACTGGTGTCTAATGGCTTGTTTATTGTTAACATGTGTAGGATTTGGATCTTTGGGCCTCATGACGTCTGTATTGGTTTGTACCGATGAACATATTATCATATTAATGCTTATTTCTTTCTTTTGTTCCTGTATTACCACAAAGTCTTAATTACAAGAAGCTGTGCAGTTATCCTCTGATGGGAAGACATTAGAAGCTGAGGCGGCTCATGGGACTGTGACCAGGCATTTCAGGTTACATCAGAAGGGACAAGAAACAAGTACAAATAGTATTGCTTCGATATTTGCATGGACAAGAGGGCTAGAGCATAGGTAATTTTTAAATATTCTCGAATTTCTGTACTTTTTACTGGAGGAATCTATCATGTAACAAAATTCAATTATGCTAACAAGTAAAACTGGACGCTGGTTGCCATATCTGCATCCCTATGGGGAAAATATTTTTAACAATTTTTATGCTATATTTCTTCATTCCATGCTTGTGTATGCTGCAACATTTGGTTCAGTACATTCTTGTTTATAAGCTTTGATTACAATTTTCATGTTTTACTATGCTTTTATTTTCCCAATTGTAATTAAATTGTATCCATATTATATATGTTATTGGGCAGTATATGTCCATTCCTATCTATCAATTAACCTTCGATTCCTTTTTATGATTTGAAAAGATTTCAAATTATTATTGTTGTTTTTTTTCATGTAATCTTTCTTCTTATGAACTTTCCATTGAAAGCTGATTCTTTGACCATTACCGACTGTTTCAGGGCCAAATTAGATAAAAATGATAGGCTGCTGGAATTTGTCCGCAAGTTGGAGGCTTCATGCATTGAAACAGTTGAAGCAGGGAAAATGACGAAGGACCTTGCAATTTTGACACATGGATCCAAGTAAGTGTGACCTTTCTCGTATAATCTGCATTATTCGGGTTTCATTTATTATTAGTGGCAGTGATTGCCTTTGCTCACTTTTTGTTTTAGCCTTGAATATGCTTTAACGTCTTCTTTATTCTGTACCGACTCTAGAGTTCAAATAGAATCCTGGTCAAGTACTTAACCAAATGAAAGTGCTTGTTAGTTAATGTGGAAAGCGAATTTTTTTCAGATTAATTGCTACTGGTTCTCAACCTGGAAACTGGATTTACATTGTACATCTGATTGGAAAACTGCTATAATATAAGAGCACACACATATAGAGACATAATAGATAAAATTACAACTAAATGCCGAATTATTGGTTGGAATGGAGGCAATATATTTCTTTTTTTCTTTCTTGACATGATTTCTCCTCATGTTTCTACCATTAACTGGTTTTCTTGGATTTTAACATTGTTTTACATCTTTCATGGTTACATCGACTTATGTTAGCTAGTTTCCTTGTGTCGTTGAAATTTGAACGTGATTAGCAAATTCTCGCCCACAATTGTCTGTTACCTATATTTCAAATGGAGGTATACCACTTTTAACGATTACTGAAATGCTCCATTTATGCAGGGTTTCCAGGGAGTTTTACTTGAACACTGAAGAATTTATTGATGCTGTTGAACACAATCTTAGAGCAAAACTTCCAAGTACCTGCAGTGGTTTGAATAGATAGTCATTCTTGATACTTATTCTGGAAATCCGAACTAGGAAAATTTTTTGTGCTACTGAGACCTCGTTGCATGAAAAGTTTCCTCTTTAAATTTTATTTCGTTAGCAATTCAAAGTAGCCATAGAAATAATGGAATCACAAATCTTAGATGTTCTCTTTGGCTAGAAATTCTTATATGTTGGTTAATGTGTTTAAACTAATTTCCAAATATTCTGGACTCTGGGACCTCCCTATTTGAGAAAGTTGAGCTCTAATCAGTTTGCAAATGAAAAAAACATATAAAGGTTGATTAGAATTAAATAAATCGAAAAATCACCTTTTGGTACAAGTAAGAAAACTTTTAGGGTAGACTATCAACACATTGAATTTACCTTAACCATATGTTATTCACGATGGCCAAGCCTATGATTGATTTTTGAGAGTGAAAACTGGTATATCATGTTTATTCTACCTCATGTTACGATATGGGATTGATCTGGAAACTGTGGTCAGTGCTATAGCACAATATGCCATGGTAGATCGTGTGGGACCTATTCCTTGTGCTATTGAGAGATTATTTGGTACCTATGTGGAAGGAGGGTCTATAAATCGAATATTTTTTTTTTTTTTTAAATGGCATGCTGTGGTATGATGTATGTACGGTATTTTTTTATTTGGTACCTATGTACGGTATTTTGCTGTGGTATGATGTATGGATCTTGAAGTTTGGAGGGGGAAATTGCTCAAAAAACCAAATTTAAGGGGTAAATGGCAAATTGAAATTTAGTGAAAGTACAGTGGCACGGGGATGTTGTAATTTTTCTAATAAAAGAAAAAGAAAAGTCCATGCCAAAAAAAAATTAATAATTAAAATCGTAGATTATAGGGTTCCTTGTTTCATTAAATTCTAAAATTGTTCCTTCTTTTTTTTTTTTTTTTTTTTCCCTTTCACACAATTACTTGATAGATATTCCACCTAGCATTAATAAATAATTTTTTATCATAAAAAAATTGTTTAAACAATTAACATTACCAAACAATCAAAATGGGCAAATTATAACAATTTAATAGAAAAATACAAAAACAAACTATAAAAATCAAACGCGGAACTAATTCTGAACAAAACAAGAAAAAAACGGAACTAATCAATTGTGGTGCAAGTGCAACTGGCACTTGCCGCCCCAATCTTTTGGGCCAACATGATTTGAGGTTCAGTGTGAAATGGGCCCAGAGGAGCGAAGAAGCATTTTGGAAACGGAACCAATCGTTGACAGCCCTGATCGTTTCCAACTTTGCCGCGGACCATCACTCGGTGTGACAGACATGCACGGAATGATTTCCTTTTTGGTTGCAGATCCTCAGGGTATGAGATACAGCATTAGAAATGTACCCGCTCCTGGTCCTACATTGAAGCCAATTTCAGCTGTTTTGTTGTTCACAAACTGAGAAAGAAAGAGATTGTAGAGCGATTTTAGGGTTGAGATAGAGAGATGGCGTTGCCCAAGGCTAAGGAGATCGTTTCATCAAATCCCGTTGTTGTTTTTAGGTCTCTCTCTTTCTCGCTTTCTGCTCTTTGTGTGTGGTTTTGTGTCTGTTTGTGAAATGGGTATTTGATATATACTGATTTGTGTTTGCAGCAAGACCTACTGTCCTTACTGCGTGACCGTGAAGCAGCTATTCACTCAATTGGGAGCCACTTTCAAAGTCATTGAATTGGACACAGAGAGTGAGTTTTGCTATCAATTTCATCACATTCAAATATACGAACCACTTTATCCTTACGTAATAATTACCACTGGTTCTCAAATTTCGGTTTTATCGTTGGGTTGGTTTTCCAGATCTGTGAAATTGCTGATGCCTTTTTATTCCAGCTTTTTATCCCTGTAGCTGTAAAATCCTACAATTGTGGATGCTTAATTAATTACTTTCTGGGTTTTGTTACTGGCCAATTAGAAAGATTTCATCTCTGTTCGTTATCAATATCATGTTGAAACTTTTGGTATAGCATTTAAAAAAAACAAAAAAAAAAAAAGTTAATTAGAACTTTTGATTTAAAAGATTCTGTTTCTATTTTTTATTCACGAAAATCATATGAAAAGTTTGGTACGTTTGGCTATTGTTTTATACCTAAAAGGCGATATTGGTTAATCTGATCAATTGGGAATTGTAGTTTGTGTTCGAACGGATATAAACAAATCTTTGATGAAGTCTTATTCTTCCAAAATGAAACTGAATTGTAATTGGTGACCTTTCCTTTTTGAAGGTGATGGATCTGAGATACAATCAGCGCTGGCTGAGATAACAGGGCAAAGGACTGTACCCAATGTTTTCATTGGCGGAAATCACATTGGTGGATGCGATAGTAAGACTTCGTTCTAGAAGCTTAATAACATGCCTTATCTTTATTTGGTTTTTGGTTTTGGAACCATTGGGTTTAGCTGATAATAAGCCTTGATTATATTGTTTCTGTGTTTCTTTGCCTATTAATTCAATATTCTCTTCTCTTAATGTTCTGCAGATACAAAGGCCTTGCACAAAGATGGGAAGGTGATTACTCTGCTGACTGAAGCTGGTGCTGTTGCTAAAACTTCTTCATAAAACGAGTTCCGCTATCTCTGAAGGAGTAAAGAAGTAATCAAAATGTTATGGTATATGAGGATTATGGTTTTGTCTGATAGACTTTTTACCTAACTTTAAATAAAATTTGGGGACTGAATTCTGAATTGAGCTGTTTAGTGGTTGATATTTTTAAAGGGTCTATGCTTGTTTGAACTCTGGCTATACATAGTTGGTGGTACTCTGTTGCAGAAATATGGATTAATGAATGGTATTTGGTTTAGAGTGCTCAATTATGGCTTTGGAGTTCATCTTGTGTTCCGTAATTCATTTATATGGTCTAAAAATTGTGAAGATTATGAGCCCATTTTGTTTCGTTTCTATTAGCTTTTGGTTGAGACTTGGGATTTGAATACCGTTGTTGATCTCCCATCAAATCGGTGCGCAGCTTGAAATAGCAAGCTCTTCTAGTAATTTCCGATCGCCATCTGTCTATCCAATTCCAACCTCATATTTTGGTCAAGAGTCTCTGTTGTCTTGATTTGATCCACATATCGTCTCTAAGTTGTTGAGGTGGTGTTTGAATTAATTAAAGCTCACGTTTACAAAATCTAATTAGCGTCATTGCACTAAAAATGTGCATCCGGAACTTTCCACCTTCAATTCTAAATGTTCTTGTGTCCCAACCTTCCACCTTTACTGGAAGCCTTTCATTTTTTCTCAAAAGTTGAAAATTATTACATGAGGATACACAAAACACCAAGCCATAAATTTTGATGCGGTGCGTCATTCTCAATTAATGACGTTATTTCATTACTCATTTAAAGTGGAAGACCATAAAAATTAACCATGGAACTACAGAAGTATTGCTCATTACAACAACAAAACTGGAACTTTTAAGAACCTTAAGACTCGAGTCATCAAAATTAACTCTCTTTTTCAACAGAGATTAGTAATCTAGTCCCTCAATTGAACATTAATCAAATCAAATTAATCAATTCTCCTTCCATCCTATGTAAAAAATCGATTTATATCCAATATAAATCAAATACGACCCAAAAAAAAGTTGATAATAAAAAATCGATTCAAATCGTACGCCATTCATTGATCTATGAGCTCTTGAATTGGATCTCACTTTCTTCACCGGCTTCAATCTTCTTCTTATTCTTCTCAATTGCCGCTGCAACTTCCGCAGGCATGTACTTCTCGTCATGCTTTGCCAAAACCTCCGTCGCCGAAAAGTAGCAGTCGCCGCTCCTCGCCTTCCCGGAGACGCTCTTGGCCGATACCTCCTTCCGAATCTCATCCGTGAATGGCTTCACGAATCCTTCCACCACCACAGAATGCCCTTCCCTGAACAAATCAGGCAGCGATCCTTGGTATCTGACCAGGATATCGGTGATCAGGTCCGTGATCACGAACTCCATCTCCGACGACGATGCCGGGTGGACCACGCTTCCTTCCAGGACTAAACCCCCGAGCCTGAACTTGGTCTTGTTGGGGTTCGCCGAGTACTTCTCGAGAGCGTCGGTTGGGGTCACGTAGAAGACCAATTGGTCTTGGAAATTGTTGAGGACGATCACGATGAAACCGGCGATGCAGCTGAATGTCAAGGCGTAGGTCCATAGCCGTCGTGTCTGAAGCTGACGAGCTCGCGCTCCGATATCCACTTTGGGCCGGGTCGGGTTTCGACGTGCCGTCGAGAGTAATCGGAGCGTGAAAGGGAGGTCGCTCTGGAGTATACGGAGATCGGAGAGTGGGGAGAGAATCGGAGTGGGGGATTTGACGATGGGTCGGTGGTGGAAATACGACGTCGTTGTGGTGGTTGTGGTGCGGAATGAATGCGATCGGAGACGGAGGGCGAGACGAGCGGCCATTCGGGTTTTATTTCTTTACGGGAAAAGCGAGCAGAAAAGTTAAGGCCAAGCTGTTTAGGGTTTTAGAAGGCTTTTGAGGCGGCTAACAGAAAAGCGAGCGAAGGTTCGTTACAATTCTCTACACGTGTTCAATTTCTATTTCTAAGCCGCATAACTTGTAAGTTTCTATCCTAGCAAACAAAGGCGCAAAAAAAAAAAAAAACTTGTAAGTTTCTAACGAAGGCATATTAGATTAGATTAAATTAAACCAAATTGTCAATTTACCCTTTGACAAAATTAAGATTTTATTTTGGCTTAATCATGATTTTTTTTTGTATATCCCAATATTACTTTTCATATAGTTTTATCTCTTCTGAAAAGATTTATTAATAATATACCATGGAGTTATTTACTGGCCCCAAAAATAAAAATAAAAATAAAAAATAAAAAAAAATAAAATCTAAAAGCTCCCATTAATTAAAAAACTTAAATTTAAGGTCTATAAAAACTTCATCTAAAGTTGAGCCAAATAATAATTGTATCAGTCAAAATAAGACAGTTGCATATTTGAAATTATATATAACAAGCTAATAGGTTTGTTCCAATTCAGTTAAAAGGTTAGACTTAACAAAAACTAAAATAAACAAAAAGTCTAGCAAGAAATGAAGAATTGAGGTTCTTAACACAAGTTGGTAAACAATGAGATTAAGAATCCAAAAAACTGGCATCTCCGAATCATAGCCTATTTGTCTATAGCCAGTATCACAACCCCCCTACTGCACAAAAAGAAAAAGAAAAACTCTCAAGAGAAACCAACCTCAAGAAATGTATAGAACATTTGAACAGCTCATTCAAAACCAGGTAACTGAATACTAACTAGTTTATAAACTCTGAATTCATTCATCATTGAAAGAACTCATCTTCAAAGTTGAGAACACTGATAGGAGGAGGGAAACCGTTTAGACAAGAAGTCATGTTTTAGTTTCACTATGAAAGCAAAAATACCATAGCAGGGCAAATGCATTACTCCTATCAATAAGTACCTGCAGTCCAGTACCCAAAAACAAAACCATCAAATATCTTTCATTGTCATAAGGAATGTATATATAGTGTGTCAAAAAGATGCATCAAATACCCTTTTGAATGTCTTGAATGTAGAAGAAAGTGAACACCAAATTATCAGAAAATTAAATTAATTTGGTAATGGCTTGAATATGTGCCTTAAATAGGCAGAGATAACATACCACAGAGGAGCATACTTTGACGACAAGTCGAGAAATGGATATGGCCACCTGTAACAAAGAAAAACCTCTTAGTGATTTTTTTTTTTTTTTTGGTTGAATGAAAAACCTCTTACTGATTTATGTGACCATTCGGTCTCAAAATATGAAAGACAAAATCATAACAATAATTACCCAATTGAAACAAAGGCATGAGCAATCCACTGGAAAATGACGTAGACACTTGTCCATAAAACAAAGAAATATATGCGAAACAGGGGGACCCGCTGAAGAAATAGGTTGAAGAAATTCAATATGGGAGAAAATATACAACTATAAATTTTAAGCAGCAATTGTACATGTATCCAAAGTCAAAATACCAAGCAATTCAAAGCTGTATCACCCAGAAGCAGAATGGCATTGACTGTATGCATGTTAACAGTCATCTACATAAAATGAAGATAGCAAGTGTTAAAATACACTAGAACTTTGGTAATAATAGAGAAAAAGCCTCTTTACATCCACACAGAAGAGGAAGAAGAATAAAGCAAAACAGAGAGAGGATGCAGAATATCCGGTACTTACAAAATTTAGATTGTAATCTTTGATGGTGATAAATGGAAATATAACAACCCAATAAACACAATCAGTAAGCATCACAGCCCCAGCATTCATCTGTTTATCAAAAATTAATACAAGTGAACACGAATGAGTGGTTAAAAAATATGCAGCCACATGAAAATATGTTTTATTTTCATCTTTTTATTAATAAAAAGCATATAATTTATTGACTTCAAAAGTAATCTTGATTAAAAGAAACCCATAATTAATTACTAGACCTCCAAAACAATAACTTCTGACACTCAATGACTACAAGTTCAAAGCCATCAACTGAGTGGTAATAACTGCACTAGACAATACAAGATATAGTGAAAGTAAGAACAAAAGAAGCAAGAAAGTGTGGTAGACATAAATAATAGATAAATTTAGAGAAAATGATTTAGTATAATATTGGTTTTCTTAAAGGTTGTGCACCTAGATTATTAACTCTTGGGAGAAAGAATTTACCTGAAATAGAATTTCAAAGACATAATTGCAAGTCCTTGGAAGTCCAGTAGTATGTCCATCTTCCTGAAGATTTAAGGCATTTTTCTTTCTGAGTATGCTGGTAGATTCCTCAGATATGAGAGGCACGTATGGTCCTTGCTCTGTATCTGTCCGAACATGACAAAACCTTAATCTGTTTAGTTTGTTATACTGGTAACAGCCATAAATGGAGAGCAGAGATCCACACTGCAAAAGAAAATTAAACAAACAATGAGATTTGGAGGTCCAAGACCCGAAGATAACATACAATTAGATTACAATGCACAAAAATGAAAGGTCTACCAATGAGAGTCATGCGTCTTACTGCATCTCAGAATGACACTTCATGACAAGAAACTTGACATATTGTTTACAATCAGTTTAGGTTCTTGCATAAACTTTTCAAGGAGACAAGAAGCGTACCCCAAAATAAATAGTGACCAAGGTAAAAGTCCATCTGTCCATAAAAATACATAAGAAGATCAGTTAAAAAAAAAAAAAAAAAATAGTAATGCTCTTCACAACTTGAATTAACAAGAAGATTGGATCTTTTAGAACATATGGCTCCTAATATATTCCACATCAGTAAATTAATGAATCTATGTAAATGCCCTCCAGCGTTCATTGGTAGAGTGATGACCGTTAAAAGAAGAATCATATGGTGAAGCCAAGAACTTCTATTATCTGGTAAATGGCAATACATAGCTTCTCACCAGCAGTAAGTATACAAAAGCAAAACTACATGTTCTGAAAAATTTGTAAACTCACCACAGGGGAAACGTAACTCTATAATAAACTACATTTTCTGTTTTAAAACTGAAAGAAAGAACGCCATCCATAGATTACTATGCACCCAAAAACATTTGAATATATAAGCCTTGTTCAATTGTTGAACATCTGTTATATCTTGTTTCTTTATATTCTACATGAGCACAATATAAGAGAAAGCTTACTGAGTATAATAGTAAAATATGACACCTCCATTAGTTTCTACTTTGACAATTAGCGATGGCAAGAGCATACAGAATGCAGCGACGCGAAAAACCAGCAACCAAATTGGGTGGATTTGTTTGAGGCAGGGCTTCCATGAGTCATTGTCATGCACATTCTCATTAACATCCTGTTCAGTTTGTCCTCTGCCAGATGTCAAACGACCTTCATATTTCCACATTATCACAAATGCTATAATCATAGTCGTAATTACCCAAATTGCACATAGAAGGACCCTCCAATTTAACCAATAACTCAGGTTGGTAGAATCAACTGTAACCTCTAGCTCCATCCTGCTAGGGAAACCATGATGTCATTACTAATTTTACTCAAATGTTACCACACAAATTCTTATGTTTGTAATTAAGAAATAAAGTAAAGTCTTTAACTTTTGTTTTCATCTTCTGTAACTGAATTCCTGATAAAAGTTCCCCACTCAAAAGAAATTAGGTTTTTGACATAAGAACATGAGAACATGAACATTATAGTAATACTGATCAACTTGTTAAATTGCTAGTTACAAAAATGATTTTGCTATTATAAGCAACCCTAAACTTGGACTTATATTATAATGGTGAAAATAGACACTTATTTCTAGCTATATTCAGCAAATAAATAAAATCAAATACAAGCTAGATGTTTAAGTTTCAAAAAAATGGCTAGTTATATAGATACGATGGTGACTTATATAGGAGATGTCCTAGTCTTGAATGCAATTTAGCAGGGGGAATATTATTCATGTTTAACAATGGTATTGTATCTTCCAACCAAACCCTAAACTAAATCAATGTTTTTTTGGCTCGAAATTTTCATTAAACGGGTGAAAATAACAATGTAGTTGAATCTGTGTAAGAAAATATAATATAAACAAGAATTAAGAGAAGCAACAATGACCCTTTAGTGCTAAAATTGCTCAATCAATAAACAAAACAAACAAAAGAAGAACGAGAAAAACCCTGAAAGCAGAAATTTCTCTACCTGCCTATCTCTTTGCACTGTTTGATTGCCAAGAAAAGGAAAAGCGGTGGGGAAACTAAATAAGAACTGAGGCTCTAGAATCAGTGCCTTCACTCATCGTAAATATCCATTTATTTTCATTCCATTTTCTCACCGACCAAATTGGACGAAGAAAATAGGAATTGCAGTTGAATGGTGGAGTTACTTCAACACAGGCAATAAAAGGGTCAAAGAGGAAAAGAAAGCTCGTTTAGCAAAAGGAGAAAATGTGAAGCAGAGACGGTCTCTTGGTCATTTTGCCTCTGTCTTTTTCTATTCTTTGCTTGATTGAATTCATGTTTTTCGGATCACGAAAATGACGCTCTCTTATTTAGTTTTGTTTTTGGGGAAATGAGCCAGAAATTTTATATTTGGTTTTATCCATTATCCATTAAAGCGGTTCCTTCTGAGTTTGTCTCCTCCTCTGATCTCTGACAAATGTGTGAAAGGGATCACAACTCTTTATTTTTCTCTAATTTTTATTTGCATTTTCTTAAGTTTCACTACATTGTTTAGCGTACTGAACTTTCCAATAACAAAAATTAAATTTTCACAAAAAATTGTTTTATTATTTTGTAGCAAATGAAGCAATAGTCCGCACAAGTTCAAAGAAATCCACGTTGCTACAAAGATTTTCCCTCCCTTTCTGTTTTTCATGTGACGTACGTTACGTTCTAAACAACAGGCCATCTCAATACGACAACGTATTGCATTGCGGTGCGCCTTACGGCTACAACACACGCCAGTATTTGTTTCGTCCAAATCCTGAGTTCCTTACGCACCGACCTAGTAATTTGTCTCTTTCTCTATTCTAGATATATATATATATATATATATATATATATATTATATACTATCATCCTCATCTTCTTCTTCAATATCAGTAAAAGTTATCATATTTCTCTTTTTAACACCAAAAAGAATATTTGAGATCATGCAAATTTTCGTGAAAACCCTTACGGGCAAGACCATAACCATAGAGGTTGAGTCGTCGGACACCATCGACAACGTGAAAGCGAAGATACAAGACAAGGAAGGAATTCCTCCTGATCAACAGCGACTCATCTTCGCCGGAAAACAGCTGGAGGACGGCCGGACTTTGGCCAACTACAACATTCAGAAGGAGTCGACTCTTCATCTGGTTCTACGGCTCAGGGGCGGTGCGAAGAAGCATAAGAAGAAGAAGTACACAACGCCCAAGAAGATGAAGCACGAGAATAAGAAGGTGGAGCTTGCTGTGCTTCAGTGTTATAAAGTGGATGAGTCTGGAAAGGTTGAGAGGCTGAGGAAGGAATGTCCGAATCCCGAGTGTGGACCTGGCACTTTCATGGCCAACCATTTTGACAGACATTGCTGTGGCAAGTGTGGATTAACTTATTTGTTGCAGAATGCTGCTGGTGGAAAAGATTAAAAGGTGGATTTAACCCTTTTTGTTCCTCTGTTTTAAGTTTTTGTCTTTTTTGTTTTATTAGCTGGAAAAGAGAATTCGGTGGACGTGGGGTTTAAATCGGTATTAAACTTTTCATCGATATGTAGGGTCTAGTTGATGAAGCGTAATTTTTCATATCATGAATTAAGTAATTAACAATGGTTTACTTTGGATATGTGTCACTGTCTGATTAAAATCTGCAAAAGTACTTAATTTTATTTGTTACAATTTGAAAAGCCCTGCTTCTAATATTATTTGTTGCAGTGTACAAAGGTTCAAAGGCATGCTTTTGGTTGCCAAGCTTGTCCAGAAACATGCTTGGTTCAAGATTTTCTGATAAATTCCAACTTAAAAGCGCAGATAAGTTAAACCCTTAAAAATTGTTTTTCTGTTTTAAAGAAACGAAGAAAATTTTATATTTTTATATATTATTATTCCAGTTGTTTAATTAATACAATTTAAACAATGGTCAGATTTTTTTAATGATTCCTAAAGACCCATGTTTCGTCTCTCTTGAGTATTCCAGCTTAAAAGCGCTGATAAGGTTGACCCTTAAAAATTGTTTTTCAGTTTTAAAGAAACGAAAAAAAATTTATGTTTTTGTATATATTATTATTTCAGTAGTTTAATTAATTCAATCTAAACCCATGGTCAGATTTTTTTAATGATTACTAAAGGCCCATGTTTCTTCTCTCTTGAGTGCTGTGTAATGACAACGGGGACAGATTCTGTTACCAAAGCAGATCATATTAAGTGGAAATATCCATGGAAGTAAGAGTAAATTTTTTGTTTTTTTGATTAAAAAAAAAGAAAAAAACGTAAGAGTAAATTAGTAATGCTAATATCCTCCTCGGCCATTCTGATCGACAAACTCTTGTGGCAAATTAACGTTCTTCCCTGCTTCACTGAGTCCATTTGAAAATTGAAATATTCATGTCTTTTAATCCAATAAAAAGTTTGAAATTAAAAAAAAAAATGTCAACCAAAAAATATGGTAACATCAAATTCATGGACATTCTAAAATTAACATCCTAATTTTTTTAAAAGAAAAAAAAAAAGAACACCCATATTTATTATTATCATTATTATTATTATTTGAGAAAATAATTCATTTATTTAATAGAATCAGAATCCTTTAATATAGCAAGAAATATACGAGTTTATAAAGATTTTCCAATGTGAACCAATATAATTAAATTTAAGACAAAAAAATAAAATAAAAATTGTTTTATGGATTTCATAATCCCAAAAGAAAAAGGGATATTTCGGTAAATGACAATGATGGGGTATGCAGGTCTTTTTGCGACGCACGTAGAATTTTAACCAACAAATTATTTTGGGCCTATATACAATACACGGCCCAAGACCCAGCCCATTCTTTCGTTACTCCGCCTCGCCTCCTCCTCTCGTTCTTAACCATTCCCTTTCCTTGTTCAGAGGAGCCTCTACCAGTTCCCATTTGGAGAACGGCCTCCCAACTCTCATAACGACAGACATCATTGCGTCAACTGGGTATACTGAACTCTCTGAGTAGGTACTTTTTTTTATAAGTATTCTTTTTAGATTATCGCGGTTTTCTTTTTCAATAGAAAATTTTCCCAGCTTTGATTTGAATTACTTGTTGATAGTGAAAATCTGCTTCAGGTTTCGTACAATTTAAAACTTGGGTTTTCATCTCTTCTTGTTTAACTCTTAAAACTTCTTTGTTCGGTTTGTTTCCCTAGGTTCTTGAATAAAAAAAAGCTATCTGAAATAACCTATGAATAATGTGATTTTGTGTGCTCGTCCGGAGTCAATCAATAGCTGTTTTTGTTTGGTTTTGATGCTTTCAATCAATGTGGTCTTTGAAGGAATTTTTCCTTTGTGTTTTAGGTTTTTGCTTGGCTAGTAGTAGGTTGAAGTAAGTACGGTTGTTTCCTGTCGGTACGAGTAATTTTTGTTTTGTGATTTTGACGGTTTATGTAGGCACGGCAATTATACCTTCCCAACTGACCTAAAAACTAAATAGATGTTACACTTTTTTTGTGTATTGAATATTGTATATCTTAAACTGAAGATGTCTATGAAGTATGAAACTCTATGATTCATTTTTGGCTTTTCTGCTACCCTTTACAAACCTTGGTTTTTTTGGTAGATATTTACCTTAGATACAATAATATATGTATAATATATTCCGCATTACCAATTTTGTATTGTTTTAAAAATAACATTGTGCTTCAAAATATCAGATATAAACACGATGTTTGCTAATGATCCTTCAAAGAAGATATCTTTTACTCGTTGCATTCGTGATGGAGATTTGGTTATCGTTTATGAGAGGCATGATACATTGAAAGCTGTTAAAGTCTGTGAGGGTTCAGTACTCCAGAATCGATTTGGTGTATTTAAACATTCAGACTGGATTGGTAAACCCTTTGGCATCAAGGTGTTTAGCAACAAGGGCGGATTTGTATACCTGTTAGCCCCAACTCCTGAATTGTGGACTTTGGTTCTAAGCCACAGGACTCAGATTCTCTATATTGCAGATATTAGCTTTGTGATCATGTATTTGGAAATAGTTCCCGGTTGTGTGGTTCTTGAGTCAGGAACTGGAAGTGGATCTTTAACCACATCACTTGCAAGGGCAGTAGCTCCTAGTGGACATGTTTATACATTTGATTTCCATGAACTCAGAGCAGCATCAGCTAGGTAAGTAAGGAAGATTTTCAATTGATAGATAGTTTAACCTATAATTCTATAGTCTTCATAATGTTTGCATTAGTTTTTCTTTTTTAATATTGTTTACTTTTGCATGGAAAATATATTTTTATTTTTCTTTCAAAACCTTACATACTCGAAGTCTAGAATATGAGCCAAGTAAATAACGATTTTTATTGGGTTTTAAGATCAAGTTCAGCCTATAAAGAGCTTGCCTCATCTGCTTGTCATGATTTTATGAAACATTGTTCAATGAACTTTATGATGGTTATGGTGGGAGAGAGCATTGATTTTGTGAGCTATTTACTCTAATCAAGTAGGATATCACTATTTATAAGATATGCGGAAACATTGACTTTTTCGTTTGTCTTCTATAGAGAGGATTTTGAGAAGATGGGATTAAGCAACTTGGCCACTGTAGCTGTTAGGGATATTCAGGGCAAAGGATTTCCAGATGAATATTGTGGAATGGCAGATTCTGTGTTCTTGGACCTACCTCAACCCTGGCTGGCCATTCCTTCAGCTGGGAAGATGCTGAAACAAGATGGAATTTTATGCTCGTTCTCTCCTTGTGTTGAGCAGGTTCAACGATCATGTGAAACTCTTAAATCAAATTTCACAGGTAAGCTTTCAGTCTTCTATTATCTGAAACAGTGTGGAATCACACTTTTTATCTTTTCCATTTTTTTCACATATTTTAGTTGTTCTGCGTGTACTTTCCTTGATATTTTGAAGATGAACTTCAAAGAAGAGCAATTGATTGTTGATCCATATTAGTGTATGTGACATTTGCTTCGATATAGATATAAGGACATTTGAGATACTCCTTCGCACATACGAAGTTCAAGAAGGGAAATTGGACAACTCTCAGGGTGAGGAGGGTGTTCCTCTTGGGATGCGCCCATGTAAGAGGCGACAACGATCAAGTGAAGGAAGCAATGTGCTGGAAAACTCGACTTCTACGGTAGTAATGGCTAGGCCATGTAGTGAAGCTAAAGGTCACACTGGCTATTTGACCTTTGCAAGACTTAAATGCGTCTCATGATCATGAATAATGCAACTCTTGCATGTAAGTTTGAGATTGTAGGAATTTTGTTGTTGCATCTCTATGATTATCACTACAAAAATTTTGATCACTGATTCTTGTTCTCTTTGACAGTTTCCAAATTCATTTTGATTTTTTATGGTATATAAAAAACTAATTTAATAAAGGATCAATTGGTCGCTGTTTTGGTTGTTTCTGATACTTGCACCTAAACCTCGAAATGCCAGCCCAATACAGTCAAACTTGTAGAATTTCTAAAGAAAAATTTCCAATTTGTATAGTAATCATAATAATAATAATAATAATAATAATTGAGGTTGCAAGTAAGTTTTCTCTATGAAGCTCAGGGCCTTGCTATGTTACTCTTAACGCTTTCTGCAAAAATTTGCATCTACCAAACTCTGTTTTTCACTTTACAAGAAAAAAATATCTTACACAGGGACATGTCATTTTGGGTGACTCTGCATTTCCAAATTGTCAATCATAGATTTTGTTGTTTCTTTACTGGAAAAGTCAGTGGGGTGACTGAAATTTTCCCAAAGAAAATCACACCGTTAGATTGAGAACAGAGTCGCATAAGGACGTAAGGTGGTTGAGGAGAAGATTTTAACAAAAAATTTGAAAAATTTATGCAATTGAGGTAGCGACTGTGAGCTCTGACCTTATGGTAACCCCACATGAGAAAGTTGGACTGCAACAATTTGAAAACCAAGTCAATCAACGTGGTGGTCCAAGGCCGTTGCTCTCTCTATATGAATGTATAATGATATGAGGTTCTGAATCACTGCATGCCACGTCCTTGTCTGGGCAAATTTATTACACATAACATCAGGTCCATACCATCCATTCATACCAAGGTTTGCTATGGACCAACCACCACCCAATGACGTAACTGTACATTATCATCGCAACCAATCTCAATTTACCACGTCAACAATCTGATAATCCTTAATAGTAGCGGATAATTCAAAATTCTGAGAATCTCTGCGAATTCAATTGACCATTTTTCCTTTTTATACGTTTTATCTAAAACATCGTTCATTAGTACTTCACGGTTGTAGTCCCTTGTGCAGTTGATTCCCCCCAAGTCACGTGACCCGATACGTGACCTCGGGATTCTATCAAATGCAAAACTATCCTACTTCAACATTCGTAGACACTATCTTAATCTTAAAAACAGTGACTAATCTTGTGGCAGTCTACCAAAAAGGACTAAATCCTGTGGCACGTGAACCACAAGAATTATGGATTTTAGCCGCCGACTATGAATACAGCGGGACGACGACGTTTTGCTTCCATGCAACGTTAAGACCACCATATGGAGCTTCCTCTTTTTTTTCTTTTTTTTCTTTTTTTCCTTCTTTTTTGTTTTTTTGTTTTTTGTTTTTTCCCCCTTTTTTTTCTTTTTGTTTCAGTGTGTCTCCTCTGTTGCGCAACACCACAAAAATGCAGAGCACCGCACTGGCTATGTCTCCTTCTACTCAATTCCTCAAACCTCCATGTCCAAATCCTATCCTTAAGCTCTCCCAACTTTCAAAATCTTCGTCTTCCATACGACTAGACCATAGCCAACATGTGGTTCATAGACTCTTCTCGCAAAGACATTCTTCTACATTTTCTGCTTCTTTATCTTCTTTGCTTTTCAGTGCTCAAATATCTGCTCCGTTTCCCGTTTCTACTCGAAGGTTCGAGAATTTGGTAGTCAGGGCTGCTTCATTGCCCGAAAGTGGTGAAGATGCGGGGAAGACAGATAGGTTGGCTCGGACTTTGCAGCTTGGGGCTATGTTCGGAATTTGGTACCTTTTGAATATTTACTTCAATATCTTAAACAAACAGGTTATGTTCATCTTCATTTTGATTCATCGTTTTGAAAATGTTTGTTTCTTCTTATTGGTATTCATCCCTACTCTGGCTTATCGCTTGGATTTATATATTCATAAAAGACCAAGAGGATCTCTGTTATTTGTTTGATCTCCATGAAAACGTGAGAAAGAAAATACTTCCTATGTGAACAGGAATTCCATTCTTCAAATTACATATGATTTTTGATAACTTGAGAACTAAATAAAGGAACAAAATTTAAGGCAAAAAAGCTTGGTTCACATCACAGGTTCTGAAAGTATATCCATTTCCAGCAACTGTAACAGCTTTTCAGTTTGGATGTGGTACTGTGATTGTCACCTTGATGTGGACATTTAACCTCTATACAAGACCCAAGATCAGTCGCTCACAGGTACTTTCTTAATGTTATAAAATTAAGATTTTGTGAAAATCTCATATATTTTTTTTACTTGTGGTGGTGAATGTAATAAGTTCATATGTTTGAATTGTGAACTGCCACTGTAATATTCATTTTCCAGTTCGCAGCGATTTTACCATTGGCCGTGGCTCACACAATGGGAAACCTGTTGACCAATATCAGTCTTGGGAAAGTTGCTGTTTCATTCACTCACACTATCAAAGCTATGGAGCCCTTTTTCACGGTTGTGCTCTCTGCACTGTTCCTTGCAGAGGTAAGAATTTAAATATTCTTTTGTTTTCCCCTAAATTGTCAACCCTTAAAAAAAAATAAAAAAATAAAAAAAATAAAGACAACTAAAATTTTTTCTTTTTCTGCCCAATTCTGTTCATATGTAATTTCGAGATTGATGCTTTGTGAACACTGAATACGGAGAAGAAAACATAACATCAATTATAGCAAAGATGCCACTAGAAATTTACAAGAAGTATCAGGATTTGACTCTCCAATTTATGCGAACAAAAATATGTAGGCCTAAAATTTCTTACCAAAACTGGGAAGCAAATTATGGGACCAAGGAAAGCAATATCTTTCATAAATAATCTTCGTTTTGATCCCATAGAAGCTAATAATTTCTTTCATTTTGATGCAAATTTACTAGTTATCTTCTTTATCCATTAAGGGTATGAGCTTTAAGGGTATGAGCTAGCTCGGTTGTTTTTCTTTTATTCCTCATATGAATTATATCCCTCATACAATATTGTCAAAACTAAAAAAATTTAGTTAGGACATTGCCTTTGATTCATGTTGTTAATCAGTAGTAGAGAATAACCATCTTGTTGAGTCATTTTTGACTTTTGAGTGTTGACCGTGTTCACACAGAGGCCAAGTCTCTGGGTATTTTCTTCCCTTGTACCAATTGTAGGTGGAGTAGCATTGGCATCCTTCACCGAGGCCTCTTTTAATTGGTAAGCGATAATGATCTTCCACTAGTCTCACTTAATTAACAACATGAAAAGAACTATATATATATATATATACACACCAAACAAACGGCAATTTACTTGTAACATCAGCAAAGTTGCATGAAGATTTATACGTTTCGTTACAGGATCGGCTTCTGTACTGCAATGGCTTCCAACCTTACTAACCAATCACGTAATGTATTAAGCAAGAAGTTAATGGTTAAGAAAGAGGTAGACTATTGCCTCCTTGAGGGGGAAGATGATATATATATATATATTTTTTTTTTTTTTTTCCTTCAGCAATCAACTTTTCAAATTGAAGAATTCTGGGTTATGACCCTACTTTGTTCCTAATCAGGATGCTTTGGATAATATCAATCTCTTCTCTGTGATAACCATCATTTCCTTCACCTTGTTGGTTCCCTCGGCTATTCTCCTAGAAGGAATCAAGTTTGGTCCTTCATACCTGCAGTCGGCTGTAAGTATCTATATATATATATATATATATATATCTAAAGTTTAAACATCTTAATTTATTAATCAATTTTTTTCTCTTCATATTTTGTTTAAATTGAAAAAGGTAGTTAATTTTCTCGATTATTAAAATTTCTATACTGTTTTCTTAGCCAAGTAATGTATAATATGCATGTGGAGGATATCCTTAGTATTGGACCCACGTCCCAAATCTTGGAATTAATTTTGAAATTGGACTGATGTGAAACAAATTATAAATTGATTCTCCAATATAAAAAAATTTTAAATTCGAAGGTTCAATGTGCAATCTGGCCAAAATACGATATATTAAAGTGTAATTAACTTTAGAAAATAACCATTTGAATTCTCTTCCTTTTCTGTTAAACAGGCAAACCAAGGATTAAATATAAAAGAGCTATTGTTGAGATCACTTCTAACTGGGGTCTGCTTCCATAGTTACCAACAGGTTAAGCTCATTTTGCTTTATTTTTCTTTGTTCACTTTTTTTATAACTTGCATCATTATTGGCCTGCACAGGTTTTTCCGCACACTTCTATCCCTGAGCGATGCCTCATTCACTGGCTTTTCTTTTCAATGTTGAAATTACACCACATCCATAGGCTAAGAACACAAAACATAAAACAGACAATCTGAGGTCCATCCAATATATTTTCTCCATATATATTTCAAGCGGGTTACTTGTCTAAGCAAATATCCCAAAATTTCACAGTGAACAAGTATATACTTGTGTGTGTGTGTGTGTGTGTGTGTGTGTGTATTATATGGTATAGCAATTAATTAGACGTTGATTTCTTGACTGGGGTATTGTGTGGGTCCAGGTGTCTTATATGATACTAGAGATGGTATCAGCGGTCACTCACGCAGTAGGAAACTGTGTAAAGCGTGTGGTGGTGATTAGCTCCTCAGTCATCTTCTTCCGAACACCTGTTTCACCCGTTAATGCTCTCGGTAACTATTTATTTATTTAAATTTTTTCTATATAATATAATACCAATATGTATATACATTATAATGACTAACTGTAATTTTGTAGTCGATTAATTAATATTATAATATTATGACTTACATATTGTACTAATATTAATCATATTAATGCAGGTACTGCTATGGCTCTCGCTGGAGTTTTCTGGTACTCGAGAGCCAAGCGTATCAAGCCAAAATCAAAGGTTGCCTGATAACAAATATGACATCATCATCACTTTCAAATTATGTAAAGCTAAAACTAATTCAATCTCGCAACTGTAAAGATTTGTTTCTTGTACATCACTTATATAGGTTCTTCGTTTTTCATTTTTTTTTTCCCCCCTTTCTTTCCCATTAAATTAATCAACCACTAAAGCACCGCAGGAAATTAAGGGTTTTTGGTGGCTATAATAACGTATTTATTTATTGCCTCCTAAGTTTTAGACAACTGAAATTGCATCCATTTATTACACAGGCAACTGTAATTGCCTCTAAAAGCTCAAAGTCGAAAACCATCAAAAGCCCAAAAATCAATATTCATAGACAAAGGCATTAATTTACGATTAAGTATATAATCATTCCGGGGTGGGTCAATTGTTACCATTAATTTACTCATTTAATTATTTTCTAAAGAAATTAACGAAAGGGCGACATTTCCGATCATTCCAGGTTTGCAGCGGAACTGTCAACCCCATCGAATATCCCGGCCTTACATTTATATACAACACCTTGCTAAGCATATATATATATATATATATATATTTTGAAATAACTGGCTGAGAAAATTAGACCTTAGTCAGTAAATATAACATTTATCATAAGAATTTACCAAAACTATATATGGGTACATAAGATGAAGAAATACATTATGCAATGTACAATATACATATATATATAAACCTATATTTATAGATTGATAGTTTAATTTTGATAAAACCAACAGATCACATTCTTCTTCTTTCTACTAAAAATAGAGACTTTTTTTTTTTTTTTTTTATTCTCACAAACAAGTTTCTATTTTTTATTTTTTTTTTCCATTGTCGATCGGATATGCAGACACTTTTTTTTCTTTTCTTTTTTTACTTTTTAAGCTTAGGAACATAAGTTTTTTTGGGTAAGAAAAACACAAGCAGAACATATGCAAAAATAACACAAGCACATAGTTCTATCCCACTACCATAGCTAGCTAGAGATATATATATATATATGTAAGCCTTTTAGTTCTGATCATGACCTACTTTTTTACATTTTGCTAGCTAGACAAATATATAACCAACTAAATTAAACACAGCTATATAGCTAGCTAGGTTTAAAGCTTTCCCTGACAGATCATCTCGAGCAAATCCATCTCTTTCTTCACCTTGCCCATCATCACATTGTCAACCTCAAATGGCATATCATCAATCACAGAACCTCCAGTGGGCATCTCCTCAAGCAAAGACCTAAAACCAAAACTTTCAGAAAATAGTTGGTCGTTCGAAACCACATTCATAGCTTCATTATGATCGAAGCTGGGGATTGTCCATTCTGCGGCCGTGATTTCCGAGCTCTCAATAATGCTTTGAAGTTTGTCGTCCACCACCATGATCTGCTTATCGAGCTCAGCAACAACAACATCCCTGCTTGACTCTGCAGCTCCTTGTGTTTTCGTCTCGCGATGATGACCAGTTGGAGATGGTGAAGAAGACGAAGAAGAACAAGTTATGCCCTTGATGTAGTTTTGCAAGAGCGAGACTTTGGAGTTGGAGTCTTTGTTTCTCTGCTTCTTCGAGTTTTGTCTTCTCTTGGTTGCATTCCAATGGTTTTTTATGGTGTTTTCGGTCCTTCCAGGCAACCTTCTTGCAATTTCTGCCCATTTGTTTCCTAACTCTTGATGGGCTTCGATTAGTATTTTGTCTTCTTCTTCACTCCAAGTATCTTTCTGCAAAATATATCCCACCAATTTAGGATATATATATCTGCGACACATCTTCTAACTTCATATATACACAAGTAAAAAGTGAAAAGCACCAAATATCAAATATATGTAATTCCTATAGCTTGAAAAGCACGAAAGAAAGTTGGCTTCGCTGCATGCATTTCTCTCACCAATGGTATATATATATATGTAGGTATAAATAAGTAAACATTAATAAACACACATATGTCAAGTACTCAAGTTTATGGTCATACCATGTATCAATGTTGAGTTTCTTTCATTTAAAAATTCAGCCTAGAATATCATGTATAAAAAAATATGATTATGTGCATTCAAATTTGGAAATGTTTTGATATGTTATAATCTTGGCAATAACAAAACTTTTTCTATCAAAATGAGCTAAAAAGGATAGCTATAAAACGAGTTTTTTGAGATGTATAATTCATATTCATTATTATGATGATAAAGTTTAATTCAGAAAATTTCAGTCCAACCTAGCATTTGTCGCCATGCATGTCCATGCGTTGTCAAGCAAGTATCGACAAACAATACATAAGGTAAGTATTCATATACTTTAGAACACGTGTCGATAAATAATTTGTAACAACAAAATATACAATTTAATAAGTTCTAAATTATTTGACAATACGCGTCAAATAAGTAAATTATTCCATAAATAAATAACCAAAAGTGTATAAAACCACATCTCTAATGTATGAATGCATATGTTCATGTATGTGTATTACACATATTATATTTTATATGGATTTATTTATTTGTATATGTGTGTAAAAATAATATGTTGATGAATATTTGCATATTAAATAACATAGATATGCAAATATGGAAGGTAAAAGAGGAAGAAGGGGGAAAAGAAAACCCTAATGTCAGGCCGCAGATGGTTGTGCCATCTCTCCCTGCACTGCTTTCCAACTCTACCATTCAGCATCTTAGCAATTGCAGACCATTTCTTGACTCCAAAGCGCTCTACCAACTGCAACAACAGTCTGCAAAATAGAGATTTCTTTCCATGAGCGATTCTTTAAACCAAATTTATCATTACCAAGAAAAAATAATCAAGTGAAAAGATAGGGGGGGGGGGGGGGAATCGTAATCAAAACACTCAAAATTTTTGTATAATCAGAAAAAAAAAAAAAGAAAAAAAAAAAGGACTGCATATAGATAAACACTGAGAAACAAAAAAATTTTAGAATTTTTTTTTGTTTACCTGTCTTCTTGGGGAGTCCATTGGCCTTTGATTATATTGGATTTTTTTTGGGCTTTGCTAGCCTTTCTCATGACATGTATCCTCTTCTTCTTTCCAACTCTTTTCTGAAACCTGGTTTCAGCAGCAGCAGCAGTTATGCATGACAGTTCATTTGTCAACTTAGCGCTTGTTGATCCAAATTCTCGAAAGCTCAAAGGCGGATATATCTGTGTTTTTGCCATGGTCTGGACTGGAATTTCTTGATGATGATCAGTTATGCCTGTACTAGGATGAAAACTATGCATGAATATCCCTTTTTGTCTATCAGATGCTAAAGGCATAGATGGTGATGATAATGATGATGATGAATTATAAGCACCAAAATCCTTCGAAAACCCATTTGTGTAGGCCTCGAAAGGATCAATGCTAGGGGTTGGAACTCCAAAAATAGGGATGGACGATGAAGAACCTCCTTCAGGGAAAAAATGATCAAGGGAGGTGTGAAAATTCAAATTAGACCCATTTTGAGGAAGTTGGTGATGGTGATGATTAAAATGGTGTGGGTTTTGAAACAAGGGTTTGTAGGAAGAGGATTCCAAGGGAAACCCATTGTCGTAAATTAGCTCTGGTTGTTGTTTGGAAGGATTATCAGAGAAAGCAGAAGCAAAGAAAGGAAAATCCTCTCTGCTGTTTGTATCAAGAAGCTCCATGCAAGAAGTATAGAGAGAAAGAAAAAGCTCAAGAAAGGAAGGATGGTTTAATGTGAAGCAATTGGGTCCTCTATGGGCTTTATTACTGGGAAGGGCAAAGGAGGAGTGGTCCCCATTATATCTAATGCCATTGGCTGTATCCAAATCCAATGGTGAAAATTGCTTCCTGATTGTGACTGTTGAGCTTCCAACCTTATTATTTTTCATTGCCAAAAAGAAAATTTATGTTATATACATATACATATATATATATATATATATATATTATATACCATAAAAATATATATACGTATAATATAATCATTAGGTCGTTATATGGACCGTGTATTTTAGGAAAATTTCTTAGACAGTGTCAAGGACACGTGGAAGACATGTGCTGCTCTTCGTTACGTTCTAGGGTGGCGACTTTTTTTTGATGTGATTATATTTTTGAAAATCACAGTCGTGATGCACAATCTGACGGTTCAAAATATTAGGTAGGACACATATATTTCGGGTGGGACAATTTTTGATTTGAATGGAATAAAAATTTAAGGACTAAAATAGGGGCTTTCTTATATATGCATATCATGTGTTTTTTCATTAAATGAATCACTTGCATCATATATGCCTCTTTCTTTGCTATTTCCCACAATGAGAAAACAATTTTTTTCCCTAGGTTTTTTTTTTTTTTTTTTTTGTGGGGGGGGGGGGGGGGGGGGGGTTAATTTTAGCTTTAAAGGATGCAATTTAAGTATAATTAATCCAGAGAGAAGTCAACTTTGGTCAATTTTAATTTGTATGAATTAAAAAGATCTTTTTTTTTTTTATTTTTTTTTTTTAAAGATGAAACTTATTCTACTGCTTTAGCATAGCCCACTGATTGATCAATATCCGAGCATGAATTAGCATACCAAGAAAGTATAAATCATAAGGAAAGCTCACTTTAATGTTGTAAAGTTTGCACCTTTAACAAAGTAGTTTTTTTTTTTTTTTTTTTTTTATAAATTAAGAAGAAAAACATTTCCTTTTAAATAATATTAATTAAATATAAACCAATAAAGAGATGACCATTAAATCTTTGCTAGCTAGTTTTCCAATATATATGTACCCTAAACAAATAGTTATAGACTAGTAATTTTTTTATTTTTTTATTTTTTTTTTGGGACAAAAGATAGACTAGAAATTTTTTAGGTAATTTTCTCAAATAAAAATTAGGACACCAAAGTGATTTCATAATAGGAGGGTTTGTTTGCAACCAAATATTTTGTCGTTTTTGTAAATAAGGTAAGAAACCTGGAATGGGTTTTGTCTGAAGCTATAGCAATGAGTCATGGGTTGTGTGCAATTATAGCAGGGTACTTATTGTGTAACTGCCCTTTGAATGCATCCTAAATTGGCAAATCTAATTAAATGCCTATTTATTTATAATAAAAGTTATTCCCAGAATTTGCTATTTTGTTTAAAATTAATAGAGTTATCACCAAGTGGATGGGTCATAGCAATTAATGTTGCTAATTGTGTATGTGTAAATAAAATGGACAGTGGCTTAACTTTTTTATTAAAATCTGCTAGGTTTTAAAGCATTTAATACAAGTTTTGAATGTGGCTTTATTTCCAGAAAATTAATTTATAAATACTAAAATATTTTCTGGTCACCTCTCTTTAATTTAGATAATTTTTTGGGAAAATATTTTTTTCTACTACTTAAAATCTATCAAACACCGGATTTTCAATTTGAATGCACAATGAAATAAGATTTGATTTAAGTTAATATTTGAAACACGGAATTTACCACAGAAAAATAAAAGTAAGAAGAAAATTTTATTCTTTGGTTTTTTTTCTTTTTTTTCCTTCAACGGGAATGGTAAAAAGCATCCATAGAAGAATGACAAATGCATCAAAGCAAAGCAAAACATAATAATAATAATAATAATAATAAATTAAAAATTTTAAAAAAAAAATGATGAATGCACATTTTTTATGAGAATGAAAAATTAAAAATTTCAATAAAAAAAATCTCAGCAGGGAGAGAAATTGCCACTTGGCAAAAATATAATATGTGACATGGAGCGAATGGATGTATGTATGGGATATATATATATATGTGTGTGTATGTATGTATGTATGATTGTGTGTTGTATATGGATGTAGTGCATGAAATACATGTGTGGTGCCGACCAAAAGTATTTTCCACTTGCCAACTGCGGCTGCAGGTTTTTTCAATATCTTTCGCGCACAATCAGCTTCCTTTCTCTTACCCAAAAAAAATAATAATAAAAAAAAAATTTTAAAAAAAAAATTCATTTCTTTTATTATTAAAATAAAAGAAAATAAGAAACTCAGCTGCCTTTCGTAAACTTGGTTGCAAAAATTTTCGTCCTTTTAATTTAGAATATATTAAGATTAAAAAAATAATAAAAATAAAAAATAAAAAACTGTAGCAGTAACAAATCAACAAATTTAGAAAAATAATGGTTAAATTGTAATTCTCCAAAAAATAAAAATAAAAAAAGGAATACTAAGGGTACGTAGCATATGTACAAATACATTCTCGGTTTACTTTCCTATTTGAAAATGAACCATCATTTTGACATTTCATACCTGCAACTATTATGTTAAAATAATTTCTTCGTTTTACATTATTTTCTACTTCTAGAAATAACAAATTTTCAGATGTTATTTTTGTACATGCTCGTTTTCTTATTTCTACAAAATTTGGAAGAAATTTAGGACATACAATAGGCAAATGATTAATTTTCTTTCTATGGACTTGATGATCACTTCTGCTTTCTTGACGTCAACATGCGAGTCCTTTCCCATTCAAAGAATTTCTAACTTATTTACTTTCATTTTCTTCCCGACCAAGAGATCTTTTTATTACCAAAAACTAAAAACAGAAAACATTACAACAGTTAACAGACGAATATGAGTAAGAAACGTCCAACAGTAAATCAGATCAAAGATAAAAGGTTAAGATTACTATAAATTTGCAAATCATAAAACTACACAGCAAATATCTTTAAATATCTGTAACAAGTACATCTTACCTACTTTTTCTACCAAAAAAAAAAAAAAAAAAACACAGTGATTTAACAAAAGAAGAGAAAAGAAGGGCTCAGGAAGTTCTGAGGGAACGCAGTTTTAGCCTTTCGATCCCCCATCTCAAAAATCAATAATTCCACCACCATCGACCCGACACACCCTAGTTGCCTTTGCAACAGCCTCCCTATATCCGGTTACAGAAAAATATCAAAGACAAACAAAAAGACAACGTTAAAAAGTTTACCCCTCGAAGAGAACAGAGTGGAGCCTCAATTGCAGCCATCTTCATCTTGAGGAATCATTCCCTCTTCAGCTTCTTCCCCAAAGTAAGAAGAATGAGGTCCATCTCCTGATGATCTTCCCCACTCTTGGGAATGACCATCATAGGAACCTCCATGGTTAGCCTTCTCACCACCTCCACTATGTGATGAAGCTCTGTCATTTGTAGGATTCCCTGGTGGCACATGCTGGCGTTGAGGTGGTGGTGATATCCTACCTCGTTCCATCATTGCTTTGTGGAAACTAACTGTTGGGCCCCTGTCAAATCTCTCAAGGCTGCGACTACGGCTGCGTTCACGATTCCAATTTCTACTACGATCACCCAAACCTGAACCTTTCTCAGGGCTTCGACTACGACCCCTATCATACTTCCCACGAGCATCTGCATCATACCCATTGTGGTAACCTTGGTCGAACCTGTTGCACAGAAGGTATTTACAACTATTACTCCCCAGAATATAGTGTTTCAAGTGGAATGAAGAAACGTTACAAAATTTAGTGAAGCAGATATGACACAAGGCATCAAAAAACATCAAATAAAATTAAAGAAAAATAAATTTGCAAGGAATTTTTTTAAAATTTATTTTTGCTTTCCCCACACAGAATATTTGAAGC
Source organism: Ziziphus jujuba (assembly GCF_031755915.1). Lineage (NCBI taxonomy): Eukaryota > Viridiplantae > Streptophyta > Magnoliopsida > Rosales > Rhamnaceae > Ziziphus > Ziziphus jujuba. The sequence continues at coordinate 31,585,340 of NC_083382.1, read as the reverse complement.
ATTTTAGATGTACATAATCCTAATCATATATGGAAGTATAAAACTCAACCAATTAAGAAATTAAGAGCAAATATACAATTACAGATTTAACCATATGCAATGATTCATGGAAACAGCTTTTATCTCCTTTTGATCAGGGAATACAATATATTCTAAACTTAAGAGGAGTGGGATTTCACCCAGTGCTTTTGCCACCAGGCCAAGCCGATGAATATAACTTTTAAGACCAGAAATAATAGTCAATTCAAAAATAACATGCATCTAATAGGTTAGACATCATAAACTATCACTGATAAGATGTGTATCAAAATTGATATGACTTAAATGCATCAACAGCTAAAATATCCCATGTACCTGTCCCGAGAGTCATACCCACGGCCACCACCCTTATCTGGCCTGCTGGATGAGGAAGATGAAGATCCCCATCCTCCCCTTCCACCATAATTTGAATCATTACGTCCACCACGGCCCCCATCGCGGCCACCAGTACCAGAACTCCAGCGTCTGAATCTTCCCATCCCACCACCACCACCTCGAGAGCCCATATCACGAATTTCAGGGGGCACTCGCTGGTTTGCCCCTTCCAAAACTTTGACGAGATCTGATGCATATTTTGCATCCTGATCACCAAAGAATGTGTAAGCCACTCCAGTGGCACCTGCCCTTCCAGTCCTCCCAATCCTATGAACATAATCCTCCACTCCTGTAGGGAAGTCATAATTGATAACCACCCTGTGACAGAAATTTATAATTATAACCTGAATAGAAGCACACAACTATAATTCTCAACATAAAACTGGCAATATATGAACAACAAAGTTCAAGTGTTTTCTCTTACTTCAATTTTCATCTTTGCTAAATAACCACTTAATCTGGTAAGGTAATTCAGTTTTTTGACAACCTATAATGTTCTGTGTGAAAATGATAGGAAAACAGCAGGGGGCCTAGTCTTGTACTGTTGGCCCTTCTTTACAACCAGTCTTGTAATATTTGCCGTTCTTTACGACAACTCTACTTGTGCCATGCTTATGTAATCTACCATGTCTAATTGAGAACTCTCATAAATCTATGGCATGTTTTAAAATAGATTTGACCTAAAGATGTCATTACATGTTCAAGCTTTAATTTTTGATTCATAATTATTTATGTTTCAGTTCTTTTTTTTTCCCTTCCCCCTTCAACATCTTTATCCACTATAAATGTCATAAAATAACAGTCAAAAACCTGATGTCCTTAATGTCCAATCCTCGAGCTGCAACATCAGTGGCAACAAGCACTGGAGTCCTACCAGTGCGGAACTGATTCAACACATAATCTCTCTCACCCTGGGATTTGTCTCCATGAATGGCAGCCGCTCCAAACTGGCGAGTAAGGTTGCGAGCCAGTTGATCACACATCTTCTTGGTGGAACAAAAAACAATTATCTTTGATCCTGGCTCTTGAGACCGCAGTATATTCTCCAATCTTCTGTGTTTTTCTAGGGGTGCCAATACTTCAACATGCTGGAACGAACCATTGATAAAGGAAAACAAAAAATAAGCACATAATATGTATATTGACTAGCTAAATCATTACCAGAAAAGGTCAGAACTCAGACCTGAGTGATAGCTTTATTTGCAACAAGTTCATCAACATTTCCAATGTTAACTTGAACAGGATTGACCAGAAGATCAGCTGCAATCTTCCGAACCTCCTTTGGCCATGTTGCTGTGTACATTAAGGTTTGGCGGCGAGCTGGCACCTCCTTTACAATCTTTCTTATCTGAGGTTCAAAACCCATGTCCAGCATGCGATCAGCCTCATCCAGCACGAGGTATGAAACCTGATGGAGGCTGATTCTCCTCATTTCAAGAATATCATTCAAACGACCAGGAGTGGCAACAACAATGTCTGCACCACGATCTATATCTCTTAACTGTGGACCCTTTGGTGCTCCACCGTATAAACACTGAAGCAAAATATAAACATAAAGGAATAAATGTCAACAATATATCATATCGACAACATGGGAAACACTTTAACAGACAACTGGGACAGTAAACACTAGTGTACAAAAATAGCTAAAACATAAAACTTGGATATCCCATAGTCAATTAATGTGCTAATTGACAAGAGTTTTCACATGGTATAGACCAAAACAGATACGCATATCACTAAATAACACACTGCACACACATACCATTAGCACAAGAATGGTGATATAACACACCGCACACACATACTATTAGCACAAGAACGTTAAAAGAAAATATTACAAGTCTATAACCATATAAAGGCCACCAAGAGAAGCCATTTACATCCAGGAGAAATATTAAAAAGGAACATTTAAAAACTGCATTCTAAATTAGATAACTATAACTGGGGCCACATGTTACATACCACACAAGATAGTCTTGATGATTTTCCAAACTTCACAGCTTCATCTTGAATCTGTGTTGCCAACTCCCGTGTTGGTGACAACACCAACACAGTTGGACCCAATTGAGAGTCATTATGGCAGCGCTTGAGATGAATAAACCCTGGAATTAAGTACCCCAAGGTTTTCCCCGAACCTGTTTTAGCAATGGCCACAATATCTCTACTTTGAAGAGCAACTGGCCACGATTGAGCCTGAATTGGAGTTGGGGCAGAGAACCCTGCATTGTGTACCTGGAAAAAGCAAAATTCCAGCAGCTCCAATAAGCACAGATACTGGCTGCAAGATTTCTTTGTTTTCATTTTTGGTCTTATAGAAGTCAGTAATGCCAGAAGAAGCATCATCCCCCATTGCACGCGGCCAATGCTTGCTGACGCAAGCTGGAGCAGGAGGAGGCCTCTTCTTTCATTCGGACTGAGTGGCAGACTGAATCATCACCAACAGCAGTCCCCGCCACAAACTTGGGTGATTTGGAAGGCCCTTCCAAAAAATTGGTCCACCGTATAAGGGCACTCCAAAATAAACGCAAGCCCCCCAAAGAGGGCAGCACAGCGTACGACATTAGCTCCTCCCAGGAGCAAATATCGCACCTGCGACAAAAAGTACAGATGGCAAAAGAATTAACATGAGTCTGAAACTCAATATTGGACCTCCAGCAATCATAGAATCGTACAAGAAACACTTAGGTTACACAGTATTAGCAAACTTACAGGAGCTCCTTGCCACCATTATTGCATAAAGACACAAAAAATAAAAAATAAAAAATGACAAGCAGTAGTTTGATACCTCTCTAAGAATCTCAGAAGGAAAACCAGTAGCTTCAAAAGATGTAAAAGGTGGTGGCACATTATCTCCCTAAAAAAAGTAAAGCAAAATAAATGATAAACAACAACATCAAATGGCAAATTGAACAAATAACAGCAAAGGAAACAAAAGTTGCTAGATACTTCTAAAATAAAAAAGAAACATCGCATCAATGTCCAATAATATCAAACAACAACCACAACATTATAATATGCCTCATGTAAGCATTTTGAAGATACTCACAGTAACACTTATTTCATGCCTACGACGGTAAGACTCAGCAGACAAAACACTTCCAGCATCTGATGTTCCATGTCCTCTAGCTAAAGAACCCCCATGTCCATCAAAAGCTGTTCCATTAGGAGCACTGAGAGAGGAAACCGCTCCACCTCTGGCAGCATTATGAGAAGCAGCAGTTCCACCTCTTGCACTCTAATACAAGTTAAGACCATTGCTTCAATCAAACAGATAAAAACAAAACACAACATAATACACGCCTCTATGAATCTTATGCATAATCTTTTAGTATTATTACATAAAGATGGAAGCTCGTTCATAATAAGATCACATGTGAATAAGCTTACATAGATACCACAGGCCCCCTAATAAGATAAGACAGAAGACAAGCAGATATGAGGTCCTTTTTTTTTTTTTTTTTTTTTTTTTCTCCTTCAGAAAACTGTTAAAAAATCCATCGTGTAAAAAAAGCCATCATGGAGCTTTTTATTTGTCAAGACGAGGAAAATTCAACAAACAAAAGTTCAATGAGTTTCACACTAAACTAAAAAGGCGCCTTGCACATGAGACAAAATTAGCCAGCACACGAAGAAGGCATACCTGCTGACTCCTTGTTCCAACCTCAAGTTTTGACCCACCATTGCCGCCTTTGCCATACTCAACATCACGCTCATCAGGTGTATGATAATGGCGTTGTCCCCGAGCAGATTGTTGAGCATGAACAGAAGAGCTTATAGGCACCAAAGAAGACTTTAGTGGAGGAGCTAAGCCCATTGGTCTCTCATATTGCGTCACATTGGTCTCAGGGTTCCAGAAATAAAGATACCCAGTTTTACCATCAACAAGTCCTCTCCAAGGTTTTGGAAGAGTTGGATCCTCAGGTGCATATCTTGGACCAGCTGCTGCAGTGGCAGCCATGGCAATAGAACTACTAATGCAATCCTATAACAAATAGAAATAGTAAGAAATAACAAAATTCAATGGATGACTTTCTGAACCAATAAATTGATATTGCCCAACAAATTTGATAATTAACAACTACTTTCCTGAAACACCAGCAAGCAAACACTATCTGTATGAGTATTACACAAAAAGAATTAAAAACGACTATCGAAAATAAAAGGTGAAATCCTTTTTTTTTTTTTTTTTTTTAAAGGTTCGTACAAGTTAAACAAAAATGGAGCCAAAGGAAGGCCCAAAACCACGAGTCACGAGGTCTTTACTTCCTAATAAACAAATATCTCACCTAAAGCAACCCAAACAATCATACGAAGCAAAACAAAATTAGACACACAACATCGAGATGTCCAACTTAACTTTCCTGCCCTATTCCTGAGCAACCAAACACACCATAACGATAACATAATATTAAACACGCAGAACCCGTATAATTTAAATTTTTGCGATCAAGCTCAGAAAAAACCTAAGAAAATTTGAAGCAGCCAGATCTAAGAGATGTCAATCAGAGAGAAATTAAGTAAACAATCTGAAACGTACCAGACGGTGTCGTAATGGATACGGTAGAGGCGAGAAAGACACGCTTGGAGCGAAGGGATGGGATCTGAAAGCGCGTAAACCCTTCTTCGAAGAGAAAACTACGCTTCCGAAGGGCAAGAAGCGTAGATAAAGAGAGAGGAAGATCAACAAAAGGATCAAATGGGCTATTTATAGAAAAATAAATGGTGTGAGATGCATTGTTGGAAAAACTAAACCATGGGTGGTTTGGTTTGGGTAGCTTTCGATAGCCACCCTGGTTAGGCTTTTTGGTTGACCATGGTTAAGGCATCCAACCATTTCCTCCAAACGAAAATATACCGACTTTGCGGTTCCAGCGGTCCATGTGGACTCGTTTCTTTGCGTTTTGTCAAGATTGACTGTAGAATGAAGAAATATGAAATTAAAATCCATACCACCATTTTTCATGTTCCTTTGTGCTTCTATAATTTATAAATTAAAAACAAATATACCTTAATTTTATCAAAGAAAAAAATATATGTACCTATGCTATATTTTTACAACAAATTTCCATTTGCAGCGGACTAATTGTTGTTCCTCTTTCAATGGATTTGGTTGTATTTTGTAGACAAAAATCCAACATTTGTTTATTTCATGAACTAAAAATATCAAGCAATTTGTTAAATGACATAGGACACAAACCTCCTAACTTGAAGCAAAGCAACTTCCACATTTTACTATGCAAATCTGTTCTATCAATGATAAAATTAAACAGTAATTCAAAAAAAAAATGATAAAATTAAACTAGTATTCAACAACTTGACTCTCCCTCTCCAAAACTTCATTTCCTTAGAAACAAAGCCAATGCTTGATTGGGAGGAAAAAATTGAATGGTATTCTTCCATGGAAGTCTAATTTATTACAGTTCCGAAGCATAAGCACTCAATCTTCATTTCTTGTCATAATACACTTGACCAAATCTAGGATTCGAAAATAATCATAAAAGAGTGAAGATTCTTTCCCTTCAAGTCCGTCTCGGTGGTGTCTGTTGCTACCAGCGAGATTGTTGCAAGGACTCCCACCTACTACAAGGTCGAATCCACCAAATGAGTTCATCAACTTCTCCAAGCAATCGCCATTTAGCTGTTGCACATCAGCAAGGTCAACCAGATTCCCTCTCTGGTTTGTTTGCTCCCACCAACTCCGGACAATATTCCTGTTTACTTCTGAAATTTCTACCGAAACAACATTCTTCAGGGGAATGCCAAGCCGATGGAGTGCTACTTCAGCACCACCAATACCAGTGAAAAGAGAGAGGAGATTGATGCCACCTGGGTACATATCTTTCAACACCGAGAGATGGTATGCAACAGTGTCAACCTGAAGAATAAGTCTTAACTATTAGCAAGATGTAATCTTGGAAAACAAAAATAATAATAATAATATTTCACAACCAGGAATAACTTATAATTCGGAAGATATATTGGAAAAGTACTCAAAAAATAGTTAACCTAATGATGAAAGTAATAATTACCTGGAACGAATTGCCAAGTGACTTATATCGGTCAGTCCTACTTATTCCACCTCCCCTTGTGTGGTTCCTTGGGAACCCCAAAAGCATTTCTACTTCATCTGGCTCTAGTGGGGCAACCTTGTTCCTTCCCACCCATACCAAATTCCATTTGCGACATTCATCAAGAACATACTTTTGGACATGCAAAGGCGGAACTCCATCATGTTTTTCAAGAGCCTTCCGGATCCTTTCTGTTAGTTTTGCACTTGCAATGCATGTTTGTAAACAATTCAGTTGCGTCCTTGTGTCCCAAGAAGGCCACCATCTCCTTGTCAGGGGTAATGCCTCATGTATGGTTTGTGGAGGAAGAGGAAGAAGAGGATACCTATTTTCAATTGGAAGATTGTGGATATAACCTCTCTTCCTGGCAGCAGCACAAAAATATTTTGAATCCACAAATTCTGGCTCCACATCATATAAGAATCGCGAAATAGTGTTCCAAACCCCTTTTGGAGCAAGTGCCACATTCTCATAATAAAAGTATGGAGGCCCTATGGCTGCATCTGGAATTGTTCTACGAATTGTAAGGCACGGATCAGTTGGAACCCCGAATCCAATCATCGGATTTGGAAGACGAATTGTCTCATCATCTTCTGTCAAGACCCTACTCTCCAATCCCCTCTGTTTTTTCTTTTTCCAAATCTCATAATCATTGCCTCTCCTTTTCTTGAGAATATTTGGCCTTGGCTGCATGATGGATTAAGAATCAGCTATTACTTCCCGACAGAACATGGTCTGAACAGATAAAACAAAATCTATACAAAAACTCAAAAAGCATAATTTTCACGAAAACGCAAATGAGAACCTTCTCTTCAAGGTCAAATTCTGCTAGATGGGCATCAGCTGCCTTTGCCATTTGAGCAGCACATATAAAATCTGTCAACTCAGCAAGTGAGGAGTCAAGGCCTGAAATGTTGAGAAAGGAAATAGGTAAAACACAATGAATGTATGTAGAAAAGCGATTATAACTTCTAAAATGTGCACAAAGAAACAAAATATAACATCAAGTCTATGAATGCACACCGCATCTTTCTATTGCTATTGAAGCCTCCTGCACAGTGTAACCCATTTTTACCAAGGACTTCAAGTTGTTCTGCTCACCAGAAATAGAATTTGTAATTTCCTGCAAGACAAATCAATCAGTTTTCTGATACCACATGCAAATAAAATATTAAGCTTTTATGAGATTGCAAAACTATAAATCGAAAAGAGGGCTGAGGGGGTAACACTGTAAAATTGTAAAAAGATAAAAACCAGTTGTCAAGCTTTCAGAAGACATACAGATAAATATGCTCATTAAAAACAAAACTATAGTAGTACAGCCAAACAGATAAAATTAAAAACAAAACTATAGTAGTACAGCCAAACAGATAAAACCACCTCATTATCAGAAAAACTATCTATATCCGAGAAATCATCAACAAAGCTCCCATCATTATCCGTAGAAAACTGATCAGATTCAATTCGTTGTTCTAGAGGAGGTTCTTCAAGAGCCTGCAAAACATAAGCAAACATAATTCAGGAAAAATATATATTCTTCAAATAAAAAAATAAAATAAAAAATAAAACATAAAAAAAATGACCCAAAAGGCATGTGACTGACTGATTCAAGTCACAAGGAAGGACTCTAAGGATGTATAAATGCCAACGCCATATAAATTATAACAACAGCGCAAACTGGTAGTCATTTGAATCAGGCACTCAAACAATATGAGTTCTAATTTAAAAGAAAGGTACATCGAGAAAATAGAATGCCTAGCATGAAAGAGGACAAAGGACATTGATAAACATTCCAAGACATTTCCCAATGCTCAACACAAAATGAATTAATCAATGTTCATATCACAACAAAGACTCAAACCGTCCACAGCATCAAAACACAAGTAGCCAAGATAGAATCTGAGAGAAAGATAAGTTAACTCACCGAATATGTGAGGAGAGTTTCCAAAATAGAGTCTGCATTTTCCTCACCTGGATGTTCCACAGAGCAATGTTATAAATGCGGCATTCAGGGAAGAAACTTGTGCCTAAAACAAATGAGACAGAGCCTTTACCATGTTCCTGCATTGCCTTCGAAACCATCTTTTCAGAAAATCCCATGCCCACAAAATGATCAAATAACTTGGAGTTGGAGGAACCTGCAGATAAGCTTGCCTTTAAGAAGAAAAGGGTAATTATACATGTTACTTACAGAATGAACCAATTATTATCTAACATTAAACATCAGACACCCATTTACATCCAAACATTGGTTTACAAGTTAAAGAGAAAAATTAAACACTTGTCTGAAAGCTAACCAGCATATCACAATGTTTTTTATGGCATAACAAATTCAATTTTGAACAGTAAATGCAGCATTCACTTAAATAGTTAGAAAGAAAAATCAAATACTGTTATGAAGCTGGTAATACAAAATGCTGTATCTCTTATGACCACGAAATTTGTACTTTAAATTCAATATCCTGGAGTGCTTTAGTAACTTTATCCCAGTTTAAAAGTCTAATGAGGAAATTAAATATAATATCTCCAGAGAAAAATATTATACCTCTGCAGAGCCTGTTGTTGCTTCTCTACCAGGAACTGTCAAACTTGAATTAGATGATAAAGGGATGTTATCAATTTCACGCTCATCTTCAGAGTCCCAGTCTATATTTTCATCCTCTAGATCAGAAGTATTCCCGTTCTGCGTGGATGCGTGGAGAGAAAAAGAAGTAAAGTCAGAACTAGCAAATATAAACTCAATCAATGCCATTATTTTACAGCTGGGAACCAATATTTTGTATAGTTAAAAATAAATAATTATTAGGTAAAAGAAGCACCAAACAAAGAGAACAAGATACAAAAGTAAAATAAGGAAAGTACCATTTCTCCCTAAGATGCAGTTGGCCAAAGCAGAGTTTCCAAGCTGTAAAAAGAACAAAAAGATGCTAAAAGCATAGGCAACTTTAATTATAAAAGCTAAATTACAGAATTAAAATAGGATTAAATTGTTTATGGACACCCTGCCAGAACAAATAAATCAAATAGATGCAAAACACATAGGCAACTTTAATTATAAAAGCTACATTACAGAATTAAAATAGGATTAAATTGATTATGGACACCCTGCCAGAACAAATAAATTTACAACAAAATACAATGGCATTCCAGAACATCAGATTTTTCTTTGTTTATATTTATACCAAAATATTCTAAAAATGAAAAAATTTAAGATTTTTTATGTCTAGAACTATTTGCTAAGAATTTACATCCTTTGTACAATATAGACCATCTAACAAATAAAGCTTTAGTAAATTTCCACTTACTGATTTCAACTTTTATGGAACGTATCCCCCTTCAACTCTATAGTAATATGTGGGCGCAACGTGCCTGGAACTGGATGCAAGGGGAGAATGTCCTTCTGCTTATATCCAGTATCTGGCATTGGGTCATTAATGGCATTACTCTACAATGCCTGTGCAAAATAGGTATTTAAAACTCTATTTATTAAACTATCAAAAATCATAACCAAACGAAGATACTAAACTAGACACGTAGCCACAGCCATCCATGACAGCAAATGATGACATCAAGTAATGATTCACTTTTCAATAATCTTTTGCATGTACCAGCGGAAAACGACACATAACAATTGATTCCCCAACCACTTGATTGGTGGGATGAGAAAAGGATCTCACAACAGTCAGGATTCTTCAAACCCTAAAACAGACTACCGTTAGTAATATTACAAATGACAGTTCTTCCCCTCCTTCGTAACTACACATCATTTTAATACAATATATATAGTTTATGCATCATGTTCTCCACTCTCAACATCTTACGCAAACACAAACAAAATAATGCTTTTAACCACTGGGTATATTGACAATCAACGATCCATGGATGGAGCCAAAACATTTCATGGCGGTTTTCTAGAAGATCTTACATAGAGAAGAAGAACGAAGTTTAGATACTTCTAATAGCAAGTCACAAAGTCATTAACAGCAACATAAGCCATTGCATCATAATTTCAAGCTCCTTTTTCAAACTTTTCATTTTCCTAAGCATTGACTCCACACTCAATTCTCTCTTCAAAGTCACACCTTTTCTTTTATTTTCTAATAATAATAATAATAATAATCATTTGTCAAGCCCTTTTTAACCCCACATACTCTGATCTCAGGTTTTTAAGCCATAGCATTAACCTCATAATAACAACCAACAAAGAAAAGAAAAAAAATTCCCACAACAACCCTTCTGATCCTACATCTTAAAACGTCAAATCAACAGCCTTTACTAAACGTTAAACCAAAACGCCTGCAAAGAAAATTCAAGAAACAAGAAAGGCTTCAAACTTATGACCAGATAATTACAAGGACTCAAAACCAATCCAGCGCGAGTAAAACAGTTTCAGTCAGCCCCAAACAATGACAAAACAAATAAATAAACAAAAACCCAGACCCAAAATCCCCTCTTCTTTCCTCAGCAACCCAAAACAGTGCATTACAACTAATAATCAACAAAAATAAGCAATGAATTAATTAGTTATAACAACAACAAACAAGAGTTTACTTTGTAGAAGGAAAGTTTACCCCTGCAAGCCAAAAATGCGGAAGGGATTCTGATACCGTAGCTATATCATCCTTTAATACCTTTGCCTCTGAAAAAACAGTATAGTAAGATAAATGAAGTGGCTTTAAACAAATCATATTAAAGAGAAAATCAGCAGTAGATAAACATACTGCAAATAATTAACGAGAAAACCTACATGCAGAGAAAGAAGATAAAAAATAGAATTTTAGAGAGAGAGAAACTGGTCTTCCAGGTGAGAATGCAGAATCTGTGAAATTTCGGAAACGGAGACCCAACGATTAAGAGCACGAGGAAAGAGCGACCCAGTTTGGTTTTTGATGCGGTATCAAATTCTAGGGAGCGGTAAAAGAAATTGAAGGCCACTGCTGCGAGTTGAAAATTATATTCTAATCGCTACACATGTCCTCGGCAGGAAGGAAAGAAAATAACAAAATATATATTAAATTAATCAAATTTTATGAGCATAATTTTTTTTTGTGTTTGAAATTTTGACAATTATGTATATAATTTCATATTTAATTATTAATAAATTTTTATATTATATTTATAGTTTAATATTTATATATAAAATTTATTTCATATTTATATATGAATTGAAAATTTTAATTTAAGATGCTTTGAGATGGAGAATAAAAGTTGTTCAAACTATATCAATACAGTTTTCTTTTTTCTTTTTTTTTTCTTTTGGAAGATCTATAAAAATATGATTACTTTCATAAAAATGAAATAAATAGATTGTCATATATTTTAGTTTAACAAATTAAAAATAGAAATAGGAAAAGTGGACAGGTGGATCCAGGGTGGAAGGAAGCGAGTATTGAGAATTTTGTACTCCCTTTGAGTGTATTCTTTTTGGACTTCCCTTTTACTTTCCTTTTTATATGAAATAACATCATTGGAAATAAATATATAAAAATATATTATGTCAGAATGATAATTGAGTGGTTTTGTTCAGCTTTAATAATTTTGAGCCCATTTAAGATGTGGTGAAAATGACCAGCAAGATGGGATGGGATCGGTTTTTTAAATTTTATTTTTATTTTAATGTATTTTTCACTTTGTCTTTATAATTTTTCTTGATTTTTGGAGACGAAACGGAGATGGAGATTTACTAATTAAGGTGGAGAAATCCAGTTTCCCACACCACCATCTTCTTTTTTTTTTTCTTTTTTTTTTTTGATAATTGGTAAGAACTTTTCCAACCTAATTCATTTATGATATAATTTTTATATTTGTTTTTTGAGAAATTTATATACAAATAATTTCCTTTGTGAATAAAGTGTAAATAAAATATCTAAAATACAATAAAATATATTACAATTAAAATATATGGTTACAATAAAATACATATTTAAAAAATATATTGTAATAATCAAAAACTTCAAATATAAAGTTTGTAAAAATATAAACATGATAAAATCATATATTTATATTTATTTATTTAATAACAAAGTAAATTAAAGATATAAAAGAAAATTAAATAAATAAATATATAAATTGGACAGGGTTTGGTGCAGAGTTTTTATTTCCCAACCCCCCTCCGATCTCGATTCAGGACATAAAATTTTGCCTCGAGCTCGCTTAGCAACTTCGATTCACTAGATAAGAACAACTCTTTTAGGAGCAGTGCACCGCAATTTTCAGATTATACAAAGATTATCCAATTTTAAGAAGAGAGATAGCCAAATAGCCAAATCAAATCCTCCTATAAGTGTATACTTTAGATTAGTGGGGTTTAAACTTTGTAAAACATTATATTAATAATGATATTCGAGCAATTAAAATATTTATCAAATTTATTTTATTAAATAATATCATTTAATATTTAATTATTTAATTTATTTATCTATATCTAAATTATATTATATAAATATGTCAATAATAAACATGTTAACACATTTAATTCGGTAAAATTTTATATAGGTATGGGGAGGGATGAACCTAAACTATAGTGGGTTTCCAAATTTTCCACGAAAAGCGAAATGAAACTAACAAATATAAAAATTTCTCAGCAGCCCAACGGAATTTTGAAAAGAAGCGAAACGGTCATTAGTTCCTCACTCCTAGCCTGACTAGCTAGCAACTTACACCTCCAAAAAGGCTCTTAAACGAATCTAATCCAATCAACCTCTAGTTGAAGTTCGAAAAAGGAGTCCCATGAAGAATCTTAAATATGGGCTTCTTCAAATAGTCAAGACTTTTTATACTGGGCCAGATTTTAATGTTAACAATCAATATTCGGATCCAACAAACTTTCTAGCCTGCGAATGAAATTAAGTAGTATTTTTTATTTTTTATTTCTTTTTTGTTGCTAGGCAGTAGTTGACTATCATTAAACTTTTTAGTTCATGTGTATATATATATGTATATGTATATACATATCATTTAATCTATACTATAAGTGAGAAGGGCTCCCAAGTTTTGGTTATGTTTTACTGTTCAAAATGGTTCCAAAACGATTACTTTTTGTGCGTTTTGGCTTTTATTTTCCTTGTTTTTTTACTATTCAACAGTTGCCATACTGGTGAGATCCACATTTTATGCTTTTTTTTTTATTTTGCCATACAGGTGTCAGGGGTTGTGGTATGGCATGCATTATAGTTATGATGACTTACAGTATGGTAAGGATAGAGTTGGTGTACTTTATACAAAATTCTGGACTTCATTATTGTACTTCAGAAAAGATTTTGCCTTACCATGTAAGTAAAGATTTTGATTTATAATATTTTAAAGCCTATTTCCTTGGTTTTCAGTATTTAAATGCCATTGCCTTTTTTTCTTTTCTATTTTTTTTTTTTTTTGTTTTCAGCTTTTCTCTCCCACTACTCTCTTTATCAGTGACGATAAAGAACATGAGGATTGTGTTATTCACTACAAAATTGGTAACTTTAATTTTTTCCATTCCTTTGTCTTATTACTTAATTTCCTCGTGCATTTCAATTCTTTTGTGAGTTCATGAATTTCATTGTGCATGGATCTTTGCATTTTTCATTGCTTTTGTGTGCACATGCATATGATTTATATTTCAGTTCTTCACCCAATATCACATATTGATATATGAAAAACCAACATGTATTTATGCTAACAAAAGGACTAGCTTGTCTGCGTAGATTATCTCAAACATCCATTTTTTGAGAGCTCTAACAACTGCCAGAGCATTCGTGTTCCTCATAGTCAATGACTATGTCATCTATAATTTGGTTTATTTGATTCATAGTGATTTCATTTTATGTTTTTCTAAAATATAATATAGCAAAATGGTTAGAGAAGTAAAGCTAATCAAGGATATTCAAGCTCAACAAAGAGGTTGGACAGTAAAAGTGGTGATTATTGAGAAAGCAATGCCACGAGTTTCTAAATCAAGTCCAAACAAATATCAAAGGTTAATCTTAGCTGATGAAGAAGTAAGTTTGTTTTGATAATATATTTATTTTGTATAATTTGTTTCATATATAACTCAATTTTAAGTCTCTTGTTTTTCTTATACAGGGTAATAAGATCCAGGCCACAATATATGGTGGAGACATCCATATCTTCCGAGACACACTCATAATTGGGAAAAATTATTATATTTCTAATGCTTGGGTTAAAGAAATTGGTGCACAATATCAGATTGTTCAAAATAATTTGCAATGGACTATAAATGGTCGAACCATTGTGGAAGAAGTGACTGGAGATTCAGAGATAATTGTGCCTGCTGTTTACAGCTTTGTCCCATTCTCACGACTACACACTTATATTGACTCTCTATCCCACGTCGGTATGTTTGTCTATATAGTCAATTTGTTCAGCTATATTTTTATAACTTTTTATTTGTGAATCTTTCTTTTTTTTAGGATTCTGTTAAAGATATTGAAAAAATTGCCACATTATCCAGTAGTCATAAGCTTCTAATTCAAGTTAAAGCATCTAAACATGAATATCGTGATATTACAAGATGGAAATACACAATCCTTTCTGTTTGTGATACTATTTCAAAAGAAATCAACACATTAACACAAACAGATACTTCAAATGATGCTGAAGTTAGTCAAGTTTTAGAAATTGTTGAAGAGCAAAGTGGAAAATCATTAGGCATAACTGAATTGAGAGGTATGAACATGTTTGATACATTATATCCTAAGTGAAATTACATGAGCTTTTATTTAATGTTCTAATGCATATATATTACAACTTTCAAAATCAGATATATCTGGAAGTGCTGACAATGCTAAGATAGAGCAAATGAGCAATGAAGATAAAGTCCTAGCTGATTTGGTTTCAAAGCCTACTGCAAGAAACAATGCAACAAAGAAACTAAAGCTGATGATTTCCAAAAGTGCAGATGAGGTAGATCCAATAGTGCTGAATCTTGAAAGTTCTCATTTACAATTTGGTGAAGGGAGTAGGAAACAGTTTGCCGAGCTTAAAGACAATGCTTAATTTGTTATCATGGGAACCATCTTTTTGTTAATGTGGACATGATAGATTACTATCAGTTCATAAGTAGATTATTATCAGTCTTTTGTGAATTTATAGCATATTTAGACTATACTATGACAGTTACACTAATATTATTATTTTCTACATTGCAAGATGTAATAGAAATTGATTTAGGTATAACCTAATACATGATGCCCCATGTCGAAATTCGAATTCTAAAATCCTGAACATGTCCCAATTTTAAAAAAGAAAAAATGGAATTTCCCCCAAATGGATCGAAATCCCTTGTTGGGCACTTAAAAGTGGTTTTTTTTGAAAATCGGGCCAACAGGTCCCCTTCGGCAACCTACCACTGCATTCCCCTTCAAATTCCCTTTCTTTTGATATATTATGGGCCCCGATCCGACGGTCGGATCAAAAGTTATGCCCTTTCAAAGTTTTCCGATCGTTTTACGCATTCTTTTCTCGCCCGCCCCATTCCTTGTGTTCCTCGTTTCTGCCATTCCATCACTTTGGCTTGTGTCTCTTCAAGAGACGATCGACACAACGACCAGACACAACTTAGCTCGGCCACACATAAGTTAGCTCGGCCAGACAGAACTTAGCTCGGCCAGACATCAGTTAGCTCGGCCAGACACAACTTAGCTCGGCTAGCTCGGCCAGACAGAAGTTAGCTCGGCCAGACATCAGTTAGCTCGACCAGACACAACTTAGTTCGGCCAGACATCAGTTAGCTCGGCCAGACACAACTTAGCCCGGCCAGACACAACTTAGCTTGGACAGACATCAGTTAGCTCGGCCAGACACAACTTAGCTCGGCCAGACATCAATTAGCTCGGCCAGACACAACTTAGCTCGGCCAGACATCGGTTAGCTCGGCCAGACAGAAGTTAGCTCGGCCAGACATCAGTTAGCTCGGCCAGACACAACTTAGCTCGGCCAGACATAAGTTAGCTCGGACAGACATCAGTTAGCTCGGCCAGACACAACTTAGCTCGGACAGACATCAGTTAGCTCGGCCAGACACAACTTAGCTCGGTCAGACATCAGTTAGCTCGGCCAGACACAACTTAGCTCGGCCAGACATCAGTTAGCTCGGCCAGACACAACTTAGCTCGGCCAGACACAACTTAGCTCGGACAGATGTCAGTTAGCTCGGCCAGACACAACTTAGCTCGGCCAGAAATAAGTTAGCTCGGACAGACATCAGTTAGCTCGGCCAGACACAACTTAGCTCGGACAGACATCAGTTAGCTCGGCCAGACACAACTTAGCTCGGACAGACATCAGTTAGCTCGGCCAGACACAACTTAGCTCGGATAGAGACAACTTAGCTCGGCCAGACATCAGTTAGCTCGGCCAGACACAACTTAGCTAGGCCAGACACAACTTAGCTCGGCCAGACATCACTTAGCTCGGCTAGACATCAGTTAGCTCGGCCAGACACAACTTAGCTCGGTCAGACATCAGTTACCTCGGCCAGACACAACTTAGTTCGGACAGACATCAGTTAGCTCGGCTAAACACAAGTTAGCTCAGACAGACATCAGTTAGCTCGGATAGGCCATAAGTTAGCTCGGACATCAGGCAGACATAAGTTAACTCGGTTGAAGAAATAATTCCGCCTAAATGTCAAAGTCAACTCGTTACCTAATTTGCGATTGATTTTCTTTCTTTTGGGGTTTTTATTTATTTATTTTCTGGACAAATAACTTTAAGAAGGTTTTTATTTTATTGTAAATTAATTAATTCCTAATTTAATATAAAGGAATTAATTAATCAAACTTAGATTAGGAAAGGAAGTATAGTTGCAGCCAACTAGGATTCCTTATGTGTGTGGCCGGTTTTACCTAGGGTTTTTAGGGTTTATTTTGTTTCTTTCAAAGCCTATTTAAAGGCTTAGTTATCAATAAGAACTAACTTTGATTTGATTGAGAAAATACTTGTGAGATTAATTATATCTTTGTTCTTTGAGAACACCTAAAACACCATTAGAGAATTGATTGTTTTAGTTTGACTTATCAATAGGTTTTCCATCCCCTATTGTGGCGTCTACATTATACCAAGGTTTCTAACCACAGGTTGGTTAGGGGTTGAGGTCAATTTCATTAGAAATTGAACTTAATTAAGATCCGGGCTAATATAATACAGGTTTAGGAGCAGGTCGTCCTAGGTTCGTATCAGTTGGAAGTGTTCTTACTTTAAAATTATATGATGCGATTTGGATATTAAATTTATGAAAAACTTGGGATAAAATGATTAATTTCTTTATGTTTGTTAATAATTTAAGATTAAATCCTTCTAAACAAATTGAAAAATGTTAATTAAAAAAACTAATTTAACAAATTTTTAATTCAAACTTTTCCATATTACTTAAAAGCTATTAAAAATTCAAATTTTAATCCAAACCACGTGCATCTGGCCATACCTAGTATATATATATATATATATATATATATGCAAAGTTCCAATGCGGACCAAATATTATCCCTAGAAAACATGCAGCATGTGCAATTAAGATTTTGAGATGAGGAATATGAGGAATACAAATATAACAATGATTTAGCTGAATATAGGAATTTTTAACATGGTTTTAAACAAAGATTTGAGATCATAGAATCTGATAACCAGTATAATATTAAGAACAAATACAAGTTACTGGGAAAATAATAGTAATTAACATTTATAATTCAACTGTGTGATGCAAACTAAAACAAGTACCATGTGATGTTGACAGAATAACACTTATTAGGACACTTTCCATCTTGAAAGGGTCATTAAACTAACAAGTTTCTACACGATCGTTGCAAATGAGGGAATTGAAGATGACCAATTCTCGACCCTTCCTTTTTATTTGATATAATTATCAACCTCAAGAACGAACACCCATCAAAATCAACACTTTTAATTTTGACAATTAATTTCTTTCAAAAAGAAAAATATTTTTTGAGATTTAATTTCTATCCAAAAAGATTCACAATTAATTTTTAATCAATCAAGTAGCTCGTTAAACAATTTTCATGAATTTATGAGAATATTGCTTCTGATTTCTGAATTACATGCAGGCAATGTGTGATTAATGTAGGAAAAAATATATATATATAAGATGAGCAAAAGCGGGTTTTCAACATTTTATGCTTTAAAAACAAAGAAAATTAGCTACAGTGCTTGAGCACTTATGATAATATTGATTTGAATCATATAGGAAATGAGTTTTGAGTATTTTATAATGTTCCAAAAAAAAAAAAAAAACATTTTATACTTAATAGTTACATAACAGCTATAAACACAAATATCTTAAAATCAAAGACAAGGTTATCATTTGAAAGGCAACTCTGAATGACAGACATCATGATCTTTTATATATATATATATATATATATATATATATATTAAATGTATAAAAAAAATTTAAGAAGAAAAAAAACAGTGGGTTATTCAAATATTCCATGCCCTACCCAAATTCTTTGCTTGTGCAAGTCATTAATGTGGAATTGAAGGCATAATTTCCAACTCTACAAGAGAAAAATGGATTCGAGGAAGTATAAAGTCAATCAATGTTGTGCTCTCAGTATTTCATTATTTTCTATATATTATCATAATGTTATATTATATAAGTAATTAAAGATGTATCAAATTTGTTTTTCAAATAATTTGCTAATATATCAATGTTTGATAAAATAAATATTTTAAATTCATGGAAAAGACTTTCCCATATCATAAGGTAAACAAAATTGATAGCCTAATATTAGTGATCTTATATATATCATGTACAAGTCCAAGGAGTGAGATAATTAAAATTCAAAATGGTCACATGCTCAACAGCATATAAACTCAAAGTTAGAAGCAAAAGGAAGAAACATTGAACTTGTAAGTATATGAACTCTAAGATGATCAAAGCATGACTTCACTGGATTCATATAATCTCAGAATTTCTTGTAAAATACGGCTCATTAACATCCTAATCTTGTAGAAATTTCAGAGAAAAGAATTAAAAAAAAAAAATCCTAATCGTAATTATACAGCCAATGAAAAAACAAAAAATTAATAACCCTAAAGTCATGTGAGTGCTTGTAACATGGCGCTATCTGGGTTGTTTTCTATATGATTGATTTGCAATGCTGGGTACTTATTTTCAAACATTGCGTCTTCTCTGGTTTAACTTTTTCATTTTCTTCTTCTTCTTTTTTTTGTTTTCTTTTTTTTTGTCTGCTGCCATTTTGATCTACCGGGGCCACAACTGAGTATGAAAAAAACATTATACATATATAATAAATCTCTTATCTAGCAATTTGGACAAATTTTTATACCATATTCCTCCGATTACATGTATTAGCGCAACTTTTATTATCCTATTACATATAATCAGAGAAATCACTTATAAAAATTTGATTAGACCCGGAACAAGACATCTATCGTGTATACTTTCACCTTGGAACTGTATGATCAGAACCCAATAATTACTGGAGCATGAAATTTGATCGATTAAAAATTCAAACCCTTATTTTCTGCAACCTGCATTAGATTTTGATATCGTAGACCCAAAAACTAGGTCTTGGTTTTTAGATGTACTCGATTTTCATGCCCCTAAATCGAAGGCTAGAAAAAAAAAAAATATATATATATATATATACAAATATATAGCTGCTATCTTTTCTCTACCATATAGAGTCAATCCCCAAAACGGTGGCATGATATCTGGAAGATCTGGAAGAACTGATTTAACGGTTTCTTCTATTAACCAAGATACAAATTCACATGTAACTGTCACTTTCACAGGATTTGACAATTTTTAGCTACTCAATTAAAGGGAAAAAAGGTTTTTCTATCCCACATATACTATTAGAGCCTTCTCTGTTTTCTACCATTTTCCATGTAGAAATTTATTCAATAATCCACCATATCCTTTGCCGGCTTTGTTGGCTTTGTATCAAAGTAAACTTTTATGTACGAATTTGGATCCCACAGACTAATAGTGCTAGCTATATAGTCTTTTTGTTTTTTTTGGCTGAAATGCTAGAAGGATAGATGATATCACGTCTGAGTATTGGGATGCATGGTTAACATATATGGGTTTTTTGGAGCTTGAATATGGAAGGAATTAATATTATTACACCCTGCAGATGTTTTTTTTTTTTTTTTTTTAGTTATTTATACATATGCATGACTTGGTTAAAGATGATCTTGACCAGTATACAAATATGCTAGTTATATACATGTTTATGATGTAGTATTATAAATAAATGTTGTTCAATTTTTTAGTTGAAGAAGGATAAATTGAGGTGCGAATTAATACCCATTATTAAGAAGTTTTTTTTAAGTATAAATATTGTTTACGATGATAAAAATGTATATATAAATATTTTTTTAAGGAGTAATGAGCAGGAATGATTACCATTAAGCAACGTCGTTTTATGTCTGTACCTATTTTAAACTGTATATATGGAGAATCACGTGCATTTTCTTAATTATGTAATTTTGCTGTTTGAGAGAAAATAAATTAATACTTACCTACCCATATTTTTATTGAACACTTGTATGCTTTCTTCAAAAATATTGGTGATGAAGTCTTGAGTTGCGTGTTATCTATATTCAGGTGTTTTGGAGGGGAGAGGCATATAATTATTATGTTTTTCTAATCAACAATACTTAATAGGAACTAAAAAAAAAAACGTAAAGAGGAAAGACATGAAACATTATATGTATTAGAGAGAATGAGAAAGAGACAATCATAGGCCTAAAACCACATTCCTTCGCGACCACAAATTAATTAGCTTACACAAATTGAATTAAAAATATATAATAAATAATTAAGAATTCAAGATTGTCTTCACAGGGGGCAATTCATGTTTGATGTGGAATCTGAAATCAGCGTATATATATCGTATCAATTTCTTAGTTGGCAAAGAATGATATTGTAATAATATTTATTCAAGTAAAACTCATAAGCAAAGTCATGTGAGTCATTTGATGAATTAATTAAAAAGACAAGATTAGATAGATATACAATCAATTTATTAATTATTAAAAAAAAAAAAAACGAATTGCGTCAAAATATTGAAAATCAAGATATACGGCCTTGTCGTTATTAAACTGTATTGTTCATGTGTGCATAGTACAATACCCAAAATTTGCTCTTTGCCTGCCTATATAAATTGTCCCACCTATCCCCCTCCTTAGCCATTAAAGGAAAAACAGCTCTCTCTCTCTCTCTCTCTCTCTCTCTCTCTCTAGCTTTCTCTTTGTCTAAATAATCTCTCATCTTTCTCTATCTATCTCTCTTCCTCCCCAAGCTAGGAAGATGGTGAGTAAGTTAAGACTAAAAGACATCTCATTCATGGTTATTATGGCTTTACTAGTTTGGCCTTCATGCTTAAAAACTTGCCATGCAAGAAAGGGCAAACAGAACTGGAGGCCAAGCAAAGAAGCACCGTTTAGAAAAGAAACAGCAGCAGGCAACGGCCGCGGAGTCTCCACGTTGATAGGAGGCAATTACATAACACCACAAAAAGATGGTGGCAACTCCGCCATTTTCAATGTATTGAACTATGGTGCTAAAGGTGATGGACATGTCGATGATACAAAGGTCATTACCTAATTCATAATTAACAGCTTCTCTTCATAATATATATATATATATATATATATATATATATGTATATTTACATACTATATGCATGTAAAAATTTTATCTCTGGCCTGATTACATGTATATACCATGAATTACATGAATTACATGTAATCAGCACAAAACTTTTGTATGCATGTATTGCTTTTATATATACTATATATTATATATATAAACCGTTTCAGTACTCTGTATAACTGCTGTCATGTTTATCTGCTGCATATATATTTCTTCATTTGAGGAAAAGATCATTGATAATCACAGACAACTATTGCTTTGATAACATGTTACATGCTCAAATGTCAAAAATGTAAGCCTTAATAGTTTAATATTGAAACTAAGAAGTAAACTTAATTATATGCAAGCAGTATCTTCATCTGCCAAACCCATGTTCTGTTATGATTATATATATATGTAACATTTTAGGTAGGACTTGGGAGACTCGGAGTTCTCCAAAGAGGAAATGTGTACCTCTTAACACATTTTCTGTTGTTAATTGCTTCTATTGGAAACGTGATCAGCAGTCAGCTGACGGCAGGATGACAAAAATAATGTTATGCAGACAAATCAAAAAATTCTCACATGATCAATGGAGGTTATAGTCAATGAAAGTAATATATTATATAGATATTAAAAATTTTAAAATTAAGCAACTTAATTTTAATTATTTTACACGTTCCTCCCATTGGAGGAATAGCCAATATTGAAGACCAAGACTATATGTACAAAACCAAAGACCACATTTTAGTCTTATAAACATCATGATGATGTTATAACTGTCTTTACGTTGTTAATATTAACATGAGTGATCATAAACATGATCTACACCGTAGAAACTGACCGATTAATTAATCCAAGGCAGGCATTTGAAGCAGCGTGGGCAGCAGCTTGCAAAGTGCAGGCATCAACGATAGTTGTTCCATCAGGGTCTGTGTTCCTTGTCAAACCAATCTCTTTCTCCGGGCCTAATTGTCAAACCGACATAATATTCCAGGTGAGCCATGCGCATCTTCATAGGCGTATGCATATATTCATTCTCTCATCCTCTATAATTGTGTGACTGTGTAACGTTAAGCAACATTCTTAAAATAATCCTAGACAGATTTTTCCCGATGAGAGAAAAATTATATATATATATATATATATATATACTAATACATACTAGAATGTTGTAGACGCATGTGCCAACAGTTTTCTTGTGCATTCAGTCAGTACTAATCAATTGTAAAATACATTTGGGAAATGAATCAGTTGGATGGCAAAATTATAGCTCCATCAAGCTCTGGTGCTTGGGGTTCAGGTCCTTTACAGTGGATTGAATTTTCAAAGCTTCAAAGAATCACAGTGAAAGGTAAAGGTGTCATTGACGGACAAGGCTCTGTTTGGTGGAATGATTCGCCCACATATAATCCTTCAGATGACAACATAGAGACTGACGCTACAAAAATGCCAGGCACCAAACCAACGGTAAATAACTATATGTGCGATATTTATTAATTACATAATTAATTAACTTTAATAATTAATCTCCCATTCTGTGGGTTTATTTTTAAGTGATTAATGAATTTGTGTATTGGATATGCTCAGGCTCTGAGGTTCTACGGAAGTACTGGAGTGACAGTGACAGGAATTACAATCCAAAACAGCCCTCAGACCCACCTCAAATTTGACGACTGCAAGGATGTTCAGGTTTCAAGCATAGGTGTTTCATCCCCTGGTGACAGCCCCAACACAGACGGAATCCACCTGCAGAACTCCCAAGACGTGACCATTTTCAGCAGTAATCTTGCATGTGGTAATTCATAATATATATATATACATATATATATTCAGAGAGAAAAAAAGAAAACCTAATTCTATAGTAAATTTTCCAATTATAATGTTGTACAGGAGATGACTGTGTATCCATACAAACTGGATGCTCAAACGTATACATTCACAACGTGAATTGTGGACCTGGACACGGAATTAGCATTGGAGGCCTGGGGAAGGATAACACCAAAGCTTGTGTTTCAAACGTCACTGTTCGAGATATCAAAGTTCAAAACACCCTCACTGGAGTACGAATTAAGACATGGCAGGTATATCTACAATCTGTTTAATTTAGATGGAATTGACCCCACCGAAATTAGACTTTGATCTGAGCCTTTGATTTCTACTGGTTTTTGATTCATGGCAGGGAGGGTCAGGATCAGTGCAAAATGTCATGTTCTCAAACATTCAGGTTTCTGAAGTAAAAACAGCCATAATGATTGACCAATTCTACTGCAATGGTGGCAATTCATGTGCAAATAAAACCTCTGCTGTGGCAGTTTCAGGCATAAACTACATGAATATTCAAGGAACATACACTGAGCAACCAGTGCATTTTGCATGCAGCGACAGCTTGCCATGTACCGGTTTGACTCTAAATACCATTCAGCTAAAATATGTTGAAGAAGGCAACCATCCACGTGACCCTTTCTGTTGGGATGCATACGGAGAGCTCAAAACTAGCACTGTCCCTCAAATTGACTGCTTGAAGACTGGCAAACCATCAGGCGGCGGCACAAATAAGTACTCAAATACTGATTCCTGCTAAGCTTGGTTATAGCCTAGCTAGGGAATTAGCTAATTAGGAATACATATTCAATACGAATGCTCTGGTTTTTCAGACCTTAATGTGGAGGATACAGGGAAGAAAAAATAAAAGTGGAATTTCTAAGAGTATTAATATAAAAATTACTCATTGTTACAATATAAAATAAACCATATGGCAAAATTATGGAATACGGTTATTGTATGTGTATCAATCAGCGGCACCATTCATAAAACCAAAAAGAAAAGAAGTAAAAAGTAAGAGCATTTACGCATAAGGTAGAGAAGAAAATGGCAGGCAATGACTTCGGTAAAAAAGACAAGCACTCATTTGGCTTTAACATCAAAGTAGCCACCATGTTTGTTATAAAAATTTGGGATCTAAATAAAATATAATAAAATAAACAAACATAGATTAGTTGAAATATGAGATACAGAGACTCATAGAAACTGCCAACTCATAATCGGTTTGCTAACAATCACAGATAGGAAATCAGAATCCAATTCTCTCCTTTAGACTCTTTGAACAAAGCTTCCTTTGACATTCACAAATACAATTAATAGTACCTTAGACATTCCCATAGAGAATAAGTGGGTTGGACAACTCTCTAGCACTGACAACTTGTAAATATAATCTTTTTCATCTAACTCATTTCACATTTCATGTGTCCAAACTTTTTCTTTAAGTAAGAAGGTTTGCGTAAGTAACAAGTTCAACATCAAGCCAGCATTCAGCTAACATTTCTAATTAAGCAAGCAGCCAAAGAATATAAACTGCTTCAATTTATATGGAAAGCCTGATGTTCATGTCAAGCCATTTATCATCGTGGTTTTCCTTTTCCAAAACCAACAGCAACTTTCTTACTTTGGCGGGTTTCAATCTTTTCAGGACTACGACATCCTGTCTTATCCTCGTACTTCTTTTCTAAGGCCTGCCATCGTTAGACAAGCAGTTAACAAATTTTAAAAAAAAAATAGTTTGTAAGTCTTTACACCTATAAATTGAAAGAAATCCTCAACACATGGAGGATGATTATAATTCATAAATGGAAGAAAATTCTTTGATAAGTAATAATAAAGGGATAAGCGCTGACCACAAGCCTAACTATGAAAAAGTACTAGTTTTGATTGCTCAGGAGGTGCAGGGCCTTAGAAGGGAATTAGCAAATAGCAGATAGCTCATTCCTTATTCACCTTTATCCAAAGACACAATCTCCAACGAAAAGAAAAAGTCCGCTAAACAAATCACAAGAGATAGGAAAAACTAGCTTGGCAAAGGAAAAAAATATTTGTGGCATCAGAAAACGTGACAGCTGTTGGTATGTTACTCACCTGTAGCTTTGCACGAATAGTGTCAAGAACTTCATCACTCATTCGATCGAAGAACAGTACACCCTGCATATTAAGTAGCTATTTAAGAAAATTAAACTTTGGGGAATACTGGAACATAATGATATCAATTATTTGCTCTAAAATACATATTACGATAATCTTTAAGCTTCACTTAAATGTCTTTCAGGATATGTTAACATGTAAGATCATTGTTTTTTTTAGAGAAAAGGAGAACATCAGAAGGAATGCTGTGAACTGATTTTGGCATGTACATTTTGCAAATTTTCCTCCCATGGACACAACGTTTTGGTAACAGGTTCCAAAACCATTTCACATGTGGGTAACTAATTGGATTTTGGTAAAGCTTTAACTCTACAAAGTGCCACGTTGGGTCAGCTTATTTCACAGTCAGCCATTTTTTTAGAACCAAGTCCGTAACTGGATCTCTGTAAAGCTTCAAGTTTACAAAGTGGAATATTGGGACATGCTTATCTCACAATCATCCATTTAAAAGCCTGTTCTAAAAGCATGTTTGACGTTCTATTAGATAGATTCAATCAAAGCTGAGTAAAAGACCTGCAAATGATCAAATTCATGCTGGAAAATCCGTGCAGGAAGACCTGACAAGCTGACTGAAAATCTTGCACCATTTATGTCTCTTGCATCAATCTTTATAGTTTCTGGTCTCTGCAAACAGGGAAATGGAGAGATGCAAATTCAGTCAAAGAGATAATATAAAACAATCGAAAGAATCTGCAAATCCCAAAACAGAACTAGAAGGCATTACATATCCAAATGTAATAAACAGCCTCAACAAAATGAAATTAAGAGATTGCAGCTTAGCTGTTATGGATGATATCTATAATAATTTTTTTACCCTGACCAAACAAGAATTCAGGAAACAAGCAGGAATGAGGAAAAATGCCAACTTTAGCGAGTTTGTGAGAATTGTATTCAGTGAACAAGACACCAAACCGTATTGAATGCGTATAAATTTTGCTTTTCTTCTAAATTCAGTCGTTCAGAATCCAATTAGAATGTAAGATCAATTTGCAATAATATAGTAAAGGGGAAAGACCAAGCAATTATAAGTACCTCTACATCAGCATAAATCCCTGGGAAAGATAAGCAACCTTCATTAAAGAGCACTATTTTCTTTGAATATTTGTTAACTCTTGGATTTACAAGAACAATTTCCTCTCCTTCACCGCGTTCGCCGACTGGATTAAAGACCATAAGTTGAACATTAATTCCTACTTGGGGTGCCGACAGCCCAATTCCATCGGTTCTGTGGAAAAGGAAGCCAACAAGTATTGTTCACATTCCTGTAGATAGCCAAGGACTCTACATAAGCAGTAACCTAGGGGGGAAAAGGCTTTATCCATAGAAGTTCCATAAACAACGCCAACATAGAAATTCGAAATAGCTTCAATTGAAGCTCAACAAGTTATGAAAAAGCATATAAACTTAAAAGGCAATATTTTTGCACAGATTCATTCGTTAACTTCTTGTTCTGTTCAGCAATTGGCTAAGCAAGTAAGGCACTGATTTGTAGCTAACAATAGCAATTTATGAAACATACTTGTACATTATATCGAACATATCACCAACTAACTTCTTTAGATTGTCATCGAACGACTCTATCCGCTTGTTCTTCGCTCTCAGTATTGGGTCTGGATATTCCACGATTCTGAGCGGTGCCTCATATCGAAGATCATCAGCTAAAAAAACATTGAAGTTTCACCACAAAATTAAAACAATTATTTTATTTATTTGTTTTCTTTAAAGTCGTTAAATATTTCGAGCTTTGCAAAGACTTACGAGAAGCTACGTCGTCGTCGTTGACAGAAAAGCCTCGCTTAGCCTGCGCAAGGACCGGCTTTAATGGAGGTTTCAAGGCGTTCATGGAGGAGAACAGCCGGCCGGTTGAGCATAAACAACTGAGCTGGAAGAAGTCGGCTGAAAAAGTCGACCGACGAGTCAGAGTGGGATAGAGAGCTTGCAAAGAGAGAAGTGAGTGGAGCCTAGCCGCACGAGCCATGGCCACGAAAATGGCCTATAACGACTGCGTATGGTTGTTTTGACAACACGGGGGCTCCGATTTGCAACGGTATCCTTGCAATTATCGTTATTTTGCGGATGGTTGCCAACTTATGAGGAGTTCAATTTTACCCCAAATCACTAACAACTTTGTTTGTTTTTTTACTAGAAAAACCACATCGAAAATTGCAAAGATGACTTATTAGTATTTCTTTAACATTCTTAGTATTTATTCAAAATTCTCTATTATGAAGCAATCTGATCTCAAATTATCTATTTGAAGATTTTAAAATATCTATAACAACTTTAGAATCATTTTCACTAATTCCACCTTCTATTGAATTGGTTTTAAATAATTATAATCTATTTGAAAGTGTTTTTCAAATTAAAATAAGTGCTACGGAAAATAAATAAAACATTTGGTCATATAGTTGGTAAAATATTAAAAAAGTGTTTTTTTTAAAAGAAAAAAAAAAGCATTTTATATGAACCACTAACTTTAATACTTTTTCCCAAGAAATGCTTCCAAATGAAAAAAAAAAAAAAATTTAATGCATTAATTAAAATATAAAAATATTAAATATGAACTTAAAAAAATTTTTATATTATAAATATTTTACCACAAATATTTATTAATAAAAGTGCTCGCAAAATAAGTGATATAAAAAATAAATGTTCATAAAAATATACTTCTAAACACACTCTTGTATGGCCTATGGAATTTCAAGCATTCCTATTGTTGATTTACTTCTATCTTATGTTTCATAAAATTGGCTCTTGAAGGAAATTAGAGTGAAAGCCTTAGACCAAATATGTAATATATGTGCTTATCATGTCATTGTTTTATAGTAATAAAAATTAATTGTAACTTCCTCACATATCAAAAAAATTGTCAACGGTGGAAATGTGATACTCGGCTAAAATAGGTAAGAGGAAAAAAATAATGAATGAAATTAAGTAGTGAAAATACCAACATATATTATATATATATATATTTTTTAAATTTAAGAATTAATATGCCCAAACAATCAATAGGCACTTGTCCACAAAAAGAAGAAAAAAAAAACAATATGAACGTTTTGTAATTATGTATAAAATAACTTGATCACCAATAATTAAAACATCTCCATATACTTTTCATAGGAGCGGGATTGCCAAAGTTGAATTAAGGTGCAATGACCCTAAAAAAAGAAAAAGAAAGAAATATTGAATCAAGGTGTTATATCCTTTAGTCTATACTATAAGCGAGAAGGGCTCCCAAGTTTTGGTCATGTTTTACTGTTCAAAATGGTTCCAAAATGACTATTTTTCGTGCGTTTTGGCTTTTCTTTTCCTTGTTTTTTACTTTTTTTTTTTTTAACAATTTCATTTATCCAAATCTATCCTCCATACTGGTGAGATCCACATTTTATGCTTCTTTTTTTATTTTGCCATACAGGTGTCAGGGGTTGTGGTATGGCATGCATTATGGTTATGATGACTTACAGTATGGTAAGGATAGAGTTGGTGTACTTTATACAAAATTCTGGACTTCATTATTGTATTTCAGAAAAATCTTTGCCTTACCATGTAAGTAAAGATTTTGATTTATAATATTTTAAAGCCTATTTCCTTGGTTTTCAGTATTTAAATGCCATTGGCTTTTTTTCTTTTCTATTTTTTTTTTTTTTGTTTTCAGCTGTTCTCTCCCCCTACTCTCTTTATCAGTGACGACAAAGAACCTGAGGATTGTGTTATTCACTACAAAATTGGTAACTTTAATTTTTTCCATTCCTTTGTCTTATTACTTAATTTTCTCGTGCATTTCAATTCTTTTGTGAGTTCATGAATTTCATTGTGCATGAATCTTTGCATTTTTCATTGCTTTTGTGTGCACATGCATATGATTTATATTTCAGTTCTTCACCCAATATCACATATTGATATATGAAAAACCAATATGTATTTATGTTAACAAAAGGACTAGCTTGTCTGCGTAGATTATCTCAAACATCCATTTTTTGAGAGCTCTAACAACTGCCAGAGCATCTGTGTTCCTCATTCTATGATCTTCCCTTATTTCATTATTTGTTTTAGAAATTGCAAAATGAAATGTAGCATATTCAACAACCAACCAAAATCTAAATAAAAAAACTTAGCTCGGCCAGACATCAGTTAGTTCGGCCAGACACAACTTAGCTCGGACAGACATCAGTTAGTTCGGCCAGACACAACTTAGCTCGGACAGACATCAATTAGTTCGGCCAGACACAACTTAGCTTGGACAGACATCAGTTAGCTCGCCCAGACACAACTTAGCTGGGCCAGACATCAGTTATCGGCCAGACACAACTTAGCTCGGACAGACATCAGTTAGTTCGGCCAGACACAACTTAGCTCGGACAGACATCAGTTAGGTCGGCCAGACACAACTTAGCTCGGCCAGACACAACTTAGCTCGGACAGACATCAGTTAGCTCGACCAGACACAACTTAGCTCGGCCAGACACAACTTAGCTCGGACAGATATCAATTAGCTCGACCAAACACAACTTAGCTCGGACAGACATCAGTTAGTTCGGCTGGACACAACTTAGCTCAGACAGACATCAGTTAGTTCGGCCAGACACAACTTAGCTCGGACAGACATCAGTTAGCTCGGCTAGACACAACTTAGCTCGGACAGACATCAGTTAGCTCGGCCAGACATAACTTAGCTCGGACAGACATCAGTTAGTTCGGCCAAACACAACTTAGCTTGGCCAGACACAACTTAGCTCGGACAGACATCAGTTAGTTCGGCCAGACACAACTTAGCTCGGACAGACATCAGTTATCTCGGCCAGACACAACTTAGCTCGGATAAACATCAGTTAGCTCGGCCAGACACAACTTAGCTCGGACAGACATCAGTTAGTTCCGCTAGACACAACTTAGCTCGGACAGACATCAGTTAGTTCAGCCAGACACAACTTAGCTCGGCCAGACACAACTTAGCTTGGACAGACATCAGTTAGTTCGGCCAGACACAACTTAGCTTGGACAGACATCAGTTAGTTCGGCCAGACACAACTTAGCTCGGCCAGACACAACTTAGCTTGGATAGACATCAGTTAGTTCGGCCAGACATCAGTTAGCTCGGCCAGACACAACTTAGCTCGGACAGACATTAGTTAGCTCGGCCAAACACAAGTTAGCTCAGACAAACATCAGTTAGCTCGGATAGGCCATAAGTTAGCTCGGACATCAGGCAGACATAAATTAGCTCGGTTGAAGAAATAATTCCGCCTAAATGTCAAAGTCAACTCGTTACCTAATTTACGATTGATTTTCTTTCTTTTTGGATTTTTATTTATTTATTTTCTGTACAAATAACTTTAAGAAGGTTTTTATTTTATTGTAAATTAATTAATTCCTAATTTAATATAAAGGAATTAATTAATCAAATTTAGATTAGGAAAGGAAGTATAGTTGTAGCCAACTAGGATTCTTTATGTGTGTGGCCGGTTTTACCTAGGGTTTTTGGGGTTTATTTTGTTTCTTTCAAAGCCTATTTAAAGGCTTAGTTATCAATAACAACTAACTTTGATTTGATTGAGAAAATACTTGTGAGATTAATTATGTCTTTGTTCTTTGAGAACACCTAAAACACCATTAGAGAATTGGTTGTTTTAGCTTGACTTATCAATAGGTTTTCCATCCCCTATTGTGGCATCTACATTATACCAAGGTTTCTAACCACAGGTTGGTTAGGGGTTGAGGTCAATTCCATTAGAACTTGAACTTAATTAAGATCCGGACTAATATAATACAGGTTTAGGAGCAGGTCGTCCTAGGTTCGTATCAGTTGGAAGTGTTCTTACTTCAAAATTATATGATGCGATTTGGATATTAAATTTATGAAAAACTTGGGATAAAATAATTAATTTCTTTATGTTTGTTAATAATTTAAGATTAAATCCTTCTAAACAAATTGAAAATTGTTAATTAAAAAAACTAATTTAACAATTTTTTAATTCAAACTTTTCCATATTACTTAAAAGCTATTAAACATTCAAATTTTAATCTAAACCACGTGCATCATCGCACGTGGCCATATCTAGTTCTTTTAAAAATAAGGGCATAGACGCAAAATCCAAAAACTAGTTTCCAAAAATTCAACGGTTGTGATTGGAATCCAAAAAAGAATTTCACGGTTCTGATTCCATGGCAGCATTTAACATGCAACGGCGCCGTTTGCATAATTCCATGGGCGCACAGCGAAGAGTCCGTTGTTTACCGCGATAAGACTCTGACGTGCCGACTTAAAAAGAAATCGCGGCTGGTCGTTGCTCTTTCTCTTGCAGTTTAGATCCTTCATTTCCTTCTCCAAGCCCTCCATCCATAGCAGAGAGCCTGAGACTAGAGGTATGGTCTTTTCTACTTTCCTCTTTCTGTGTTCGATTCCGACTTTGATATCTTTTTTTGACCCTTCAATTCATCAAAATCATCATCACCTTTCCTTGGATCTCTACCCTAGATTTCCCTAAACGTTGGTTTTCACATATAATTCGTTTCTATTATTTCTCGATTATTTAAAATTTCGCTGTTCTTGATCGCTTTCTTTTAGTTTTTTTTTTATTATTTTTATTTCCACGGTTTTGGAGTCTGTTTTCCATTTTTATTTTTAGGTTCATTCAGATTTTGTTGGAAATTTCGATTTTCCATTTTTTGAATTTCATTTCAGCCACGAAATTTTAGCCTAATTTGATCTGATTGAAGTTGTTCTATTACACGTCTGCTGGTATGATCGGATTGCTACTTTTCTGTTTTCGAGTTGCTAACTGATTGATGTAATATGTTTATGAGATCGCAAAAGGTTTATGTTTATTTTATTGTTTCTCTTTTTCAAAGTTTCACTAGTAATTATGACTTGATGATCGAGCTTTGATATCTCCTTAAAGATTCCGTAAATCCAACGCTAGCCCTTTTTGTTGTTTGGCCTGTGATTTGCATGCGTGCTAATTTATCTTTTTTGGGTCTGTATGTCTCAGCGTTTAAGCGATTCATAGCCTATTAGAGCCCTGAAAATTTAGAAATGGGGCTTACCTTCACCAAGCTCTTCAGCAGGCTTTTTGCCAAGAAAGAGATGCGAATTCTGATGGTGGGTCTTGATGCTGCTGGTAAGACCACCATCTTGTACAAACTCAAGCTCGGAGAAATCGTTACCACCATCCCAACCATCGGTGAGCACCTTCTTAAACCTAAGTAATTCCTTACTAATTTTCATATGCAAATTGTAAATTATTATTAATTAATGATTGATTTTAATATCCATTGGAAGCCTTTCAAGTTCTGCCCGCTTATTTCTAGGTATGTTTCCGTGGAATGTATAGCAATGCATGAAAATGCTCTTTGTATCCTGTAATTGGTGAAATAGGGAATAGCATGTATCCGGTTAGGCTTTATTAATCATTTCTTCGATGGAGAGTAGCTTAGGTGATGATTTATGCCATTTCTTTGCAAATTGGAACGTCTCATCAACGTTTAGTGGACTATCGTTTTAATCATGGGAATTGTTCTTTGCAGGATTTAATGTTGAGACTGTTGAGTACAAGAATATCAGCTTCACTGTTTGGGATGTTGGTGGTCAGGACAAAGTACATATCACTCACACACTCTCTTTCTCACTCTCTATGAATATGATTTCGCTGTTACATT
The DNA here is from genome assembly GCF_031755915.1 of Ziziphus jujuba. Lineage (NCBI taxonomy): Eukaryota > Viridiplantae > Streptophyta > Magnoliopsida > Rosales > Rhamnaceae > Ziziphus > Ziziphus jujuba. The sequence goes on along the minus strand of NC_083382.1, from coordinate 31,551,605 downwards.
GCATGTTTTGAAGTCTCTGTTATTGACCTTCAGGATCATGATGTTCTTTGTTTGTTTCTGATACAGACATAGTGTTGGTACTTTGACAAAATTTCTAAATTTCGCAGATAAATAGTGCAGCTACTGTAATATGGATTGTTTTTATTTTGGTAGATGGAAAAGTTATGGTTGCATAGAAATTTGGTCTTTTGATGTCAAGATGCAGTTTTTGGCGTGTTCTAGCCAAAGCACAATTTGAGATTTTTTAACTAATAAGCAGAATTAGAGATTTGTAGTTGTCTCTGTGCGTATACGGAGATGCCATAGTGATCTGTGTTTGATTGTTAAGCCTATCATAAATAGTATATGATCTATAAATGCCGTTTTTAACAAATATGGACACATAATAATGGATGATATATATATATATATATATATATATATTTCCTTTGATATTAAATATCTTGTATGCTCATGACCATTCAAGACGATGCCAGATAGCATTTGATATCAGCAATTGGGCATATGGTAGGTGCCATGCATGTATTAGCATTTTCTATAATCTGTTCTGTAAATAATTAAATCGGAGCTTATCATTTATTGTAATTATGTTATGCATTTTCTTTTCTTGTGTACATTTTTTCTCAAGATCTATATGTAGAGATGGTTAGTTATGGAGTTTCCTTTTCATACAGATCCGTCCACTGTGGAGGCACTACTTCCAGAACACTCAAGGTCTTATTTTTGTGGTTGACAGCAATGACAGGGATCGAATTGTTGAGGCAAGAGATGAGTTGCACAGGATGTTGAATGAGGTAGTTACTTCTTGTGTCTTTTATGTCCATTCTGGTTACTTATGTAATGAATTTTATATTTTCCTTTTTCAATATTTTATGATGTCTTTGACTATTTGGCTGAGGTTATACCCTATGATTTTATGTTTACTGCTGATATATTATGACATCACACTTTCTATTTGCTTGATACTTTCTTGGAGCTGCGCATTATTATTTCCATTCTTTTGTCGGGTGCTAGAATTTGGATGAATATTGTTTACACTCTCCAGGATGAACTGAGAGATGCTGTTTTGCTTGTATTTGCCAACAAACAAGATCTTCCCAATGCGATGAATGCTGCTGAAATAACTGACAAGCTTGGTCTCCATTCTCTTCGTCAACGCCACTGGTAAATTGTCTTCCGATTTTAAAAATGCAATTTTTACTTCATTTGTGTAAATCTGGTAGAACCATGAATTTTCAAGTTTCTTAATTTGTAATATATACATACTAGCCAAATTATGGGACTTAGAGGACACACGCACACATCTATGTCACTGTTGTGATGGGTTCTCTTTACAACTATTTCTTTGTTCTTCTAAACTTTAGTTGGATCTAACTTAACCAGAAAAATTTTGAAATGTGTTTTTCTTTACTCTCTTGCAAAGATTTAGGATAAAATTGAATTTAGACATCGTAAATATGCAGATAGAGAATCACAGCCTGATCTCTTGCTGATGTTACGTGAGTTTTCTTTTCAGGTACATCCAAAGCACATGTGCAACCTCTGGAGAGGGCCTGTACGAGGGTTTGGAGTGGCTTTCAAACAACATTGCTAGCAAGGCAAGTTCACCAAGAGCAAATCTAATAGATCCTACATTCTGTTTCAAAGCACTACAAGATCCATGCATATAGATTGTGTTGTATACAAAATTTTTAGTTTCAGAAATGTCTGATTTCTGACTTTTTTTGTTTCCTTTCTTTACAGGCGTAAGACAATGAAGGATTTTCGTGTTTTGCCTGAAGGCACTGCGTTTCTGGGGAAGGGTAGTTTTCTTTAATTAAGTGAATGTTGTAATGGCAGAAGGTTTGGCTAGACTTTTATGTAATGCGGGTTTGTATAATTTGCTATTTAGCTATACTTTAGCTGTAAACAGAGCTGGCTAATGTTGTTACAATTACATTCGGCATAGCCATGGTCAAATTTATCTTGTTTGCCTCATATATATATATATGTATATGCTTTATTGAAGATCAAATCTTTAAATATATCTTGTTTCCCTGGACATGTTTTACGGAAGTTCAAAGTGTTTGGAGAACAGCCAAATGGAAAGGCCATTTAGGCCTCTGCCTAAGGCCCAAAAATACAATTTTTCCCCCTTTGTTATTTATGTGAGTACCAAGCAGACTGTTACTATTTTGGTTTAATTCGTTTGAAAAAGAAAGGCCCAAGTATCCGTAGGATTTTGTTTTGATAGAAGCTTAGGGGGTGAGGTAAAGGGTTATTTAGATTGTGAACGAGTTATAAATTTAAACTAAATAGTTCCATGATCTTTGATTTAAATGCCACGCTCTTTAGCTCGTAAAGCGATTATGTGAAACAATGAAGTTTTTTTTAAATAATATTATTTTCTTTTAGAAAAGGATAAATATCACTTAATCTCTTATTTGCTATTTTTTTAATATTTCATTTTTATTAGGAAAAATATCAATATAATTTTTTTACATTTCACTTTCCGTTCGATATAGTATCATTTTTAAAAATCTTTAATAATAAAATTAAAATTTGATCAATTTATTTTTTTAATGAAATTTTTTTACCAATTTTTAAAAATAAAAAATAATGAAAATTATTCATAATTAACTTTTTTAAGAAAAAAATAATTTTAAATGTATTAAACTTAACTCTTGAATTTATGTTTGAAACAATTATAGTTATTATATATAATTTTTATTAGATAAATTGGAAAATGGAGATTTTACCACCAATATTTTAAAGATTTAGCGATTTCAGAATGAGCATGTATATATGCTCGTGTCTCTATGTGTGTTATTATTACTATTATTATTTTTTTCCAAAGTTCTTAGAAAAAAAAAAAAAAGGGGGGGGGGTCAAAAGAAAGATAAATGGGTCAAATTTAATTTTTATGACTAAGAATTTTGAAAAATAATATTATATTAAAATAAAAGTAAAATATAAAGAAATTATAAAATACTTTTTATAATAAAAATATAACACTGAAAAAATAACAAATTAAAGGTGCAATAATGATATCTACCCTTTCAGAAAACAAAAAATGAGAGCATAAGAAGTTGGTGTAGAAAATAAGTAGAATCACTTCACACCTGCACATAAAATTGTGTTAGGTTGAGACTCGCGTGGGAGCTCAGTGGCTAGAGCACTACAGCCCGGGCAGTGGACGCTCGTTCGAGTCTTGAGGGGAAGGGGAGGCCCGGGGACCGACCAAAAAAAAATAGAATTGGATTAGGTTGGAATTAATTACTTTTTAATAATATGCTAATAAAACCCGTTGTAGGTGAGACCCGAATTCCACTTGTATCCAGATTTCCAGATCAACTTTGTTATGGGGTCCACACAAATTTGGAAGATAAGATTTAAAAATGATCCGTTTCCTTTTTTTTTTTTTTTTTCCTTCTGGATTTTTATTTTGGTGAGATGGCCTAATTTCAAGTACATGTGCCTACATAATAATACATGGGACCCGTTAAAGAATCCTCGCCTCTAATTGTTCAAATGTTCATGTGCCCGTCCAATGTGTACTCAAATCCTTTACTGAAGTTGTGGGATTAAGTTAGAAAAATTGTTTGAAAAAGGATAAAAAAAGCAGATCACTAACTTCATATCACATGCACATTGAAATGTATAATTTTTTTAATTTAGAAAGAAAATGTATAATTTTAATTTGTTATTCTACTCTTTATTTAACAGAAAATAAAAAAAAAAAAACAAAAAAGATAAACTATTAAATTCTTATAGCATAGTATTAGAACATCTCTAATGGTTTTATCAATTAGAACTTATATGATAAGGATAAAAAATATTAAAAACTTAAAAAATATAGTATATATCCATCAACAGAATTTATTTAAATTTATTCAATTAATCATTTTTAAATTTTTAAATAAAATAAATTGTCATACTAGGGAGATGAGAGAAGAGAGGAGACAAAAGTGACTGAATTGGTGAAGAGAGAAAAGAGACAAAATGCTGAATTTATGACAAGTAAAGGATCTATTAAACAACTTTTATTTTTCTTACTGGCACATCACCTTAACAAATTTCTTATACAGAAGGTTTTTTTGAAATACTATTTGTTCATATGACAAATTGTTTTTTTTTTATATGAACAAAACCAATGGATATTCCATTGAAGTTGCTTTTAGGAATATCAAAAATATTATAAAATCTTTACTAAGATGATATGCCAATATGACAAACACAATTAAATATAAATTAATAAAATAATAATAATTATTTTTTAATAAGTATTTTAATAGATTTTTTTAATATCTCTAACATTATTTATCTTTACATAATTGAAAATTAGGTTATTCAAGTTCTTTTTTTTTTTTTTTTTGTTTTTTTGCCGTAAAACTTATTCATGTTCTTGAACATGTAAAAATCATTTCCCTTTGGTGTCTTTCCAATATATATCTTTTTAATTTATCTATATGTAATCTAACTATTTACTTTTTGATCCCGTAAATTGAATTCAATATAATTATAAATTTACATAATTTGCATAAGAAGACTTTGAATATAAATTACCAATACTTCATTCAATGTATATATATATATATTGATAAATAGGGTTGGAGGGTTTTAGATCTTATTAAACTCAAAATCTGGTTGGACAGAGATCATTGTCGTTTGGACAACACTACTCATCATATTATTAGCCACCAATTTTTTCTGTCACATAAAAAAATAATAGTAATTAAAAAATATGAATAATTTTCCTCTTCACGTTTAATCTATTAATTCATTTATTTTCAGTTATACTTTTCAAATTAATTGAAAATGAAAAAAAAAAAATCTGCGTAATATATAAGAGCTGATATATTAGGTTATAGACTACACGTGCACACGTGCACAAACATGTAAGCCCGGATTACATGGCAGCCTTAAGACCAGAAGTTCGAGATCTTAATTTGAAAGCCCAATGAATCTCATAAGATTTGAGATTGCGAAGGAAGAGACACCATTAATCCATAATATCGTTATTGTTTTTCATAGATTTTAACAGTTGAAGACAGCTTAATCAGCCATTAAGTACCACAGAAAATATATGTGGTTGGGGTTGAGTCCTTTAGTGCCCCTAAATCATGCTTATCTAGATGTTCTCACATGCTTTTGTTCCTTCGACTGTGGATATTGGGTCCCTTTACAACCACTTTTCTAGCCACTAATTTCATGCCCAATTGTCATTGGCTTTATCTTAAGCACTAGTTTCTTTACCAACTTACTTTAGTTCAGAAACAAATTAAGCGCAGACGTTTATCCAAACCCAATTGTACTCTAATCGCCAAAAATGGTACTTAAAAAACTTATAAGATTTTTAGAACTTTCCTCTGCTCCTTTACTTCACTATATAACGCGTGAAATTAGGCAAGCTCTCCAAATTAAACCTTCAATTATTTCTCTCCTGCCTATATATATGTGTGTGTATATTTTGCCCAATGATCAAACTTTAAATTGAAGTGAAAATTTCTCCTCTTTTCGTTTTCCAGCAGAAAATTCCAGAAATTTTTTTTCTTCGGTTTTGATTTTGTAAATTGTTTTATTCTTGAAGATTTCTAAATTGCTGAATATTCAATATAAATTTAAGGCTAACGCGCCTTAAAGGTTTAGTGGGTTAAACTGTTTATTGTCAAGAGAGATATAATCTATTTAATACACGGTGCCATGACATGGGGTTTCTAATATTAGCATTGGTCTCCTTAAACTTTTAGCAAAGGGTTTCAAATATATGAAATGCTTGGGTGGGAAAATTAATTAAGGAAGAAGGGTTTTCTGATTTAGTAAGATAATGCTATTTGTTCGAGGGAAGCTTGTTAGGAATTAGTCTTTTCTAAATGGGATTTATTAGTTTTTTAGACTAGACCAAGAGTGATGATACAATACATGCCAATTTGACCTTCTTTGTACTTCTACTACATAAGCTTTATGTGGATCACAGTCACTAGAACCTAATTTACAATCTCAAATCTTTCATTGAACCAGTTCGATAAAATTGATTACTCGATTGTATCATCTATTCATATATATATATATATATATACATACATATATATATATATATATATATATTTTAATGTTTCATAGAGATTTTAAGATAAATAATTTTCCTGGTAAGTGCAAGCAAAACATAATGTGAAGGTCTCATTTAATTATATATGGTTGGCACAGATCATGCATACTATATGGTATTTTTTTTAATTTTTTAATCATATACAATAAATTTTCTTTTCTGATCTTTCAAACATCACGATTTTCTAAATATAATTCAAGTGTCATATCAATTAAGTCAACTCTATTTGACATGCTTATGTAGTGGACTCAGACTTAAATATCTAGATTTTTTAATCTACGCTTCCAAAATTTAAATATGCCCCACTTTCCTGAGAGGGGGAAAAAAAAATGCCTAATAAATAATGGTAAGAGCTCCCTAGCAAGACAGAGTTAAATACCTAATTAAATATTAATAATTATATATTAATCATTAATAATTTTAATATTATATAACTATTAATAGCACGTGAAATGAAATTAACTCAATTGATATATTATTTATACTCATAGAAATTATAAACCTATATTCTAAAAAAAGTACAAAATAATAATTCAAGAGGCCTAAATATACTTCGATAGCCCTTATGTTTTTTTATTTGATCTTTTGCATTTGATTTAATTTGAGTGCCGCTATCTACACGACCAAAATTGTTTCTCATGACATTTTAAATAAAATGACTAAAAGCCCCTTTTTTGGATTGTTCTTTTTACACGGTAGGAATTTCTCCTCCTGCTGCCCTTTTCTAAAAAGTTAGAAAAACTCCTTCTTCTTTTTTTCCTTTTTAAAAAATTTAAGTTATTTTAATAAAGCTTAATATTTGATTCCTTAATTCAATATCAAACTACCTAAAAATGCGTTGGCCTCAAGCTCTGGCATGCAACACACACAACAAACTACTAGCTACGAGAGGGGATCAGCGACGGCTAGAGAGCTAGCAATGGCTTCCATTAAAGTGTATAATACCTTTTTCCTTTTCTTTGTTAACTTGATGCTAGAATTGAATATTATACAAAATTGGTCCCCTTGAGAATCGTTCCGTTCTCATACTCACTAGTTCATTTTTGAGAGCAATCAGGTGATATTGAGGTGACTAACAAAAGGGAGTGATCAAACCCACTAGAAAATGTTAACAAAAAATTTACGAGCAAGATGGTAGTGACGTATAATGTTTAATTGTTAATAGAATTTGGGTGAATCATTAGAAGAAAAAAAATCTCGAGCATTTTCGGTTCTGTACGTTTAAGGAATCAGATTTTTTTTTTTTTGGGGTGTATATATAACGCCCATCAAAGGCGCTTCTTCCAAGAAGAGATGGCAATGGGGCTTTGCTGGAGCAGGGAAGATATTTTATACGAGTGAGGAAGAATGTTTCAGTTTCTAGGGGAGTTTTGTAAAACAAAGCAATAAGTTCATTACTTAAAGCAAATAGATTATGACAGCGAAGATGACCTCAGTTCACCTCTGGCTGTATTCATAATTCATTAAAAAAAAGTCCCCTTCTACCTTCCTTTATTTTTGTTGTATACGGTATTTATATAGATTTTTTAATTGAATAACATTTTTTTTTTGCTGCAAAAATAATAAAAAAGGTGTACAAATTAAAATCGCCAACAGTAAAAATGAAATCTAAAACATAATTTACAAAAAATAATAAGTTACTATTTATCACCAATAATAATAATCAGTAAGATTTTATTAATATAATAATTATTAATGATAATAATAAATTTTTTATTTTAAAATTTTAATTTCAAACAGTAGATTTTTTTAATCAGCAATTCAAATTGTCAAATTATAATATCAGGTCCTTAATGATTGTGATCAATAGTATTGGTGCAAATAATATTTTTTCTAACATATATGCCATGTGCCACCCTATTTTTTAAGAAAAGAAACTAAACTCATTATAATTACTGTCAGTCAAAGACAATCTCATCCCTCTAGTTTGAAATAATATTAGTCACATTTATCCTTACGTACCCAATCTTTTAAAAATAAATATATACATATATATATATATATATATATATATATATATATATATATATATATATAATCTGTCAACTCTAGGTGAGGTCCTCCATGGTAGTATATCTGCATATATATATATATATATATACACTTCCTTTCACTTTATTTTTTACATAACAAATTTAAAAAGAAAAAGAAAAAGAAAGATAACTATCACCTAACTTGAAGAGAAAAAAACATATATTAGCATCCAAATAAATTCCACTCTCCATCGTGCATGTAAAATATATGCATACACAGTTATATATACAATGAAAATATATTTGTGCGTAAGGTACAATTAAAATCAATAGAACGTGCATGCAGCTGCGTATGCATATGCTTTCAAAACAATCAGTTTGTTCTCTACATTTTGATGCAGTTTATAGACTAAAAGATGGAAGAATATATATTATATATGGCAACCGAGCTTACCGAACAATCTTCTTATAAACGTTACCTACGTGGTAATTATATATTGGTCCCTCTATATATATATATATATATATATGCCTGCCTAATATTATTTTATCCATTTTCTTTGCATTTTTTACTAAATCACGGTCACCTTCTTTTATTCTGCCCGACGAAGGAAGCTCTGATCTGTACACCTTCATTAACCATGCACGTGATAACGTAATGGACTTTGTCATATTTTTTTTGTTTCTTTTTTACAAAATTATTTTTTTTGAGCTAGATATTTTATATTCTATATATTTATATATATGTATATACATATGTTTACAAGTGCATGCGTATATATTCCAAGTATGTGATTAATATATAAAAATGAAATTATATCCCAAAATATGGTCAGCCATGGAAACATGCAGTAGTTTGATATCATGCATGCATATATATATGTATATATATGTATATATGTGCATGCATAAAAATCAAAACGATAGTTAGGTTAGAAAGCTCTCTTCTCTCTCTCTCTCTCTCTCTCTCTCTCTCTCTCTCTCTCTCTCTCTCTGTGTCTATTAATTAACACTGATTTATATTGATTAGTGTCACAATTTATACCACGCTCTTTCTATAAAACCCCCCCAAGCTACCCCATTATCTCTTATCTTTTCTCACTCTCCTTTTTTTTCTTTTTTTTTTTCTCTTTCTCTCTTCCTCTTTCACTTCCTCTGATTTTCTCTCTCATGAAACAAATTACACAATAAATAATGGATAAGAAACCGTGTAACTCATCCCAGGATGCTGAAGTGAGAAAAGGTCCATGGACCATGGAAGAAGATTTGATTCTGATCAACTATATTGCAAATCATGGTGAAGGTGTTTGGAACTCCCTAGCCAAGGCTGCTGGTAATTACATTTTTAACCCTTTAATATATATATATATATATATATATATATGTATATACCTTTTTTCTATAAAAGAAGTTGTTCTTAATTTGAAACAGAAACCCTAATAGCCATTTGTTATCACCTTACTGTACAGGTCTGAAACGTACCGGGAAGAGTTGCCGTCTTCGTTGGCTAAACTATCTACGACCGGATGTTCGGAGAGGAAATATTACTCCTGAGGAACAGCTCTTGATCATGGAACTGCATGCTAAGTGGGGAAACAGGTATGTTCATATTCTTACGTAGTATTTGTATATATATTTGACAAGGAATATTCCAAAGGAAAATAAATATATATTGTTCAAGAAGAATAATGATATGGATTTTTGCAACTTTTTCATCTACTTTGAACCTTTGTGGAAGACAAAGAAGGAGTTCCTTTCCGATTTTTATACAGGGTTTTTGACTACTTCCTGAACATTTGACACTGTTTGCATATGGTCAGAAAGAGAGGAAAAAAAAAAAAAAAAAAAGAAAGAAAGAGAGAGAGAGAGAGAGATGGATTTTGCAAACGTGGGAATTTGAGTTGTTTCATGGACACGAAAAAGATTGCCAACACATGGTCTTTTCTTTTGTTGAATTTGTGGCTATCAAAAATCGGTTTAAAATTATTTTCTTGAATTTCCATGGCCACCAAAAATCCATCTTCCTCTCTTTCCTTTTCATTTTTTTTTTTGTTTCTTTTTGAAAAGAACTCACCTTCCTCTTTACTTTCTACAATTTGATTATTCTACATAGTTTTTCACGTTCTACAAAGATCTCATCATCTAGTACTTTTGATTAACAAGTGCACAATTTTTTCCTTTCAGCCTCTCTCCAAGTGAAACTTGGGCATATTATTATTCCACCTGGGCCTGCTTTCCATGTAGTTGCATATATATATATATATGTAGGAAAGTCTTAGATCCATAATCAGGGCGATTTCATTCATTAGCAGTAAGAAAACAAACTATTTTCTTTATCCATATTTATTTAAGATTCTCAATTTTTGTGAAGTTTAAACTTTTAAATATAAGATTTTCATATCTTGTATATTTATCTACCACTGATAAGATCTAAATACAAGTTTAGACGAAAGCAGGGCATGTGAATTTTTTAGTCTCTTCTTCTTCTTCTTTTTCAAATTTTTTAGATCAAAGAACAAAAAAATCATGGGAATTATTATGATGGAAAGATTAAATTACTACGTTAGAAAATGTGCACTCCAAAACTTTGATAATCAAAGCGAAAGCTAGTAATTAAACAGAGTATAATAAGCTTTAAAAAATGTTGTCATATCATCAAATTGACAAGGGGAAATGTAAAAATTATAAACACCACATGCTATGAATATAAAAAAAAGCACGTTGTGAATTGAAACAGAAACAGAAGATTGGACAATAAAAGTTTTCCATTTTTAGCTAAACCCACATCAATTGGTCACATGTTAAACCTCCCTTTCAGAATAAAGAGAAAAACGCTTTTGCTTTGGTTGAAGTAGACACAAACCATATTGTTTTGGCTCTTCTAGACCACGCTTGGACCCCCTTGTATTTTAGGATGCACACATGAAAATGGGTTTCACTTACATTCAGCTAGCCCCTTCCTCTCTAAAATTCCAAACTACCCATACGTTAGTGAAAAGAAAAATAAGCATATTATAAGGAAATATGTATTATCTTAAAGCCCACCATGATACATCAAAATATGCCAATTTTAACAAAATATTTATAAGCAATAAATATTTTATTTATTTATTTATTTTTGGTATATTTTAGAATTCATAGCGACATTATTTTAATTAGTTAGCCTGCTTCTAGGAAAAACTAAGAAAACAGGGGAAAACCACAGAAAGTTATTCAGTTTAGAATATTGTTCATCTTTTGGACAATTTAGCAAACACTACGAAAATTGAAGAAGAAAAAGAAAAGCCAACGTACCTAGATAAACATAATGCATATTTGCGTAGGCAGAGATAGCTGATTTCGAAGCTCTCTCTGATGTGAAAATCCTTAGGTAAGATTTTGAAGTATGACTAACCAAACTAAACGTGAAATTTGGAAACTCAATTGGTCAAGCATGGAGCTATAAACAATATCAGTAAGATGCGGGTGGTATCCCATTGCAAGGACCTTTGAAATGGGAGGCATAGTTTCCCTTAAATAAAAGAGTCCAACTTGGAAGACTTTAATTGTCAGCCGTGGAACATGGCCTCTAATAATTCTAAATTTATTTAACTACAACAATCTTTTGTTCATCGGTCCTTTCCGTGACATTTAGTCCACAGATTACAATCTTTTATTTGTTTTATTGTGGTTGAATTTCTGCTTGTATATATAAATATATATATATATATATATATATATATATAATATTTTTATTATGACTAATAGTAAAGTACATAAATAATTCATTCATAAATTTATGCTGATACTATAAATTAAATATAAACTAATTAGCTAAAATGAAAATCTACCTAGAAAACATTAAAATATCTATTCTCCTTCCCGTTTTATATATTAACACTCTCGTTCATTTTGATCGTTTTCTAGTGAATTTATTTTCTGGACATGTACATTCTGATTAATTGCTCCCGCACATGATTATCTTTTTAATTAATTCGGACTTTGAGTGGAACTTAATTATGCTATTGTTAATTACAAGCACAAAATTGGAGAAACTAGCAAGAAATTATCTGTATCGAGATCAAAATTTAATCTAACATTTATTTACAACGAACAGATATTAATATATGCTTTCTGCTGAAAATTCAAGAAAAGTAACAAAAAATTCTTAGTCAAATTGTTCAATATTCATTAAGTGTCCTTTGTTGCAGGTGGTCAAAAATTGCAAAGCATCTTCCAGGAAGGACAGATAATGAGATAAAGAATTATTGGAGGACTAGAATCCAGAAGCACATTAGGCAAACCGATCAGAACATGAACCATGGACAAAGTTCCGAGATGATGATCGATCAGCAGGCAAGCACAAGCCACGTATCAAGCTCTGCAGATCCTATGGAGACCTATTCTCCTCCATCCTACCAAGTCAAAATGGAGTCCGATCATCCCTCCGCTGGCACTGCTCTTCCCGTCCTCGCTGATTCGAATGACAGCTATTGGAGCATGGAGGATCTCTGGTCTATGCAATTACTTAATGGAGATTAAACTAAAAATAACTTCATATTAATAATCATAATTATCATGGTCCAGCTTCTTATTATATAATTAGGTTTGTTTATAGTTGGAAGTTAGTAATATCCATATGGTATTTTGCATCTAATTAAGTATGGTTTGTGTAAGAGGATCATATATATATACTTTGTATCCATTATATAGTAAATGAAAAAATATCTATATATATTTGGCTTATATATAATATTTCGAAGTTATATGATTTAAGGAACATGTATATAAGCCAATAAGATCACTTGTATATGTATCATGGTTATGTGGACACCACCATTACAAAGGTAATCTCTTTCTCTTTTTTCTGCTTTCTTATATTGATTAGTGAGATATATATTTCAGATAGTCGTACTGAAAATGATAGCGCGTAACCTTTGTCTTATTCTTATCAACAGATTGTAGCCCCTTTATTTATTGGTAATAATATCATGCATTTGCCTAATATAAAGGTACGTACTTGTTAATTGCTTAATTTTCTATTATATATAAAAAAAAAATGGTTTAACTAATTCATTACTACTCCTACTGGGCCTATATAGTTTGAGATAGAGACATGAAATTTAGTTCTACACCATCCAATTGATCTCATCGTGTAGCTTGAGAATGACAATTTCTTAAAGCTTTGTCTTTACAATTTAATGGGGTTGGTATGTGTTTTACTGGGATGGATCTTCGTGCATGTTATTGAGATGATAACCCTTCACATGGACTAGTACGTATGATCATGATCATAATCATCCATATATATATATGCCATACATGAAGATACATACCCATACATTACCAAACTGAACCCGTACGAAATCAACACGTGTACAGAGAGGCAACATATAACTATCATTATTGTCAAATTATATCTCTTCTTTCCAAAGTTGTGCATGGCCATGCAATGCTGAAATCCGACGTGAGCCTAACTCTTGCAGTGACTACAAGGAAGTTTTCACATGCTCATGATAAATTCGTACATATCTTCTTGTCCAACCTATTATTAATATACTACTGTTATTAACATTAATTTACCGCATAAAATTCGGAATCAGAAACAGAGAAATTAATCTGATTAGAGTTCTGGAAGTTGGTAATTAATTTAACTTTCCTCCGGAAAATTGTTAGGAAGTAGTCTAATAATTAAAAAAAAAAAAAAATCCTAATTAACACTTTGGGTTTTTTCAGACAAATTGGTTGCAATTTCTTTGTATGGAGATATTGTATTATTGTGTACAAAGTTAGGTGTTGACGATGACAATGGATGAGTGAGCATTTACAGCGGTATCAAGTCTGGACTTCATAAGCATCCCAACACTTTCAAAGAAAGAGCCTATAAGAGAACTTCAATCCCTCCTTTCTCTTTGAACTTTGCGCTGTCTTTATATGGCAAAAAAGGTTAAATGAGAAGAGAGGGATATATTGGTTGTTTGTGGGGTTTCACAGCTTTGTCTTAGGTCATAGGAAAAGGATTGTTCACATATCTGAGCCGCTTGTTTATTTATTCACGTGTTTAATATGCTGAAATCAAATTGATAGAGCTGTCATGTGAAAGATGAGGGAAAATTCACGTGATGGGTCGGCCATGACCGCAAAAAGAGAAAGAAAAGGTTTGGGGTTGAATGAATAAGATGATGATTAAATGATACAAGGCCCACGAAAATTAGCCAGGTCATCTCTTAATTGGGTCTTAGGGGGGCCCACTTTTGTTTTCTTAAACCCAAAGCAAGGTTTTTGATTGTATATTAAGATATGATGATGATTTTGATCATGGCATATGGCGGTGTGTGGTGGTGGTGATGGTAGAGACAGATGAATATAAATGTGGGATCGTAATTGGTCGATGAGCGAAGTGGGGTTGACATGTGGGGGTTATGAAAGTGAAAGTTGTTTTTGTTGGACAAGGAATTGGGGGTGTTTAAATGCGTAAATGAGATGCATATGTGTTGGTGTTTGTTGGAATTCATGTTCTTGTTTTTTGGTTGGGAAAGACTTTTACTTTTCGTGTGATCTACTGTTGCATACATGCATGTGCCTTCATATATGTACCTTGCCACAGTATATGTTTTTATATATATATATATATATTCGTTTCTTTTCCTTCTTGTTTTTCTCCATTCTATATACGAGATTTAAATCTACTTTTTTTCCCAAGAAAATTTTATGTTCACGCTGTTAAAGCTCTAAAGAAAACATCTTTATAACTTTCATTTGGCTATCATATATCAATTTTCTTATTGTAAAGCAGTTTGCCTAATTGATTTTTTTGTTTGTCCTAGCCAACACTAAAAGGGCTTTGGGCACGAAGAGGTATATTCATGGATTTTGATCCAACAAGAAACTTGGTTCGAGGCCCAACCTTCCATTGAACCAAAACTGTTCACGCAATGAGGTCCAATTTCAAAGCATTTGGAGCCTGGCCCACCTGAAATTGGGAGGTCGTTCTTGCCATTCTATGGTGAGCTTGTGATCGCATTAGGGAGTAGAGACAAGACGCTGACAGCCAAATTCTTAAACAATGACACTACTTCTCTGTCTTTTTCCAATATTTTTGGAAATTGTTTTGAAGGTTTGGGTGAATTACGTACCAAAGCAATTTCAACCCCCCAAAATAAAATAAAATAAAAATAAATAAATAGATAGAGGGTATTTGGGTAATTATTTATGGACTTAATCTGACATAGATGAAAAACATGTTCAAGGTTTGAGATAGATGAGCTTTATCCTCTAGAGTTGTTCGGCGCAACCTGGCCAACCATTTTCCTGAAATTGTTTTCTTTGCTTTCTTTTTTCGTGACAATTTTATTCTCAAAATGTAATATTTGAATTCTAGATAAATAAAATCCAAATACAAAAAAGGAGAAAAATCTTCTCCAAATATAACAATTACAAAAGTTATTGAATCTTAAATATATATATATATATATAATATTTACAAAAGAAAAAAAAAATCATCCAATAGAAAAATGAAGGACGAGAATTTTTGGTGATACATTTGTTAATTAAAATGAAGAAGCATGAGATAAGTTTGAATGAAAAATAAATAAATAAATAATAATTAAAAAATAAAAAATAAAAAAAAACAATGAGTGGTAGATAAGAAGAGGGTGATCCATAATTCAGTTACACGAGGAGGTGTTATAGAGTTCCTGCCACCTCCATGCCTTCAACTTGATCCATCATTCATCATCCTCCTCACAATTCCAGAAACATGAATTCTTATCCAACCAGCAACTCTCTGACCCTTACACGTGTCATTCAATAATTTGCCTGCCCCATCACCACCCTAGATAGCAATGGGTCCCATTGGTCAACGTCTCTAACCGTTCCATTTTTCCTGATTGGCTTCTGTTATACTGTATAACTTGCATCCAGAACCACTGGAGCGAAAGAAGGGTAATAAGGTAAAAGTGGTGGGCTACATTCCACGGTCAGGCCCACCAGCAACCATGACGATCTTGATTGAGGTCTGAAATATTTTTATGTTCCGTTTTGTTTCTTTGTTGGGTAATGTTAAGCTTTTTTTTTAATCCAAAATCAACGGTGTTTTTAAAAATTGAGGAGACGAGGGAAGAAGCAGAGTGAGAGAGACGGAGATTGATAGATGGGAAGGGCATTTGTGTATGTGATTCTTGGAGGAGGAGTGGCTGCTGGATACGCGGCTCTCGAATTCACCAAGCGAGGAGTTCGTCGTGGCGAGCTCTGCATAATCTCTGAAGAACCAGTCAGCCTCTATTCTCTATTTCTCAATCTCAATTTTCTATTTGTTGTTCCTATTTTGTGTATTTTTCAGAATTGTGATAGTTTGCCTTTTTCAATTTTTTTTTTCTTTTTTTTTTTGGGTAATTGGAGGAGTAAACTGTAAAGCTCCATTCTTTTATAGTTTTATGTTATCTATAACCTGTTAAAAAAAACAAAAAAAAAAAAAAGTTCCGGCTTTTGCGTAATTCTTCAAAGCAAGAGTAACATTAACAAATTTCAAGTTGAATTAGAGAAGCTTTAATTTTGTAGTGTGGAATACTAAAATGGAGCATTTAGACGTCTTTATTTGTATCAAATATGGTGGGGTGGAATTTTTTATTAATTGCCTGGGGGAATTAGTTAGGTGTGAGATAGAACCTTTTATAGGCTGCACATTTATGAAGTATTTTGTTTTAGCTAAATCAGAACGAAAATCATCATATTGCAAACTGCAAACTCCTTGATTCTATATTTTATTGGATTGATTTTAAACTAGAATGATGAGTTTGTGAAAATTCATTGGTTTTATTAGATTGAATAAGGTTTAACTCAGTCCTACTGAATCCTATTCAGCTTGCACCTTATGAGAGACCTGCATTGAGCAAAGGGTTTCTACTCCCAGAAGGTATAAATACAGATGGTTCTTCTTCTTCTTTCTTTTTTTTTTTTTTTTTTTTTTTCTCCCCCCCCCCCCCCCCCCACACTAATTTAGCACCCCTCAGTATAACGCAAAAAGACAATTGGCTTATCATTTTTAGCTTTGTATTCTTTTCCTTTTGCTCATAAATTTTTTTTGTCATTTAACTTCATGAATTGTGGTATTGCAGCTCCTGCGCGTATTCCATCCTTTCATACTTGCGTTGGTATTAATGAGGAAAGATTAACTCCAAAATGGTATAAGGAACATGGTAATTATTTAATGACAGCTTTCTCTTTAAATTTGTTTATTTTAATGAGTTGAAGGATGCAATGTTCTTTTTCTGAAAATACTTGTTCTGAACATGTTCCATGCATCCTTGTTGCAAAAATGTCCGTTGTCTTATGTGATTTTTCCATTTTCAACTTATATTTTGATGAATATTTTGTTTCATTAGAAAAACTCCACCTTTGCCAAAAAGGATAAACTATTATCCAGAGATTAAATGTCAACATTTTGATCGACATTACAGATCTTACCCATTATATAAGTACTAGTTGATTCTCAAAGCAAATTTACTGTCAAAATTTTATTTTGCAAGCAAAAAAGAGTGACATAATGTCTAATATAATTTCCATGGTTAATGTTTTTCACGAGTTTTCTTTTCCTTTTTCTTTCTTCACTAAAAAGAAAAGTTTTTTTTTTTTTTTTTTTTGTTTAAATTTTTAATTTGCAGGAATTGAATTAGTACTTGGAACACGAGTTAAGTCTGCTGATGTCAGGCGCAAGACATTATTAACTGCAGCTGGGGAGACTATTAGTTACAAGATTCTCATCATTGCAACAGGTGCCCGGGTATTGAAACTGATCTGATAATTGTATAGTACCTTCTAATATTTAAATTGCCGGTGATCTTGAAATTGTAACAGAATAGATGGAATTAAATTAAAATGAGTAAATTCTTGGTCAGCAACTGCCATAAAATATGTGTTCCTGAGCTTTCTTCAATTTCTTAAAAATAATTAAATAAAAATAGTTATCGAGAAACATAGTGTTAACTATCTAACAAAAACTAATTTGGTATGGAAAAGACATTCTGGCTCTGATGTAGTTGTGTTCTGAAAATAGTCATTGAAGCTGGAAGAATTTGGAGTAAAAGGATCAGATGCTGAAAATGTGTGTTATTTACGAGATTTGGCTGATGCAAATACACTTGTTGACCTCATGCAATCTTGCTCTGGTGGAAATGCTGTTGTTATTGGTGGTGGTTACATAGGAATGGAGTGTGCTGCATCTTTGGTGATCAATAAATTAAATGTGACTATGGTCTTCCCAGAAGCACATTGCAGTATGTACCACTGTTGTGATACTGTTTCCTTTTATAATTTTGACTTGCTCTGGTGCACGAATCTGTTTATAAGGTCTTAAGCATCTAGTGGGAATCAAATTAAACACTCTTTTCTCAAGTAATGTTGACTAATCTTTCTGTTTTCGGTAGTGGCTCGTTTGTTTACACCCAAGATTGCAACTTACTATGAGGAGTATTATAAATCCAAAGGAGTAAAGTTCATTAAAGGAACTGTGTTGTCATCATTTGATTTCGACTCCAATGGGAAGGTAAATCTTGTGATGCTTTTCATGTTTTCATTTGGGGAGGTGGGGCTTCTTTTTTGTCAAGTCCATATATGGAGGGGCTCAACATGGAGATAGTTTTCTGAAAAAGCATATTTTGTTAAACTTTAAATGGAAAAGCTCAATCTGGTTATCCATGAAAATCATCTTCAGCTAAGATAAGATGTCTACGACTATATGTGGTTGCTCCCCCCTTTGTTTTTTCACAAAGATAGGACTGGGACTGGCTTTAACAATATTATACATGTAAACTTCTTTTCAAATTTAGTACTGCATTACTAACTTCACTAAATTTTGTCATCTACATAGGTAACTGCAGTTAATCTTAAAGATGGAAGCCAACTACCTGCAGACATGGTTGTTGTGGGAATAGGCATCCGTCCAAACACAAGCCTGTTTGAAGGCCAACTAACATTGGAGAAGGGTGGAATCAAAGTGAATGGAAGATTGCAGTCAAGCAACAGCTCAGTATATGCAGTAGGAGATGTTGCAGCATTTCCAGTCAAACTATTTGGTGAAACCCGTAGGCTTGAACATGTCGACTCTGCCAGGAAATCAGCAAGACATGCTGTGGCTGCAATAATGGAACCAAACAAAATGGATGAATTTGACTATCTACCCTTCTTCTACTCTAGAGTCTTCACCTTTTCCTGGCAATTTTTTGGGGACAACGTGGGGGAAGTAGTCCATTATGGAGATTTCTCAGGAAGTACATTTGGGGCTTATTGGGTTAGTAAGGGTCACCTTGTTGGGTCTTTTCTTGAAGGTGGAACCAAAGAAGAATATGAAGCCATAGCCAAAGCCACAAGGATGAAACCAGCTATTGAAGACCTAGCTGAGTTGGAAAGGCAAGGTTTGGTCTTTGCATTGTCAGTTAGTAAAAAACCAGCTCCGTCACCACCACCACCTTCCGATAGTCGTGGATCTACTCTTGTTGTGGAGAAACCAATCTATGCATGGCATGCAACAGCTGGTGTTGTTCTGGCTGCATCAATAGCTGCATTTGCATATTGGTATGGGAGGAGGCGCCGACGGTGGTAATCTCACAGTCGTTTGGATCTTGCAGTTTATTGGCGTTACTAATGTAATTCGGTTATATTATACACGTGTTGTAGCATTTTTAGGACTAGGAGTTTCGTGATACTCAGAATCATTTGGCCATTTCTATTCTGGCAAGAGTATAGCTCAAAAATGTTAAATGAATACAAAGTTATATCATCATACCATACGCAGAGCTGTAATTTCCAAGCTATCTATAGAGATTGAAATATAATTGATTAAAAGTTTAATTGAAGCACACATGGTGTTCATATTTCTTTCTTCTTTTTTTCTTTGTTTTTTTTTCCCCAACAGTAGACAGTCATGGGCAAGTCGATGGTTGTGGAATTATATTAGTCAGATTCATTAAGTTTAAACTGGTAGAATTGGGCTAACACACCTGGGCATTTGGTCTAGTGGTATGATTCTCGCTTTGGGTGCGAGAGGTCCCGAGTTCGATTCTCGGAATGCCCCAAAGATTGGCATTTAATTTTAAGTTTTATCCATCCGCGTGTGCCGTAGGTCCGACCCAGTCCATCTAGGAAGGTTCCACTGTATCTCAATAGCCTGGCTTAGGCCCATATTAGCAAGCCCATTTTGTTCTACAGTTTTCCTGAGTACACTCTCACAACTTTCTGTGGCTATACTAGCAAAGTTTAAATATACAGGCAAACTTTTCGGTGGGTGGATGCATTAATGCTTTTCCAACAATTTTCCTGTCGGCCTCCCTAGTATTTATCCTGTGGGCTAAATATGTTGTTATGTAGGCCGATTACTGTTTACGTCACTTTTGCATTCAAGATTGGGCCATTTGTTTCGGCCTTCTACAAAATAAATTATCAGAAGAAAAAAAACATAGACTGGGCTACTCATGCTACCATGTTACATAAAAATGGGCCTCAACGGTTCCCCTTGGGCCCATATTTGATTATGTATAATTCTAATACAAATATTACTATATATATTTATTTTTCTATAGTCAACCGTATAATTAAAACTTTGTTTGGCAGAATTTTTTATTAAAAAATAAAAATGTTTGACAAAAATCAATAAATGTTTATTAACCAAAAAATAAACTTTTTTAAGTTGTTTTAGAAAAGCTCAAATTTTAAACTTTTCTAAAAAAAATATTTTTTTTTATCTTATATGGAAATTTAATAAGTATTTAATATAGCTTAATGAATATTTAATGAGTTTTTTTATTTACAACTAAATACTTATTAGTTTTTTATAAATATCTATTATAGAACACTCTACAGACTAAAATTCTACTTTTATCAGCTATACCAAATAGATCATAAGTTAGCGACAATATAAAGCACTATATATGTCAGTTAACAATCAAAATTTATAGTACATATCTACTGTACCACAATTTTTCACCAGGCTATCTGCATAGGCTGGGTTACGTTATTGGGCCCGAACTATCCAACTTCCCACTTTGTTTCCAGAATGAACTTTTTAATATTTCTAAATATATGTGAAAATATACTGATATACACCTACAGAGAAGATTTTTAATTGGGCCAGTTAAATGGGCTTGTCTCCCTTAATGTCCTCCTGAGCCGCCTTGGCCCATGTCCAATGGCATTGTGTCTGAGTTGCATAATTGGGCCTGAATTGGCCCGCTGCCCACTTTGTTTCTATCGTGAATTAAATAATGTTTCTATATACACCTAAAAGAATATATTATTTACACACACTGAAGAGGTTTTTGATTGGGCCAATTAAATAGGCCTTCTTCACTATAATGTCCTTTTAAGCCCACTTGGACCATGCCCAATGGGCATCGTATCTCCTTTATTCCATTGGGCCTAAACTATCCCACTGCCCCACTTTGTTATCACAATGATTGATAATATTCTACATACACCAAATATACTATTTACACCTATTGAACATATTTTTAATTGGGCCAGTTAAATGGGCCCATTTCACTATATTGTCCTCCTTAGCCTATTTGACCCATGCCCAATGGGCATTATATATGAGTTACACTATTGGGCTTGAACTGTCGCACTGCCCAACGTTTCTAGAAGGGAAATTTAGCCCTATACCCCATTTGGAAAGCCCTTCACAAAATCTACCCATCTCCTCTCGAATTTTTTCATTTTACCCTTTCAATTTTTAATATTTCCAAGTTGCCCTTTTAAAATAGAAAAGCTATTTCATTTTTTCCTTTTAACAGGGCATGAAGAATAGAGGAATAGAAAGTGAGAGAGAATGGTGAGGTAGCTACCGGAGAGTTCTTTCAACTCTGCCACATTCTTCTGGGTCTTGGCCTTGGACTCACTGCCTTAGCATTCTACTTGGTCGGTGAGCAGATCTACAACAAAACCTCCTTCTCTTCTTCTGGGTCTGCTTTTATTTTGTTTTTATCAACTGTTGGGGAATAATTAGATGGGGGTTTAGGATTTTGGCATCGGGGGGATGGGTCAAGGAGATAGGGCGAGTTAACCAGGTGCGAAGGAGTGGATGCTTTGAGATGCAGAGTTTCTTTGGTCATTGTATTATAAGCACCTCAAAATTGAATAGACCACAAATGGATGGTTAGACAACCGTGGAAGTCAATAACATCACAGATATTAATAGCATCATAAAACATCATTTCAAGACCCACCCTTCAGGTATTGCAATATTGGAAGAAGAAAAAGGTAATTGTTAATTTTCATTTAATTCATTATAGGTTTTTATGGTCTTTAAATGTTATCTGAAAAATGTGAAAAATATGTTATATTTTTGGAGATATAATTTATAGTCCCAATGCCTTATATTAAGGTGGAGACGTTGAATGAAAAATGAATGAGGTTTAAGAACAAAGGGTTGTTTGATAGGAAATATCATTTTTATTTTGTGATCTTTGTGGAAAAAGTAAAACATAGTTTTGGGAATTTTTTTAAAGTATCAGTTTTATTTTATGATCTTTGTGGAAAAAGTAAAACATAGTTTTGGGAATTTTTTAGAAGGGAAACAATGGTTCTTATATGATTATAATGAGATTGTTGAATCTGGTCATAATTTTTCTATTAGCTTTTTAAGATCTTCAAAATTAAAACAAATTTAGATTTGAATAAGATTCTAAATTTAGTTTCAACGATTATTTGTTTGTACGAGAATATTGACTATGATGAATATATAAATATATATATATATATATTGAAGAAGATATAGTTTTGAGGCAGACTATTATGATTAGCAAGATTTTCACATATATGTATGTACTTTCAACAATTTTCAATCTTAGTTTGACTCTCTTTCATTTCCTCTCTATCTCAAATCTTGCTTCTTCAAATCTGTCTATGAAACAATTCTAACATCTAAGGCCAATGGCTTTCTGAATCCATTGCCTCAACTCCAAACATGCATCAAGGTACTTGATTGTAAACTATATATATATTTTTTAATATGAATTATGAATTTTTAGGTAATTTCAATATGTTTTATGATCAACTGGAGATTAACCACTACTTTTTTTATTTAGTTGGAGATGTTGATTGAAAATAATGGGATGTTGGGTTCTTGAAATGTACCATTGGAAACAGAGGAAGAATGACTTTTAATTTTTTTGTGAAATTTCTATTTTATGCATTGGTATTTTTGGAAAAATAAATGGACTTTTTAACAGTTGAAAGCAAATGGTTCTAACATTTATGGATAGGATTGCCTAAAGGCGATATATAAATCCATTCTTTCATCTTCAATTTTAATTAGTGAAAAAGTAAATTTACGCCCCTATTTTTTATTTCTTTCATGCACAAACTATTATATATATATATATATATATATATATATATTACATGCATTGGTAACAGTGGGTTATAATGTTTTTTTCAAAGGATAACTCATGGGCCTGGTTTATCTTAGGATTGCATTTTCATCTTGCCAAGACATAATAAGTTATTGTGGAGATTGGTGGCTCAAAAAAGGAGGTATAAGATTAAACCAAAAGTATATTTAAATGAATTTTACACAACTTTATTATCAATGAAAGACATAAGTATTTGGAATATATTTCTATTTCATTTACCTTTACAGAGTTTTTAGTCATGATTCATTCAAGAAAAAAAGGTATATATTAAATTATAATTTTAGTTCTTAGGTTGTTGCAAATACATATCGATGGCAGAATGTGATGATCACATATTAGAAAATTTTAAGGCCTATTCCATTTTTCTATATTAAGCCCCCTCAGACTATCCCACTTGCAAATTTTGATGATCCAATTGGAAATTTCTCCAATGATTGTCAAGAAGATTATATATTTTGGAGTTAATATTCTTTGCCTTGTGATATTGGATAAAAGTCACACATTATATTTCATTTGTTGCTCAAATTAATATTCATATGTTGTCTACATTGAAAAACATTTAATTTTTGTGGTTAGGTTGAGATACTAGTTTTGTACATTTGAAATTTGACTCCTAACAAATTCTGTATAATGGTTGCACCTCAGTTGAAGAGTTTTGAAGATCTTCTATCAACTACCGTAAACTTTGTGAGTTGATTATTTGAATTCTACATAGAGCAGGTAATTCACCATAAGAATTCTGATAGCAGTTATATTTCTTGGAGGTAATCTACCTAAAACAAATTTGTGAAAGGAAGGTGTATTTGCTATATGATAATAATAAGTCCGATATACAGCTGCATTAATGTTACTATGGTTGTAAGACAAAATTTTGACAACTAAATAACATGAAGAGTGCAAATCTCATTTTCTCAAAAAAATTTATTATTATCTGAAAAATTATAATGCACTGAATTGGTTTTCAATTATTCTCCTCCAATAATGTTAAATGCATATGAGTCATTATAGAAATTTTATTGTTTAGTTTCAATTCAAAGCTGTGTTATATTCTGAGCTCTATGAATGTCCTTAAAATTTGGCCTCATAAGTTTTACTTTTGACAGCCCAAAACTCAGGAGGTTAAGAAGAAACTCACAGACAGGGACGTTCAGGAGGGTTTTGACATTACTTTTACAAAACATAAGGGGCAGGTGTATTTTCTTTGTCCCTGATGTTACATTTATATAATGAATATTGTGTTCTATTATTTATTGAGAGTTTGATATATTTTATTAGTTCAAATCTTGAAAGTCCAAGGCTTATATGCATACTATATACAGCTCCAACATATGGTCCATGTAGGACTTTGAAGCCAATTCTTAGTAAGGTATCCAAATAAAAAAATGTTTCACTTTTGCATGAGGTTCAATCTCAATGCCACTATCAACTCTTACAGTGATTGATGTCTAATGTGATTTGGAGGTGGCCAGAAATATTTGGGATGACATGATGAAAAACCAATTTTATGTGGTAACATCTCATTGTGTGAAGAAACACATGCTTTACTGTATCTGTCTATTTTAGTGTTGATGCCTCATATAGAATGCAGTAACCTCTTTTTAATAACTTTCTTTTATGGCAGGTGATTGACGAGTTGGATCAAAATATACATTTTGTTGAAACTGATATTGAGGAAAATCCGGAAATAGCAGAAGCAGCTGGTATTATGGGTACACCATGTGTTCAATTTTTCAAAAACAAGGAAAATTTGAGGTTGTTTTTCTTCTATACTCCTGGTGCTAGTCCAACTGTCAAATCTGGTTCAAAAGGAAAGCGCCATCATTTGATACTGACTAAAACCCTTGAGTGGACCTTAAATTGGTGCATACTACAGAGCATGTTTGATAGGTATGTTAAACTTGACCGTGCATTTCTTGTCATGGATTTCTGTTCATATTTAAAATACATATTTTGATTGGTGCGTACAGTTGGACATATGTCAAGATGTAATATGTAAAATGTCCATTTCATATTTCTTAGACAATATGTAGAAGACAAGAAGTTATTTTTAAATTTGGTAGTTCTTACAAGTTTGTTCTTTTCAAGGGATGGTTATTTCTTATCCTAGATGCTTTATTGAACTTTATACCTTGACTTTTAAAAGACAAGGTGGCAAAGCAAATTAGGGATAGCCCTTAAATAGTCAGACAACCCTTTATAATGAGGAAATTTAAAATGTTTAAAAACTTGATATAATTAAACCTATGATTTTATCTAAGGATTTGATTTTTGTTCATTTTCCAGTAAAAACATGTCACGTTTAATTTTCTGTTTGCAATTTGATATCTTAGAATGAATAAATTTTTTTGCAGTCAATTTATTTGGTTTGAATTCTGATTTTTCTTTATTTTATTTACAACTGATAATTTAAAAACTTAGAACCCAGTGGAGTTGGAAGGTTTGAAAAAAGCAAACATTCGAGATGGCGTTGTGGTGGTGCAATATCTTGTCTAGTTGGATAATCAGGTAGTTTGTGAAACTTGTGCATCTGTTTATTTCTTGGACAAGTAGTCAATATACCATTTTTGGAGGAAAAGCTTTTTATTAAAACAATAAAACTAAAAAATAAATGAATAAATAAAAAGATGTCTAAGCTTTTAGTGCATATACAGATGAAGAAGATATATGGAGTTTCTGGTTACTTCTTGGAGGGAGACGAAGTGACTAAGAAAAAACAATTGTAAGTTCATTTTTGTTTTTTGTTTTTTTTGTTTTTTTAGGTTGTTATGCAACATCTAACATTTGATTGAAATACTAGTTGAGATGTATTGTGGCCTAAATATTGGCTGAAAGAGGAATGTAAAAGGACATAAACCATATCAGACAACTTGTCGGTACACAGCTTGTGTATATTTCTATGTGTCTGCATGCAATGCTCTGCGTGTGCAGTTTCAATACACACTAATCAAATAATGATGCAATGATTGCAGGCAAACACTTAAACTGATAGAGGTGACTACAAGCGATAAGCTGGAGAGTTTTCATGCAGTAAAAAAGGTACTGTGAACTTTAAATGAAAATTCTATATGATCATAAGTGGTAATGGTTGAAAATTCTATATGATATCTATGAACTTCAAAAAAGGTATCTTTGACATTGTCATTTATGCACATGAGTGGTAATGGTTCTTAAGTTGTATTGCATGAGCATAACATGCTTTTGAAGCAAGCGTGGCAAATTTCACCATATAAAGATAAATAAAGTGTTTTCCAATTTCAAATGAACTTAGCATTGGATATGCTAATTCCTACTTTAGCAACCACTTTCAAAAGCTAGCATGACATTCTATGCATAAAAAATTCCAATATATCATGAGAAATAAAGGGTCTTCCACTTTTAAAATGAACTTTGACATGGATATGTTAATTCCTACTTTATCAACTACTTTCAAATGTTCTTGTTAAAAAGTGATATAGTTGAAAACGCTATACTGCAGTAAGTGCTAATCTATTTAAAGCATGCTATACTGCAGTAAGTGCTAATCTATTTTATTTTTCCTTTTTTTATTATTATTATTATTATATTTTTTCAAGTCTTGCAAAGCAATTTTCTTTGCTTCATTTTGCAGGTCCTCAAGGGTCATATTGCACTTGGGAATGCCCAATTTCCTAATGGAACCAATGGTATTTTATTTTATTTTTTAAATTATGTATTTCATTTTAAGTGAAATGTATTGACCATATTCTTGTAAGATTGTGTGATAGGAAGGTACATGTTCATTTTCCTATAGGTAATGCCCTAGACATTCTTGCTTGAGTTCCACTATAGAAAAATGGTCTTGATTATCGGCATGGTACAGGCCACGGAATTGGGTCTTACCTTAATGTTCATGAAGGCAAGTGTGTTTTACTACTTTCCTCTATTATTACTGGGTATGAGCTATTACCTCAATTGTTAGATTTGAACCTTTATATTTTTTTATGGATACTCTAGGTATTTAATTATTTTCTTTGAAACTTGTATGCTAAATATTGTAACTAACCGCAGATATTTCGTTTGATTTCATCCAGGTATCAAATCGGTCTTCGTTATAGTGGAGGTGCCCCGTATGCTTTTAATGCTGTCACTATAGTTTGGCATTATACCAATTGTGGTGCCAATTGGTGTTCGAGATTTTGACATTAATGGGGAACTTTGGGTCAAATTAGGATTGATACCAACAGAGCCTTTTGTAGGAGTTGTAATATTCTCTAGATTTTATTCATAAAACACTTGTACATTTTTCTCTTGCTAATTCATATTTAGTTTTTAGTTTTTCGACATGATTCTCATGTCAAGATGAAGTGTAAGGACCCAATTTCATTATTAAATTCTCCATATTGTTTGAGATATGGAAAAGCAAGAAATAAGAAGGATGAAAATTTAAATGGATGGTAATTGAGTTCTCCAAGATTGGCTTTCTAGTTTGGGACCATTTGAACTTGTTTGAATCGTATGCATTGAAATTTAGTTAGTTTTGAATTGGAGACTATTCCCAGCTTGAAAGCTTCTTCCAATCTATTTTAAATTGTGGTTCCATGGTAGTATGTCCAAAAGAGAGTAGTCACAAGGAAATTAATTGTGCAGTTGTGGAAAATATTTAAATAAATGGATATGAAAGTGTTGAATAAATGGAATCATCTTCCATTTCTCATCTACCCTCATTTCTCATTAACTGTCGAATAAAGTGGAAAATATTTTGCATATTGTTACATTTAACACACATTAAGGGACTTGTGGGGACCAAAAAATTGATAAAATGTGATAACCATAGGAGTTTCGGTAATTACCGATGAAACCTACAGTACTTTTTCCAGCAACTACAAATTGATTACCATAGGTTTCATTGGTAATTATCGAAGGTCCTACGGTAATCAAATTTTTGTGCTAATTTGAGAATTTTTTTAGAACTTTTGGGGTTTTTTCTCTTTAGGATCATTGAAGAATATATTTTGCATATTGTTGCATTTAACACGCATTAGGGGACTTATGGGGGCAAAAAAATTGATAAAATGTGATTAGCATAGGGGTTTTGGTAATTACTGATGAAACCTACGTTAATTTTTCAAGCAAGAACAAATTGATTACCATAGGTTTCAGCGGTAATTACCAGGGGCCCTATGGTAATCAAATTTTTATGCCAATTTGAGAACTTTTTCAGAACTTTTGGGATTTTTTCTCCTTAGGATCATAGAAGAAAGTATATTTTTCATGTTGTTGTATTTAACACACATTAGGGGACTTGTGGGGGTCAAAAAATTGGTGAAATGTGATAACCATAGGGGATTCAGTAATTACCGATGAAACCTATGGTAATTTTTTCAGCAACTACAAATTGATTATCATAGGTTTCATCGGTAATTACCGAAGGCCCTACTGTAATCAAATTTTTATGCCCATTTAAGAACTTTTTCAGAACTTTTGGGGTTTTTTCTCTTTAGGATCATTGAAGAAAGTATATTTTGCATGTTATTGCATTTAACACATATTAAGGGACTTGTAGGCGCCAAAAAATTGGTAAAATGTGATTACCACAAGGGTTTCGGTAATTACCGATGAAACCTACAGTAATTTTTCCAGCAAAGACAAATTGATTACCGTAGGTTGCATCGGTAATTACCGAAGACCCTACAGTAATAAATTTTTTTTAGCAATTTGAAAACTTTTTCAGAATTTTTTGGATTTTTTCTCCTTAGAATCATTAAAGAATGTATATTTTGCATGTTGTTGCATTTAACACACATTAGGAGACTTGTGGGGGCCAAAAAATTGGTAAAATGTGATAATCATAGGGGTTTCGGTAATTACTGATGAAACCTACGATAATTTTTCCAGCAACTACAAATTGATTATCGTAGGTTTCATCGATAATTACCAAACGCCCTATGGTAATCAAATTTTTGTGCTCATTTGAGAACTTTTTCAAAACTTTTATGGTTTTTTCTCTTTAGGATCATTGAAGAAAGTATATTTTGCAAGTTGTTGCATTTAACACACATTAGGGGACTTGTGGGCGCTAAAAAATTGGTAAAATGTGATTACCACAGGGGTTTCGGTAATTACTGATGAAACTTATGGTAATATTTCCAGCAAAGACAAATTGATTACCGTAGGTTGCATCGGTAATTACCGAACACCCTACGGTAATAATTTTTTTTTGGCAATTTGAGAACTTTTTCTGAAATTTTAGAATTTTTTCTCCTTAGGATCATTGAAGAATGTATATTTTGCATGTTGTTGCATTTAACAGACATTAGGGGACTTGTGGAGGCAAGAAAATTGATAAAATGTGATTACCACAGGGGTTTCGGTAATTACTGATGAAACCTACGGTAATGTTTCTAGCAAGGACAAATTGATTACCTTAAGTTTCATCTGTAATTACAGAAGACCCTACAGTAATTAAATTTTTTGGCCAATTTGATATTGTTTTCAGAATTTTTGGTGATTCTATTCACGGCTTCTCCGGCCTCCTTGACGCTGATTTTTGAAAAGAAACCTTCGCGAGCAACGTTAGAAACGTAAAAACACCCACAAATCCTAGTAGAACCGGAACAAAACCACCATTTGCTAAAGACCCAGATTCTTTAGATCCACCATTCAAGTATTTCTGAAGCAGCAGAGAAGAAACAACCACAAGTGAGAAGGCAAAAGCATTCCGATACTCATAGAAATAAAAGCAGGATTGAAGATGGGCATCGTCGACCATTAGACTGAAGATCTGAGCATTGCTTTCTTCGAACTCAAACTTGTTGTCTTTAGATTTGGTCTCTTTCTAATCTCAGCATTTGGTTTTTTATGAGAACCCAGAAGCCAAATCGAAGGAGCCACAAAAGGTTTCCTTATATTAAATCTAAAATAAAGGACATACAGATCTTTTAAAATTTTTTTAAGGATGTAATGGATATTAAAGGGCAAAAAAAAAAAGTTGACCGATGAAGGGGTATATATCATCATAGCCCTTCTAAAAGGGACATTGGGCCAAATTCCCCTTTCCAGAATGAGTTGACAATATTTCAAACAGACGACAATATACATCCACTGATAAGATTTTTTATTAGGCCGTATAAATAGGCCTGTTCCACTAGAATGTCCTCATGAGCCTACTTGGCCCATGACGAATATAAATCATATCAATTCTACCACTGGGCTTGAACTGTCCCACTTTCCTTTCGGGGAGTTTGGCCCAATGCCCTCTTTAGAAGGGCTATGACGATATATACCTTTGCATTGGTGAACTTTTTTGTTTTGCTCTTTAATATCCATTACACCTTTAAAAAAAATTTAAAAGACCTGGATGTCCTTTATTTTAGGTTTAATACAAGAAAACATTTTGTAGCTCCTTCGATTCAGCTTCTAGGTTTTCATCCAAAACCAATGCTAAGATTAGAAAGAGGACCAAATCCAAGGATAACAAGTTTGAGTTCGATAAAAGCAATGCTCAGATCTTCAGGCTAATGCTCGACGATGCCCATCTTCAATCTTGCCTTCATTTTTACGAGTATCGGAATATTTTTACCTTCTCGCTTATGGTTATTTCTTCTTTGTTGCTTCAGAAATACTTGAATGGTGGATTGGAAGAATCTGGGTCTTTAGCAAATGGCGATTTTGTTATGATTCTACTAGGATTTATGGGTGTTTTTAAGTTTTTGACGTTGGTCGCAAAGGTTTCTTTTGAAAAATCTGCATCAAGGAGGTTGGAGAAGCAATTGAATGTTCTCTTTGGGGCTTTGGGAGCCATAGCTGGGAATATGTTTTGCTTCCTAATTAGTCCTTTGGTTATAGATTTCAATTTTGGTCCACTTGATGGTTTTGGTATATCTTTAATTGCTGTTTTAATGGTGAGCAACGTCCTTTGGTTTTGGATTACGGTAGGGTCTTCGGTAATTACCTATGAAACCTATGGTAATCAATTTGTAATTGCTGAAAAAATTACCGTAGGTTTCATCGGTAATTACCAAAACCCGTATGGTTATCACATTTTACCAATTTTTTGGCCCTCACAAGTCCCCTAATGTGTGTTAAATGAAAAAACATGCAAAATATACATTCTTTAATGATCATAAGGAGAAAAAGCCCTAAAAGTTCTGAAAATATTCTCAAATTGGCACAAAAATTTGATTATCATAGGGCCTTCGGTAATTACCAATGAAACCTACGATAATCAATTTATACTTGCTGGAAAAATTACCGAAGGTTTCATCGGTAATTACCGAAGGCCATACGGCAATCAAATTTTTTTGCCAATTTAAAATTTTTTTCAGAATTTTTGGGTTTTTTTCTCTTTAGGATCATTGGAGAATGTATATTTTGTATGTTTTTGCATTTAACACACATTAAGGGACTTGTGGGGGCCAAAAAATTGATAAATATGATTACTATAGGGGTTTCGATAATTACCGATGAAACCTTCGGTAATTTTTCCAGCAAGTATAAATTGATTACTGTAGGTTTCATCGGTAATTACCGAAGGCCTTACAGTAATTAAATTTTTGTACCAATTGGAGAACTTTTTCAGAACTTTTGAGATTTTTTTTTCTTAAGATCATTGAAGAATGTATATTTTGCATGTTGTTGCATTTAACACACATTAGGAGACTTGTGGGGACCAAAGAAGTTGTCGAATGTGATTACCATAGGGGTTTCGGTAATTACCGATGATTTCTAAGGTAATTTTTCCAGCAAGTATAAATTGATTACCGTAGGTTTAATCGGTAATTACCAAAGGTCCTATGGTAATCAAATTTTTGTGCCAATTGGAGAACTTTTTCAGAACTTTTGGGATTTTTTCTCCTTAGGATCATTGAAGAATATATATTTTGCATATTGTTGCATTGAACACACATTAGAGGACTTGTGGGGGCCAAAAAAGTTGTCAAATGTGATTACCATAAGAGTTTTGGTAATCACCAATGATTTCTATGATAATTTTTCCAGCAAGTATAAATTGATTACTGTAGGGTTCATCGGTAATTATCGAAGTCAATACGGTAATCAAATTTTTGTGCCAATTTGAGAACTTTTTCAGAACTTTTGGGGCTTTTTCTCTTTAGGATCATTGAAGAATGTATATTTTACCTATTTTTGCATTGAACACACATTAGGAAACTTGTGGGGGGCAAAAAATTGGAAAAATATGATTACCACAGGGGTTTCGGTAATTACTGGTGAAACCTACGATAACCAAATATTTTTGCCAATTTGAGAACTTTTTCTGAACTTTTGGAGTTTTTTCTATTTAGGGTTATTGATATTTTATCAACATAATACGACAGATGACTTTTCCAACAAAACAACACATCAAACCAACGTCTATTTATGGTGCTATCAAGAGGTATGGCGGCTGACCATGATCGGCTGCTGTGACCAATCTGTTTGCACCTCCCGCATCTATATTGATGACGCTTCTCTCCTTGAGAAATATGTTGATGCTTACATGCTGCAATTGCATGGACACAAGGAAAGCCAGGTTTCTCTATACGGCATGTGCATTATCTGTCAAATTAAAATGAATAATATGCTTCAGTGACTACCAAATAAGGGTGCTTATGAAATGAATGATGCAATCTAGAGAAAATCAACTCTAATAAATTGAAAAGTGTGCAAAGAATTTCAGACAGAAATTTTACCAGCCTAATCAAGTACACTCCTCATTCCCAACACTATGATAAAGAACGGTTGTAAACATGTCCCCAAAGAAAAAAGGTTGTATCCATGTTCCTAAAGAAAAGTTTATAGTATATGG
Source organism: Ziziphus jujuba (assembly GCF_031755915.1). NCBI lineage: Eukaryota > Viridiplantae > Streptophyta > Magnoliopsida > Rosales > Rhamnaceae > Ziziphus > Ziziphus jujuba. Next base: position 31,518,398 of record NC_083382.1, on the reverse strand, counting down.
TTAGACAACATAAAAGAAAAGCTCTTTAGGTAAACAAATCAAACACCGATAACATACAAAACTATATGGTAATAATTTAGAGAATGTCATATAAAAGAATAAAGCAAAAGGTCATCAAGTTATTTTCTCTCATGGACATAATAAAATCCATTTCCTCCAAATCATAGTTAACATAAGAGAGCTGCATTAGGAGGATAAAATGCTTTAAATTTTTTTTTTGTAGAAAAAAAAAAGTAAACAACCAAGATATAGTAGTGTATTTAGACTTTGAATATATGAAACAACTTACATAATATATTAAACAATATGTGAACAAAACTATGATGCACATTATATGTGAGTCTACATAAATATGAATTTTGGGGACAAAGATACTGCACACGTGATATACATTATGAGCTAATTTACTTAGAATTTTGCTTTAGCTAGTTGATGGAGAATATGTCAATGTCACCATTCATATGACCTTATAATGCAAATAAACAAAATAAAACTTCAAGTTAAATAGAATATACAATTAAAAAACCAAACAAAACATAGAATTCTTGTAACACCCCGTCCCAAATCGCACCGGAATCCGTGCACGTTGACCGAGGTTGACCGTTGACCGTTGACCGAAGGGGGTCAAAAGTTGACTTTTTGACTCGGTGAGAATTTCGAGATGACTAGGGCACCGTGACGAAGTGCACGATGCCACGAGTTCGTAGACTGGTAGCACGTCGAAAACGGAGCTACGGTTTGAAAGTTATGGACGAAACAAGTTGCGGTCCAAACTGTCCAAGGGGTGCCGGAGTTGACTTTTTGTTTATGGGGAATTGAGCTTTGACTCATGCATGGTTGTGAAGTGCTCGTCGATACGAGTTCACAGACTAGCGGCACGCTCAAAACGGACATCCGGTTAAAAAGTTATGGACGTTTGAAGTTTACCGGATACCGTATTATTTTAATATTTTTTTTGGGTCGGCCACGTGTCAGTTTCTGATTGGTCCACGTGGCATGAACAGTGTCACGCAAGGTTTTAATTTTGAAAAACTCTCGGGGAAGAGAGAGAAAGAGAGAGAAGAGAGAGAAAGAGAGAGAGGAGAGAGAAAGAGAGAAAGAGGACCCGCCGGCCGCCGGTCATTTTCACGTTTTTCCGGCCTAGTTACTGTACACGCGCCGGCCAGCCAGATTGCCCACCTCATTTCCGGCAAAACCTCCAAATTTCACGGTGAACGGCCGCCGGACGCGCCCGGATCGGACGTCCGAAGTTTGGCGGCGATTTTTCCCCTCCACCGCCGGCCACCGCGAATCGGCACTATTCCGGCCGATATACAGTACACGCGCCATACACCCAGCATCCTCTCCTCAAGTCCGGCCTACCCACCAAAAATCACGGCCATCGGACCACCGACGCGCCGGGATCGGAGCGTTTTCCGGCGAGGGGTCGAAAATCTTCAAACGGTGATTTCTCCGCCGTCCGACCTCCGTTTTGCTCACCGTCGGTCCCGTTGGATTGCTCTCCTCACGATCTACAAATCTGCAAAATTTCACAGCAAACGGCCACCGTCGGAAATTACTGTTCCGGCGACGGTTGCCGGTGACGTGGCGGCCCGCCGGAAATTACTGTTCCGGCAAGTACCCCGAAAATTCCGGCCAGCTCCAGTCTGCAGTGTTCGACCTCCTGAACCCAAATCCGACTTCCGTTTCCACCAATTCGCGACGGTTTGGGAGAATTGCGGAGCCGAAACCCGAAAAGCTTCCCGATAAAATTCCGACCCCGTCGGGTACGATCATCGGAAATTAAGATCGGATTTGTGATTAGCATCACTCGAGCTTCGATTCGGTATATGATTCGTAAATTTTAGTTATCGTTTGTGTTTTGACCCCCCGGGTACCGGGTATTATTTACCCGAATAAAATATTAATTTATTTGACTGTGTGTGAATTTTGTTCTAGGAGCACCGGTGAGTCGTAGAATTGATCCCGTAGTGGATCATGGGTTAATTGCGTGCTCCAGGTGAGTGACCCACCTTCAATTTAATTTTGGGAAATTTAATTGGTGAATATATTATGTGTGATTTAAATATTTGGAATTTAATTTTTATGTGCCAAATATTTATTTGATTTATGGTGGAATTATTTGTGAATTTATCGGATTTAAAAAAAATGTGTATTTCACCAATTTATGCCATGTGAAATTAATTTATGGTTTTGAGGATTTTGAAATTGGTGTGGTTTTAATGTTAAATTGGGCACGATTTGAATTTCAAATATTTCAAGGAAAATATTTGGTTATGTTGGTGATTTCAATTTTTATAAAATATGCCCGTGGAATATTATGAGATTTGATTATGATATTTCGAGAAATTATTTACGCTTGGAAAAATGTGGATATTTGAATTGATGGATTTGGGAGTTGGTGGATCTGAAAATCATGGGATTTATGGTATTAATTATAAGGAAATTGTGGAGAATTTCCCGGTTCAAGCGGATGGATTATGCCCGCTATGCTTATGAAAAATGTGAAATTTGTTTTATGATTTAAATTTATGGATTTTATGATTTTTAGATGCACCGTGCACGTACTGGTGTTCTGATTATGTGATATGGTATATGTGATATGGTTAGTGTGCACACGGTTGTGATTAGCGCGCAGGTGGGTGTGATTAGCGCGCAGGTGATGTGATTAGCGCGCAGGTGGGTGTGAGTAGCGCGCGGTTGATATTATGAGGGTGTCCTGTGGATGCCATCGGAGAGGGCGGCCACCCCCCTTTGGCCGGGACACCAGGTTAGCAGCGGCGCTGTGGGACGCCACGCGACCGTATGCCGGTTTCTCTCTATAACCCCCTGTCTGGCGGTACCTTGGGACGCTGGGTACTGTTGGCGCCACTGGTATATAGTGGGTGCATCAAATGATTTTCAGAACTGTGTTTTAAAAATAAAATGTTTGGAAACTGAATTAGAATTAAAAATATAATTGTTACCGCTTCTGGTATTTAAGTGATGTCTTGGTTTTCGGGAAATATGAATAAAGGGTTTTGTGAAAATGTTTTAAAAGGGGAACCTTTCCAACTGAGAGAATTGTAAGGGTTTTGAGAGACATTATTATTTCCAATTAATTATTATTTATATACCTATTACCGTGGTATGATAGTGTAGAGTAGTAGGGTCGCTCACTGAGATGATTAGCATCTCACACTCTTAAATTCCGTTCCTCTAGGTATCAGGTTGTCGGTGTTCACTCGGAGCGGACTCGATCTTCCTCGCTGTATTTGTTCGTGCAGTACCTTGTTATTCTTTTATTGCAGTTGTAATATTTCTTTCACTCTTGTTGTATTTATTTTGCACTGGATTACTGTATTTATTTTTTTTAAGTACTGCAATTTGTGGAACCAATTTGTAGTTTGTGGGAGGAATAAGGGGATATTTTTGAAGTGTGTTTTCAGTGCAGGTAAATTTGTGGTAAGTAAATCCCTTAGGGGAGGTGCTGCCGGATTTTCCGTTGGAAGGTTCGGTGGTATTTCCCTGGGATCAGGGCTGTCTAGGGTTCCGGAGGAGGAATTCTGGACGGGTCCTGACAATTCTTCCAAAACTTCAATTTCTATTCTCCACAATTCAGTCTTCAATCTCCATACTTCTAGCACACAAAAAAAACACAACATATAATTCTTCCAGCGTACAAAATCCACATTCCTCAGCATAAAAAATTCACATTCTTCCACACTTCATCAAAAATAAAGACAAAATTAGGGAGAAAAATTTATGCTATGTACCTTTGAAAATTTATGCCACTGCCCAAATTTAGTCAATCGTTCAATTAACTGGTTCTTTCTTTATTCATATGTGAGCTTCTTTAAGTTGAATCTGTCAAACAAAGAAAGAAAGCAACTATCGTCAGATTCTTTGTTTATAAAAGGAAAAACAAACAAAGAAAGTCATCCATGTAACCAAGTAACTATCGTAAGGAATGGCTAATGCAACTACGTATCGAAATTATTATTATCGTATAGCAAATACACCTTCCTTTTCCAAATTTGTTTTAGGTATATTATCACAAAGAAATATAACTGCTATCAGAATTCTTCTGGTGAATTACCTTCTCTATGCAGAATTTAAATAATCCACTCACAAGAGTTTACGGTAGTCGATAAAAGACCTTTAAAATTCTTCAACTGAGATGCAGGCATTTTGCAAAACTTGTTAGGAGTCAAATTTCAAATGTACAAAACTAGTATCTCAACCTAACCACAAAAATATTAAATGTTTTTCAATGTACAGAACATATGAATATTAATTTGAGCAACAAATGGAATATAATGTCTGACTCTTATCCAATACCACAAGGCAAAGAATATTAACTCCAAAATATATAATCTTCTTGATGATTATTGGAGAAATTTCCAATTGGATCATCAAAATTTGCAAGTGGGATAGTTTAAGTGGGCTTAATGTAGAAAAATGAAATAGACCTTAAAATTTTCTAATATGTAATCATCATATTTTGCCATTGATATGTATTTGCAGCAACCCAAGAACTAAAATTATGATTTAATATATACCTTTTTTCTTGAAAGAATCATGACTAAAAAGTATGTAAATGTGAATGAAATAGAAACATATTTCAAATATTTACGTCTTTAATTGATTATAAAGTTGTGTAAAGTTCATTGAAATATATTTTTGGTTTAATATTATACCTCCTTTTTTGAGCCACAAATCTCCACCGTAACTTATTATGCCATGGCAAGATGAAAAATGCAATCCTAAGACAAACCAAGCCCATGAGTTATCCTTTGAAAAAACATTATAATCCATTGTTACCGATGCATGTAATATATATATATATATATATATATAGTCTGTGCATAAAAGAAATAAAAAACAGGGGCATAAATTTACTTTTTTACCAATTAAAATACAAGATGAAAGAATAGGTTTATATATCACCTTTAGGCAATTCTATCGATAATTGTTATTGCAATTATTTCATAATATATATGAGACCATTGTCTTGTACTAGTACATTTCTTCAATGCATCTATGTTAATATTTTTTCCAACGAACTACTAAGATAGCATAAGCAAAATATAAAAGCACACTGTCACCAATAGGACTACTAATAACATGTATAGAACATTGCATAGTTGTTATATAGCATGATTAAGTGGATAAACTAAATACACATCCAACTTACGATTTAAGCTATAACATACCCCCAGCTAGTAAGATTTAGTACATGTAAACTATTTTTAGTACTAAGATCCTTAGCATATCATGAAATTTCTTTCTGTATGCATATGCTAAAAGTCATGCTGGTGATCCATGAAGATCTTCTACAACATTTTTCCTTGAAGTCACTCACTCCATAGTTCAGTTTGCCACTTCCAGCAGGTACACTAGTTATCATTGTGATCCTTCTAGTAGGGAAGAACATCAAATGGAAGAAAAGTATCTCAGAATTAGAATAAATATATCTTGAATTTCAACTAGAAATGTAAAATGATAAATGTTTCTTGCACTTTACTTCATTTAATATGATATATAAGCTGTTCTAACTTCTAATAAGAAAAGAAAAATTGTGATTAAAAAAACAAAATAGCTAGAAAAGGGAAAAACCAAATACAAAAAACAAAGGTAAGAATTATTGCTCAAGCCTTGTAATATAATGTTTTCAGCAATCCCAAGATCCTTGAAAGGGTACTCAAGAGAGACGTTAACAACCCTACAGCAAATAAACAAGAACACTATGGTAAACCTCATGCATAGAATAAGTTTATATTAAAAGGCTTGGAAGGTTACGTCTGAAGAAAAAAGTAACAAGGACTTGAGATTTGTAATTATATCATGTATCCTATAATAAATATTATGCAGTACTACCTCTTACCTTAATATTGAAATTAAATTAAAAAAGTTCAAAGCAAAACAGAGCATGCTATCTTATTGCCAGAGTAAGTCGTATCCGAGATGGTAACCAAACAAAATTGTCCCAAGACAAGCAACACCAACATAAATTGTCTGTTTAGTTTTCAGTAACTATCATAGGCAGTTCATGACTTCAAACACATGCAAGTTTTTCTTGTTAAAATCTTCTCAAATAGATAGGGAGCAAGAAAATTTATGGTCATTTACATTCATTATCATTTTTTTTTTTTTTGGGTACTCCATTGGTTGTAAATTTAATTTCCATGTATAAGAGAAAACAACCAAAGATTGTTTTAATGCTTTTATTACAATAATAGAGAATTTGTATTTAACTTTAAATTATTGTTTGAGAGACTAAATCCTCTCAAAGCTAGGATATTTTAGGTTCATTAAGTTTGCATAATATTTGAAGCTAGGCATCTTTCCGCAAGGTAACATCCAGCAACATATTAGGACCCATTGATGGTAATGCTTTCATACTTTTCTTTGTTGTATGAACTATAAGATGAACATGCCAAACATTTATGGCAAATAAACAAAACCTCAAGCTCTAGTTTTTATCATTATAAATTCTGAAAACAAACTAGCAAGCATTTTGTTTAGAAAGCTATGTAAAACTTAATATAAATCATTATCAGCATTGTAACTTTTTATTTATTATTAATTTAAGGTATATAATCACAACATGGTCCACATTAACATTTAGCTGTCTTCCATGATCTAGTCAAGAAACTTTTAGGGCCATAGAAATTATGGGTCAAGGAAAAAGAAATGTCCTTTTAACTTTCCATTTCAAATTTAGAAACCTTCAAATGGTTGAAGCTAGTCTATTCAAATAATCCATAAGAAATTCAAAAAAAAGATATATTGCCTAGAGATAAACAGCCAAACTCTAAGCACTTTAATTTACAACCCAAGAATGATAAATAATTCAGTCCATTAGAATTTTTTTTTTTAGTAGTCCAATAAGAAATCTTAAGGAAAATGTTTTACTTGTATGAATAACACACTAAAATGTTTATTACATTATTTCAATGAGGAATCATTTTCCAGAAATTGATTTTGAAAATTCTTTAGTATTTGGTGCATGGAAAATATAAGAAGGAACAAAAATTTTAAAAATCTAGGATAATGAAACTTGGGATTATTTTATTTTATTTTATTTTTTTGGGACAAGTTTGAATTAAAAAATACTTCTCTCAACATGTCCCAAATAGCTTCCCCAAAAAAAAAAAAAAAAAAAAAAGACATTACAGTTTACAAAATCATATTCCTTTATAAAGTATTTTCCTTATGAATTATCGGCCTACCAAATAAGAAAGTGAATAATTCAAGCAAAAACCAGATACTACCATTGTCTTTTGTCTAATTGTGACAAACTATGAATGAAGGAGTAATTTAGAAGTTCCAAAACGTTGAATCTTGATGTAAAATTAATTATTTTTAGAAAAATAAAATAAAATTAAGAATATAAGTTATATAAACATTACCTCTGGAGTTTGATGGATTGGTTCTACTAATCCTTCAGCATCCATGCACTCAGCTAGATATTTTGAAACAGCCAGATTTGACTTGTCCAGCGACAAAGCATATATCACCTGCAAATTCCTAGATAGGCTTTCAGTTCCACGCTTTAATCCCTACACTTTCATCTTAGATTCGACAGGGTAGAAACCATCTACACCATGATTATTGACTTCCGTCCCTCCTCTTGAAGAACTCTTTGGTCATCCTAAACTGTTTTGCCATTATTTCTCACTCTCTCTTCCTCTCCTTCTTCGTCATGCTCCGTTTAGGGCTTGATTTCCTTTTTGATATTTGAAAAAGATAATTTGGAAATATATGAAAATAAAAAGGTAAAACAAAAAAAAAATCAATCAAGTTAGGTAAATTTCATTAATACGTTTCAAATAAGGGTATTGGGCTAAATTCCCCTTTCCTTTTTGCTTTTAAATGACTTACAATATTTCTAAATACACCTTACACCCACTGAATAGCTTTTTGATTGAGCCAGGAAAATGGGCCTGTTTCATCATAATTCTTCCTGAGCCTACTTAGCCCATACCTAATGGGGTTGAGCCTGAACTGTCCCGTTGCCCCCGTTTGTTTCCATTATAATATGTCTAAATATACTATATACACCAACTGACAAGATTTTTATGGGGCTGGATATTGGGCCAGCTTGGCTATATTGGCCACCCGAGCTTACTCGGCTCATGCCCAATGGGCATTATATCTGAATTATCTGATATACCCCTGGACCAAAAGTTCTGTAACATCTCCACAAACAGATAGACATTAGCAATTGGGAAGGGTAATTACGTCAGCCGGGTGAAAAACCAGCAGCTATATCCCCATTTCTCATATCCATTACACTCTCCGTAGTAGTTTCTCCCTTCCACCCCTTATCCTATCTTCTTCTTCTTCTTCCAACAAAACAACAAAGTAAAGGAGGAAAGCAAATGGCAACCACTCTCTCGGCACTCACGCTCCGCTCCCCATCTTATCCTACACCCACTCCTTCCTCTTATCCTGCGCACACCCCCTATAAAACAACCTTCCTCCAATTCCCCTTCAACAACTCGAACCCTAGCCTCTCCTCCCAAAGAGCCATCCATGTCCGTCCCATCGCCGCCGTCTCCGCGCCTGAGAAGATCGAGAAGATTGGCGGTGAAATCTCCGGCCTCACCTTGGAGGAGGCCCGAATCCTGGTCGACTATCTTCAAGAGAAGCTTGGTGTCTCAGCTGCGGCCATCGCTCCCGTTGCCGTTGCCGGTGCTGCTCCAGTAGCCGCCGCGGATGCCGGCGCTGCCGTTGAAGAGAAGACGGAGTTCGACGTGGTCATCGACGAGGTGCCGAGCAACGCGAGGATTGCGGTGATTAAGGCAGTGAGGGCGTTGACGAGTTTGGCGCTGAAGGAGGCTAAGGAGCTGATTGAGGGCTTGCCGAAGAAGTTTAAGGAAGGAGTGTCGAAGGACGAGGCTGATGAAGCGAAGAAGCAGCTGGAGGAGGCTGGTGCTAAGGTTTCGATTGCTTAGGAGGAGGGTTAAGGAAGAAGAAGCATGGTAAATGAGCTTATTTTGGTCTACATTTTGGGGGGATTTGAAGTGGGTTCTTACTTCTTAGTTGGTATTCTCCTCCGATTTGTTTGGTATTCTTTTTTTTTTTTTTTTTCTTTTTTTGTAGTACAGTGATTGTTCTCTGCTTCAATTTCAATGTAATTGCTTATTTAAATATGAATAGTTGGTAAATTTTGTGTTAATTTTTTTTTTATTATTATTTTTTTTTGGTTCGTTTTGAATTTGGCAAAATTTTACTGGAAATTGTTTCAAGTACCTACATTTGGTAGACCATAATTTAAAATATAGTTGTTTTATCTGAAACAAAATTGTTTTGGAAGGCGGTTAGAGATCTCTGTTTTCAAAGCAAAAGTGGCATTTTAAGAATAGCTGCAAGCGGAAGTGATAGAATTAAATCTTTGGTCATACAACTTGGCCGCAGTGGGATTAATCAAAAACAAGCAAATTAATCAAAATTTTGCCTGAATGATTCAGATCAAGATGATGTTGCGGTTTCTTTTAACGGAACAATGGTTACATCTCAAATGGTTTACCAAATTCAATTGTATACATTTTGTTCGTAGTATTAATCTGAATTTTATGCAAGCGACCCAGACGAAAAAAAAGGTCACATTTTGAGTAATTGAAGTTGATTTGGGTAGCTATCTAATAACAAAAGGTGATTTTTTATTTTATTTTTTACCGACGAGACTGTTTGAAATTTGAGCTTTTCCTAGTGTGATCTTTTAGTTGGGGATAGGTTTACCTTTACCAGTCAATGCAGAATAGATATTTGTTTGGATATCGAAGCCTCATTTGCAACAGTGTATCAAGTGCATAGATCTTTAGCCGTTAATAATATGCCTTCAATAGTTTTTTGGAATGCTTTAGAAATAGTATAAAAGGGGTACTGGAATTCTGCAGCAAACTTTTTCAAATGCTCACTGAAAATGGCACTTGAAAGTATATAGTAAAGCATCTTTGAGATGTTTGGGAGAATAGTAAGTAATAGAAAGTGTGGAATGTGAAATTCAATAACAAAGAGATGCGATTCCATGTAGATGGTGCACAATCACCTGGAGTGCCTACTATTCTGTACCATTCGTCTCAACAAACTGAAAGTTTCTTATTAATATTTTAGTTTGTAGCCGACCCCATTTTGCAAAGGCTTCCAAAGGGAATTTTAAATTCAGAGCCAACAAAAGAAAAAAGAAAAAAGAAAAATGTATATATATTAATATATATATATATATATATATATATATCCATAGACCAATGTTTTGCTATTGTTTAATAATTTGCGACATTTAAAGTATAATATTTTTTGGTGTTGGATTCATTTTCACTTGTTGTACTAAAAAACCATAATGCACCACCTTAATTATATTGGGGTGTGACATTCATTAAATGTCATTCGAAGTTTGAATGGTTGAGCATTTTCAATACGCTGTTTATTTATTCTATCAATCTTTAAAAATATATTAAAATAGAGAACCACCTCTTGTTTAAATTTCTAGGCTTTTTAAATTTAGAAATTAAAATAAAAAGTTAATTTAGCCTTTCAAAATATAGAGATTCAAACCCTTCTTTAAATTAAATTTTTTAATACTTTCTTTTATTACTTTTACATTTTCCTATGCATATTATCTTTTTATGTTCATTTATTATTTTACATATTCCTATACACCACCAATATCATTGTATGTTAATTTAAAAAGTAAGTTGGAATAGTTTACTAAATGTCACTTTTTATTTTTGAAAATCTTAAGATGCTTTTTTTAATAGAAAATATACTCTTTATTATTATTATTTTTTAAATAAGATAACTTCATTGAGAGGAAAAACCAACTAGATCAATATTCAAAATAGGAAGCCAGTGGCTCCTCCTCTAACCAAATAGAACTAGAATTAGACTTGAGACCAAACTGGGCAAGAGCATGCGCCAAAACATTAGTAATCCTAAAAAAATAATAATAATAAAAATAAACTGAAATTTTAAAAATCTAATAAGCATTATTAGAGATGCTATAAGTCAATATTCTATGATAAATATTCCAGTGCACTATATATATATATATTTTTTTACCGTGTTAATATGGTAAAGCTGGTCGTTTGACATTGTGACTGGAGTTCATGATTATAACTTGGAAACAATTACGTTAAATTAGAAAGGAGCCATTTTATTTTCTTTGTTTTACTGTACAATTAAAAAATAATAATACATATAACTGTCCAAAAATGAATTGCTAATTAATTCCTATAATATTTCTTTTTTTGGGAAATAATTCCTATAATATTTTTTGGGTAAATAGTTAATTCCTAAAATATAAACAATTTTGTTTAAATAATACTAAAATTTAAATGGTAAAACAAACAAAAATCTAATGAAATATATTAATTCACCCAAAAAAAAAACAACAAGAGCCCAACGCCAATGGTGTCGTTGTAACTGAGTTGCTTTTGCTGTCCCCACTGAGTAACTAGGCTCGCTAATTGGCGAACGCAAAGTAGTGCTAGAATCATCGTAGCCTTTGCGGCATCCGTTCTTTCGAATGATACGAAGGACAGGTGTCGGTCATCCGTGACTTAATCCTCACTTTTTCAACGTAAAACAGCTTAACAGTCACAGCCCCTCCATTAATCCGCACCACAAATTGCGAAGATATAAAAAATCGATGATACTCGCCCTTTAAAACGACCACGCTAGCACCAAGACTACAGTGAAAAGCCAATACGGCAGCCTAAAAGAGCGAGTCCCAGAAACTATTAATTACTGGGATTGTTTAATGCTACAGATTACTAAACGTGGAAATGACCGCTCGAAAACGACTTCGCCAAGTAAAAATAGAGAGAGAGCCTCTCTCTCTCACCTCACCACACCGCCTGGACTTCAATTTATCGCAACCTACCCTTACGAGATTTTACGTTTCCCACCTTTGACAAATTCATTCAGTCTTTCCTTCGTCTTTTTCTTATCGTTCTCACCGTTTCAAAATTTTTTAATTTTCTCTGTGTCAAGAATTCGATTCTCTCCGGGGCTGTCTTTCTCTTTCGAAGTTCAGATTTTTTGTTTTTCCAGGAGAAAATAGTTATGGTAATTACTTCCTGGTTTGAGCGTATAATAGTATAGACTTTTGGAAACCCTAATTCTTCGTTGGTTAAGGTTAGATATATTCGTTGTGTATATTGATATTATTCCATTCAATCTCTATAACTTTCATTCATGCTTATCTTTTTTGTTAATTATTATTTATTTTTTGGTGTTGGAAAATTTTTATTTTAATATTATCTTGTTTTGAATTATTCTATATTTTTTTGTCAATGAGTGTAAGTGGGTGGCGTGTAATACTATTATATTACTTGCGAGTTTCAATCTCTTCTTCCTGAAACTCTGAACCTGCAATGTGCTGATTTTCACAGCCTTTCCACTCTGTTTTTCTTAAATTTTGGGGTTCTGATCTTTTTTTATTCATATCAGCTGTGAATTTGGCGTAGCAGTTTGGTTTTCCCGAGAAAATATTTTCCAGGAAATGGGAACGGTAGAGACACGATCCAAATCCTTAGCTTCGTCTTCTATACGTCCACCAACTGAACCAGCTAAACCTCAAGTCTCAGGTGAGAAAAATCTTAGAGAAGTTATTGATGGTAAGAAGGAATCGCGGATGGGTTTAAGGTCGACAGGGGAGGGCCGCGTTCGGGTCAATCAAGAGAATGGGGTCAAGGAATCTGTAAACGGAAAACAAGGTTTGGATGATGATGGTGGTGGTGGTGGGGGTAGTCGGGTCCTTCAGACAAAGATTTCAGTTTCCGGGGATGGTGGTTTGCCGGATTCTTCTCCGCCAAGAAAGAGGTTAAGCGCGAGAAGACTTGGAGGTAGTAGACATGGTGGTCGGACTCGCAGTATTGAAAATTCGGACGAGGTTCTTGGGGCTAAGCCAGGGATTGGTGATAAAATCTGGCTTGAAGGGAATGGGATTTCTTTGAATGAAAATAGGAAAAAAGAACCATATGGGAAGCTCAGAACAATTGAGGTTCCTATTGCAGAGACCAGTGAAAACAACGATGGAGAAGTAGAAGATGCCAATGATGAAGAGTATGAGTTTACCGTAGGTGATTTCGTGTGGGGTAAAGTTAAGAGCCACCCATGGTGGCCTGGGCAGATTTATGATCCGTCTTATGCATCAGATTATGCAGCAAAGATTAAACCAAAGGATAGACTCCTTGTGGCTTACTTTGGTGATGGAACTTTCGCTTGGTGCCAGCCATCTCAGTTAAAGCCTTTCGAAAAGAATTTCGTTGAGATGTCTAAGCAGAGTAGCTCTAAAGCTTTTCTCAATGCCGTTCAGCAGGCTGTCGATGAGATTGGTAGACTTCTGGAGTTGAAGATGACTTGTTCATGTGTGCCCAAGGAGAATCGAATTGGTCTTAGTCAACCATCTGCGGCGAATTCAGGAGTTAAGGAAGGGATTCTTGTGCCTGAAGCTGGAATTGGGAAGCTTTCGGCTCTAATGATTGAGCCTGATGAACTTCTGGCTGGATTGAAACGCGCTGCTCAGATTATGTATGTGAACAGTGTGCTTGAGCTGAGGGTGATACAGAGTCGGTTGTCTGCTTTTTATAGATCAAAAGGGGGATATCAGTTGCCCCAATACCATGAACCCGAGCCAACTCCTGGCCTTGAAGAAGACAATTGGAAATCAGTAGAAGTTCCAACCCAAGGGCCATTTGAGGACTGGCTTTCTTCTCCAATAGGTTCTAGTCTTGCCCAAAACAATCAAAGTTCGTTGCAACATTCCCCTCCAATTTCGGAAAGTAGGATATATCATAGAAGGAAACAGAAAAGCATTGCTGACATTATGGAAAGGGATAAAGACTCTCAGGCTAAAACTAAAGACAAGAAAATTACTAGAGGAGATAAAGATTCTCAGCCTAAAACTAGGAGCAAGGAAATCACTAGAGAAGCAATCACAGGGAAACAGACAACATTCTCCGGGAAAAAGAAGAGGAAAGGCAGAGAGGAAAGTGATGGCGAGGGTGACAGCAATTTGACTTCTGAAACTGGGAGAGGAAGGAAGGCCAGGTTCTCAGGGTCTGCCATTAGTGCTGATACTAAAACTGTTCAGACTAATAAGAAAATTGGCAATGTGGTCAAGGAAGAAACTAAAAAGGGCGTCATCTCAAGGAGAAGGAAGAATGATGCTGTCAGCTCTGAACACGATGATGGTGAGCGCACTGTTTCAAACAATGGGAAATTGAAGAGTCAAAGTTTGCAACGGGATGATAATGAGGTCAAAGGACAAACTGAGAAGGGCATTCTCTCCAGGGAAAGGAAGAAAAGCAAGTACCTATCCCCACCTTTCACGAATATAAATAGTGGGAAAAGGAAAAGAGAAACCGAGACAGAATCTTTGCTGGTTTCTAATGAAGCTCAGATAGGGAAACAGATAACCAAGGCTGCCGACAATCTTATCGGGTCTCCTCAAATTGTGAGTTGTAGCGCTGAGAAGCATCTGAAGACTGTTTCTATAGAACTACCTAGTTTTGATGAAGAAGAGACATCTCATGGGTCTAGTCCTAAGACAATAACAGATGATCAAAAGGAGATTGTGGATCCAACAAAAGTGAATGTGGCAGCTAATGAAATGCTATCTCAAATCCGGTCTGTGGCTGTTAATCTTTCAAATCGAAGGGGAAAGAAATCTTTCGAGGTGGTTGTGGACTTTATATCCATATTCAGAAACTCAATCTATCGCAATGGTTCCAACTACAAACTGTACAACAAACGTCAACCTCGTGCAAGGAGAAAGATTTTAGACTCTGAATCTGAATTGCCTGGGAATTACCCAAACCAGACTTCAAGGACATCACCTGAAAATGAATCTAAGCGGAGGAGAACAAGAAACAAAGAAGAGAAGAAGGCAGATAAGCTGGAGCGGAAGGAAGCTTCTGAAACTCTTGATGCAAAATCAGGTAGGAAAGCAAGAAAGAATGAAGATAAAAAGGCAGATAAACGTGAGCAAAAGGTAGCTACAGAAATTCTTGATACAAAGTTACGTAGGCAAAAACCGAAGCAAGCTGGTGGAACATCAGACTATAAGAAAAAGCCAAAGCAAGGTGGTGGAACACCAGACTCAAAGACAAAGGACAAGAAGACCGATGTAGAAGCTTCACCTGCAGTTCTTTTTGTGACATTTGGCCCAGGATCCTCTCTTCCTACGAAGGCTGATCTCATTAGAATATATGGTAAATATGGTGATCTGGATGAAGCAGAAACAGATATGTTCTACAATAATTTCTTTGCGCGGGTGTCATTTATACACAGCTCTGATGCAGAAAAAGCCTTCAGTCATTCGCAAAATGCAAACCCCTTTGGCACTGCCAACGTAACTTTCCGCCTGCAGTACCTCTCTAGTGCATCCAAGACCCGTGAGCTCAGTGAAATATCCAGCAAAAAAGAGTCTCCTCCGCTGAAGCCAAGGGACAAGACCCCAAAGAAGAAGTCTACACCCCAGCCATCTGTTGTTGAGGCATCAGAGCTCGACTTCATAAAGCAGAAACTTGAGATGATGACCTCGATGCTGGAAAATTCTGATAAAAAAATATCACCCAAGATGAAATCCAAATTGGAGGGTGAGATGAAAGGCCTGTTAGAGAAGGTAAACACAATGGTCACCTCTTCGTCTTAAGATTGGATAATGTCTAGAAAACCTAAGCTTTTTCAGTTTGTATACACAGTCCCATTTAGTTTATGCAGCCAGTGAAACCGATGTGTAGCTTTAGGAGAGAAATACTTTGTAATTTATTACCTTCTTTTGAGATGCTTATGGATGATGTACTTAAATCTGCGTTAGGAATTTACTTGACACAGATGGATGTCCTATTTTAGTCTAATGTACGTAACCAGGTGGTTGAGTTTATTAAAATATAGAGATCGAATTTGATAAACCTCTCTCTCTCCCTCTCCTACACGCTATAATGGAGTTTTGTTTCAGGAAATGCAGATATAATGTTTTTTGGATCTGATCCAGTTTGAAACTCTTTTTGTCACAGTCATTCTGGACTATTTAAATATTAATACGATCTACTTATAGTGCACAATATGTTACTCGAAAAGCTTGGGTGCTTTGTCAGACATGCCGGTTGACTAAGTTAGCTGCCCAATCGCGCCTCAGTTGGTAGCCTTGGACGGATGGTGCAGCTAGCAGCTGATTATGCTAATCTTTTTGGTCCAACCTTTCCCATATATCGCCATAACGTTAATACGGTGATAAACAGAGTTCACTGACACCCTATTTGCTATTCATTTTATTGAACCGCCATGGTTGCAACTTCCAAGCACGAGAGCAATTTGGCTCAGGAAAGAGTATTGTGCTTCAATATTTTGTTAATAGAACCATAGTCACCATTTCTTTTGGAAACAACAAAATCCTGATAATTCACATCCTCTTCTATAAAACAATGGAAGCATTAACACATCAATTGGTTAATTGGCAGAATTGACCTCAAAAGTTAGCATCTCCAAAACATATTACGTTTCTTTTACCTATTACGTTCCTTTCACAAACATAACATGACCTTTCATTCTCGAAAACAGACCAAGCATTTGAGAAGCAGGCTCAAGAAGGAATGGACAGCCATGTTCCACCATTAATCCGTATCTCATTTCTAATTATACACAATGGTAGTTTACATGTGAGAAACCGATCAAATAGTTCAAGATGAATCTTAACATAGATACTGCCATCCGGTTTCATACGTAACATAATGGAAAAACAAATAACAGGAGCACATTCAAAGGGAAGCACAGTCAGTCATCGACTGGATCCTGAGGAGTTTCACCAGCATTGCGCTTGATTGCGATGACAGGGCACTCAGCGTGCTTAGTACAAAACTCACTCACAGTTCCAACAAAGACCCTACAAAATATAAACAAAGATGAATTCCCTCGTTCAAGAAATATCGTTTAGAATCTTCCATATAAAACAAAAATTGCTCTTCTGGGCAATGATGAATGAGCTCACGAACAATTTGTAAATATGGATACTAGTTTTATGGTAATCTTGGAAAGATAGAATAAAACTGCTGTACTTTTTCCAAGTGTAAAAACAGTATATTTGCAATAAATGAATTAGAATCATTGCTTAATCAGGTATGCCCAGGAAGACATAGCTGGGAGTATACCTCTGGAATGGACCAAGGCCCCGGCTGCCTACAACCAGAAGATCTGGCTGTTTATTTTTCACTTCATGACAGATCACTTCCTTGGGATCACCTCTTTTGATCCATGCTTCACAAGAGATCTTCAAGTGTACCAACAAAAGAATTAGTAAACTGAAAACAACAGTGTATCAGATAGAAAATTGCAATTTTATAAAATACCCCTGAAACTACAAATATACTAGAACTTGTGCACACATACTCTATGTGTAAATGCACACAAAATACAGCAAGAGAGCACAAAATATCAGTACCCCAATTTCATGACATCGATTGACAAAATACTCCAGCAGATGAAGTCCTCTTGCCCTGTCTCTATGCTTTATGCTTTTAAAATCTTCAGGTGATGCATAGATACTATCCATATCATCAAAACCTACAGAAGACACAGGTTGCAAGAAACCATAAGTTATTTTTGTTGTTGTCTTATTAGATGTGGTTAAAACACATGTACAGGAAGAAGCAACGGAAAACGGGTAAACCATAACAAGGCTTGAACTGCCTTCAAGAACAAGCTAAAAGATACCTTTTACCAGGTATACCAAATACAACATCTATAAAACTCCAAACAGATACTACTGCATTATATGTCAGATCATTGACATCATCCTTAATATCGTGCACCCAAAACAACTAAAGAAACAATTGACATCATTCTTTGGTTAGAGCAGATAATGAGAGCAGATGCTTACTGCTACAGGACCTTCACAGAAAAGTTTGTAGCATTAAAGCATCAAGTGAGCCAATTGATGTGGCTTACCATTCATCTAATAAACGATGTAACTTTAGGACAAATGTTAGCCTAACATATGGGACAAATTTGGATAGAACACCTTTGTAAAAGGCATGACAGGGAACTTACACATGAATTAATTACATATTGGAACAGCTCAAACTCACAAACTATATAAAGAGAAAAACATCAATGATATGTACTGCTGCTTCATAATCATGCCCTTTTACCACCTCTATCCCACTTGTCCTAGCCATCTGAAAAGTCGTTTACATCAATCTTCACAAGTCATAAGTGATATATAAATGGGATATGCTCATTCACACAACAAAAGCATCACTCCAACTACATGAGACAACTTTCCGTCCTTCTGTCGTTATAAAAGCCATCTTCAAGATTTCAACTTCTGAAATACAAACTTATTTCTTATTCTACATTTTACTCCATTGCTAAAACTTTCAGCACAAGACCTTGATATCTCCTTTGTATCTTGCTCTAAGACCGAAACCAGCAACCATTGACAAGCAGGCATGTTAAGTTATGTATACAAAAGACAATAAAAAAGTAATAGAAAAGGTAAACAGATAGAATAATGAAATTAAAGTCAATAAACCCTTCCTCTCGATCTAACTGAATTGCTTCAAGAATATGGACAAAATAGCGTAATGAAATCCTTCTCTCCTTCAAAATACGAAGGCACTAATTACTAGGAACAGACGCCTCTATCAAATACAATCAGAAAAAAATGTTACTATTTAATTTTTAACATTAGAAAGACTGATCAGCTTTAGATATAATACTGGAGAGCACATTCCTCCTAAGCAAACACTTGAACCATATTAAAATTGGAATGATAAACGGCCCAGACTTGCATCACGTATAACATCAAGCAGCTTTCGTTAAATCAGTCACTTTCAGATCAATTTTATGGTATTAGGATAGCCTGAATATCTACATAGCTGATTTCCAAGATAACCAAATTAAGATTACCAAAAAGCTTCATACTAACACCAATAGTCAAAAACCACCGTTCTGTCCACTGATTAGTGGTGCACGATATTCAAATGATCAATTAATCTCTGTGACCATATAAGATGATATTAACTATATTATCCTATCAAAATTCCATTTACATTATTCAATTAATTACGTCATATAGTAAAGAAGTATTTATCTCTCGTGATAGATTCACTCAATCCGTACACCTCTATTACATAAGAACTAACATCCTCTTTTTGGCTTCCACTTACTTCAATGAAAAATGCAATTACAAATTTCACGTAATCTACCATTTCTAACCCTATTTCAAAGTTAATTTGACTTATAGGTAACGTTTGCCACACTTCTTTATTTTATTTATCCCTTTCCTTCGTTTTCTCGGGAAACAAACAGAGAATAAGCGAAACCATCAAAGAAGAAAGAAGAAAGAGAGAGAACCGTCTTCGTCAGGGACTTGGACATGAAGGAAAAGGAGCTTAAAGCCAGAGGTATTGGAGCGAACGATCTTCTCGAGCGTCCACTCGAAAGCTCCTCTGCTGCTTATCGAAGCGTGCGGATAACCCTTGATCGTCGACTCGTTGACTCCCAGCATTATCCGAGTTGGCTCGCCCTCCATCTTCACGCACTCACTCACTAACTCACTCACCGAGTCTTTCTGTTTCTCTCTTCGAACTCTCTCGAGGCTCTGATGTATGAACTCGCTGGCTTCCAATTTTACCAAAGGACAGAAGCCTTCTGCTTAGTGCTCACGGTAGGCGAATGGAGCACCTCAGCGTACGATATAGATGACCTCTCAAACAACTCTAACGTGCGCCTTTTAATTGCTGGCACACCCAAGCCATATTGAAGGACGTGTCATCTTTCGCCTTAAAAATGGCGGGCCGCGGTGTCCTTTTTGTCCAACTCAAAATACCAAATTACCCATAACAATTTGCGTATTGTATGTCAAATTATCTACACTTTAACTTTTTTTTTTTTTAATTTTTAGTTTTTTTGAATTTTTGGGCTAAGATTAGGTTATTATTTTTTATGGAATTGGACAATTATTTGGACCAGGTCTAACTGAGCCCAATATAATTCAGACCAAAAGAGGAACACAGACTGTGACCTCAGAATTATTGTTGTTGATTTTTCTTTTTTCACTGAATCTATTGTTATTGATTTTAATAAATAGAAGAAATTATTTATAAGAAACAAAAATTAAAAGATGTACTTCATAATTAAAGCTCTATCCAGCTGCGACAAATCTTTTAAAGACATATAATGGTGGTTTTTTGTAAATTTTCCTCCTATCCAAACAAAACACAGAAAATTAATTGGTACCAGAAAAGTTTCCCAAATATTATTGTCCACGCTGCCTCTTTGGCTCTTACCATGGCAGATACTAATATGGGTGTCAATTTATTGCTTCTCTGGATGCCAAACCAGGCAATTTTAGAAAATATGTGATATACCGGTATAAATAAATCACTATAAATAGGAGAAATTCGAGGAAAAAAGTTAAAATAATAAATAAAAAGAAAAAA
The DNA here is from genome assembly GCF_031755915.1 of Ziziphus jujuba. NCBI lineage: Eukaryota > Viridiplantae > Streptophyta > Magnoliopsida > Rosales > Rhamnaceae > Ziziphus > Ziziphus jujuba. Next base: position 31,497,960 of record NC_083382.1, on the reverse strand, counting down.
AAATCGGATTTAAAGCTCATTTGATTTATTGCTGCTTAGGTCCTCCTCCTGCCTTGGTTGCTATACATTCAATTAAAGAATTGACCATCTTTTTATTTTTCCTCTCACTTATCCTTTTGGTTGGGGAGATTTAATTTAAATAGATGCACGATAATCCCATACTGCGGGGGCTGGCTTCTATATGTATAAAGAATAAATAAAGTTTAAGCAAAAAAAATAAAAAATAAAAATAAATTAAATAAAGAAAAATTGGGGTTTATTTACAATAAACAAAGAAAAAAAAGAATAAAATAAAAAAAGAAATTTGGGTTATGGTGAATGATGAAGCCCACCCTATTCTGCAGAATAACAGAGAGTCATGATATAATAATCACACCTTTACCAACGATCCATGATCAGTGAAAACGCGAAGTCTAATTTTGGGTAATTGATTCTTGTCTCCAAGTCAAAAGGGGGTTAAAAGAAAAAAAGAAAAAAAAAGAAGAAGAAAGAAGAAGAAAGAAACTTAATAATTATAAGATGGAAAAACCTACTATAAACTATGTTTTACATTAATTATTTGGTTCCCCTAATTGCCCTTACCCAGAGGTTGAGTACCCAGTAAAGGAAACCCTCCCAAAACCCAAATGACCAACCTGATACAACTCCAACCAAACTTTCTCTGCTTCAAACCTTGCACTGACACAGTCTATGTTCTCATTTTCCCCCAAGTCCAAGTCCAAGTCCAATTCATCAGATGATGAAATTTCTGACATTATATTCATGCCCTCATTTGCCCTCCCTTTCCTCACATTATTTCCATTCCTCTCCACAACACTATCACCTCCTCCTCCACCTCCAGTACATCTCTTGCATTTTCTCTGCATTTCCAGCTTCTTCTGCTTCTTCTTTTTCCCTATTCCCAAACACCTCCTTCCAACCATCCATGGGACTTTGACAAAAGCAAGAGCAAGAAAGTTGACCACGGCGCAGGGACAGCAACAAAGAGCAACGCAATCGGCTATCAAAGCTGCGGTGCATGATCGACAATACCTGCCAGAGCACTCGATCCGATCTCCGCCATCAATATCATCAACGGTGTACCGGCTTTTCTTTTTGGGTCCGCCCCGTGAGCTCACGTGGGTCCCAACATTTGTACGTGAAATTCGAGGTGTGTTATCCTCCATTTGATTTGCTTACCCCAAGAGTTTTAAGACGACCCCTGCAAAATAATATGATAAAAATAACTTCACCACCAAAAAATTCTCATCACTCTCACTCTCACTCTCTCTCTCTCGCTTATCTATTTAGCACTCTCTCTCTGCGTTTGTCTGCGTTTCGGCTTTTGGCTTCGGACTGTAAAATCTATATGAATCACCTTTCAAGATGGCTTATAAATTATACGTAGTGGAAATGGAAGATTTATTTTCATGCATTTTTTTCATTCCTCCTAATTCCAAAAGCACATAAAAGGTTCGTGTAATTATTTCAAAGAAGTAGAGCCACAGTCACGCGCCTCAGAAAGTGGTGGGATATACGGCTGTACAATTGTTGACCATTGACCCGTTGAGTGTGTACTCCAACTTGCATTATAGCGCTTGGGAAAGAAATTTTTTAACTGTTCTGGAATTTATTATTTTATTATAGAAAATGCTTTTTGTTGAAAAACAATTTTTTTTTTTTTTTGGTTCGCTATTAAAAACACCTAAACGGATTGATAGTTTTTGTCGAACATGGCCAATCCTTTTTTTTTTCCTTTTTACTTTGATCAAATATAAATAAAGATTCTTTCCTAATCTAGTATATATTTATATATAATATATTATATTTTCAATTAGGGGTAAATAATACCTTATGGAATCCAAAAGTTGACACAATATTGTCTTAAAAATGTATATATTTCAGATAAAACATATATATGTTGAGCCTTTTCCAATGCAAATCATATAATATTCTAGATGCCAATTGGGCAATTAATTTATTTACTACACAAATTTCAAAGATATATGATGCAAATATTCAAACTGATATCTAGTGCATAAGAGTGGGTGAAAAAAGGACGGATTAGCAGTAAAATGGTATCCTGTTTAAGATTTTGATGAGAAAAATTAAGTTGACAGAGGTTGGAGAGTAGTTTTCCATCAATATCAAAAAGTGGTGATTGAAAATAGAATATGAGTTGGACTAGACACAGAAAGCAGAGGCTAAGTCGATGAAAACATTTCCTTCAAAGCATTTTTGTCAATAAAATTCTTAGTGCATGTTTTATGACTCAGATTCCTGATTCAGCTTTGCAACAATTCCTGTACTGTCCTTTGGACAGAGCCTCCTATTCTTCATGTTTCAGCAATGAATTGTCAAAGAATAAGTTGGGCTTTTTATGGGAAATTTTTTTTCTTAGGCACCTATATACTTCACAATCTCTGCCCCTCTCTCTCTCTCTCTCTCTCTCTCTCTCTTTTGGTCTTTTTATTTTTTTTATAGCCATTTTCGTTGCCAAACTGCCTCTCTGACATTAATCTTTTCATTTCTTATCCTATAAAAAGACTTGAACTTATCCTTAACAACAGTGTATGAAAGTGAAATATAAATGTATGAAACCAGTAGTTTAGTTCAACTACTTAATGTATCTGCAAATTAATATCTATTTTCTTAAATAAACTAATATGAGTTTTAACTATTGAAATAATGTATCTATCATTGGTTCTGAACTAATGTATAGATTATACTTAGGCTGTGTTTGGAGTGGGTGAAAAAAAAAGGACATTCCTTTCATAAATTTTAATGCAAATTTAATATCTTAATAATGTATACTTTTAATATTTCTGAATTTAATATTAGGTTTATTTTCTCGTAAATCAAACAGTACAATACTAGATACCTCATGGTTTTCTTTCCTTTTGCCTGACGTTTCCAAGTAAGGTGTTTTAAGTTGTTTCTTTTTTAAAACAGACATATATATTTAAAAATAAAAATAAAAAATTAAGGAGCTGGGTATGATTCATGCGGATACATGTGGAACATCACAAAGATAAAAGAATGGTTTTTTGGTCAATAATTCTATGGTCGGGGTTATGGTTTTGCTTATCGTATATGATACAACCAGGCATAACAATACAAAAGAAAGGAGCATTTTCTTTCTCTCCCAAAAGACAAGTAAGAAACTTGAAATTTTTGTGGAGACCGAAATGTACTTCAAAGGGATACCCTAAAAGCTTGACAAAAGAAAAGGTTACGATCCTATCAATTTCCTAACTGTCGAAAGGGGGCATGAATTATTTTTCAGTACACTGTCAAAATCAAAACTCATGAGTCAGATAAACAGACTGAAGAATAACACACCCTATTTATAAACTTGTTCACCCTATATGACCTTGTGCTTGCTAGCAATTTGGTTTTATCAGCTTCTAAAAACTTCTAGGCCTTATTTATCGTCCAGAAAAGAAAAAAGAAAAAAAAAAAATATATATATATATATATATTTAGTTTTTATAATGACCAAGTGAAAATTATAAAATACTGCTTCACATGGGCAATGAGGTCAACACTAGCCCAACCACATGGCCCACGAAGAGTATTCGGAGACAGTAGTAAACTAGAATAAAACGTAATGGTAGCAATAATCTCTGTCTAAAACTTGAATATAGCATTAAATATTTCAAATACCAATTGCTACTTTGACTATGACTCTACAGGTTGAATTAATCCTTGTCATCTCTAGCAGTTTAATTTCCAAAAAATGGCTTAAAAGAAAAGAAAAAAGGATAACATGGCCATCTATTTCTGTGCTAAGAAAGGCAACTTGGGGTCTATTATTCAATTAGTCTAAATAGTTTTTGATGATTTTCGAGTCTCTATGGTTACAAAGGATGTGGATATCAAGTTCATCCTCTACATCAAGAAAACCCTCAAATAGCTGTAGGCTTACACGCACTACGAAAAGGTGGAAATATAGCTGTATATAATTAAATGCATGAGATGGATCAAAAGCAAGCAATTTTCCATTCAGTGCCTGTTTGTTTGATAAGAGCTAAAATGAGTTTGTAAAATTTTGTAAAATTACAAAAACATAGCATTGTATCTCAGAAGCTTAGTGAAAACCATATAATGCATGTGTGTATTAAAGAAAATGGAACCAAAACAAAATAAAACAAGAATCTCTGAATTATGATTCTTCTAGAAGTAAAGGAAAAAGGAAAGCGACTAACCTCGATCGACCGACAAAAAGCAAAATGTAGTTAGGTTGTTGCTCTTGACGGACTCTTGTAGATTTTTAAGCGTTCGTGGTTTGGTATTTGGCTGACTAAATATAAAAACCTCCCCACACAGAATACTAATGCTTTATATCTGGAGTGAAAGGAAACAGAAGTTGGATCTGATCTGAAATGGCAATGAGATGAAATCTCTTGCTTATCTCTCATTTTTTTTCTGCAGAGGAATCACTCACTCTCTCTCTCTCTCTCTCTCTCTTTCTCTCTCTGCTTTTTTAATCTAATATTGTTTAAGTACTTTGTTATAAATAAAAAGCTTTCAAAAAAATAAAAGCGTATCTGAAATATATATATATTCTACTTCTTCCCATGGCAGCATTATATATATAATATGAGAGAGACAGAGAGAGAAGGTCCAAGGGCACTTAGTACTGGGGGTTTGACGAGTACCGATGACAGCGAATATAGGGAAGTGTTCCTCATCAACCAAGCTCTTTTTCCACACTCTCTCCCTGCTGCTGCTGATGCCTCTGCCTGTTGTGGCCTGTGGGTTTTACTTTCTTCACCCTTTGCATGACTCATGCATGCACGTGGGCGGGCTCCCGGCACGTGCACCCACATCCTAGCTTCATTAAACAAATATTATTGCTAAACCAAAATCCACCAGTCTATATATTGTCTTCCGAGGATGGTGCTGGTCATTGCTCCCCATCAAGCCTCTCTGACCTACTCGGGGACTCGCTCATATTTTTTTCATATATATATATATATATATATATATGTATTTAGAGAGAGAGAGAGAGAGAGAGAGAGAGATTTGGCATTGGTAAATGATGTCTGTGTTGGCTAAAAGAGGGTATGTATTTTGAGGATGTGGATGTAATTTGCAATTCGCAAACATACATATATATATATATATATATATATATATAGAGAGAGAGAGAGAGAGAGAGAGAGGGGGGGGGGGGGGCGCAGAGGCAAATCTATTATGATCTCGTTAAACTAAAGTAAAGCTGAGGAGTCACCGACCTGGAATTTGATAAAGAAGGGGGGAAAAGTGATCACGCTTTGGTTGTTTCAATTTTGAAACAGATTGAGAAAAGCTGTTAAGAGGTCAGTACGGACAGAGTTAAAATCTGTAAATGGCAAATGCAGCTAAAATTCCCAGTTACCATTATTTATACGGAAGATTTTGTGGGCTTTTATTCGAATTTCATGCAGGGTTTTCTCTATCGGGCTTATAAACGGATGGCTTCAAATGGGCACCCAAACCCGGCTTATGTTGGGCCTTTTCCATTAAAGCCCAGAATCTAGCTATTTATGCAATGCATCATCGTTCGTCGCTTACTGCAGCTCGAGCACACTGGTCTCTGAAAACCCTAACATCAGGGCGCATCTCATGGCCGCAATTCAAGATTTCGCTTGTGTCGAATATCTGATGTGAATTCGGCTGGTCTTCTTCCTCATCTTTCTACGATCATAAAGCCCCTTGATTCTTTTCTTTGTCTTTCTGTTCATGTATTCACTTCATTTTTTAAAAAATATTTTCATGCTATTAAATAGGGCAAAGATGAAGAGTGCTTTGAATTCTGACACCTCTTGTATGAGAAGAGCCTTTTGAATAAAAAGGCTCTTCGTTGAGCACAGATAGCAACTCTCTGAGCCCCCATTTCTCGTTTATCTTCTTTATAATTATTTTATAAACTCAGTTTTTTTCTTTTTAATTTTCTTTTTAATGTTTTTCTCCAGTGTCTCAGCTGTTTTACTGGTTTTGCAACGATCTGATCAGCATATGCTCGGTTTTCTCGGAACGGGGATAAAAGTATTATAAGAAAGAAAAAAAATCAATTTCATTTTTATATGCATTATCATAAATTTCTTAATGTACCATGTCGGTGAAGCTGAATTAATTTGCTCCTCCTTTGAACCGACAGGTACCTTGGAACCTTTTGTGGTAGCAAGGGATAAAACGTCGCTTGCTAATAGCTATTAAATGAATCTTTTGACCACTTTTATGAATGTAAACTGCACAACGTGGCTTGCTAATTGCCATTAAATAAATCTTTTGACCTCTTTAATGAATGTAAACTGCTCGGATTTGACATTATTGTAGTCTCTGTTTTAGAGGTTGAAGCTAACTAACATAATACTAAAGACAAAATTATGATTTTGGGAGTGTTCTACAAGTTTATATGTACATTATCCTAAATCTAATCTAATCTACCGTGGGATATTTTTGTGGTAGTAAGCGTTATAACGTCGATTTCAAATTGCTAATTTATGAATATAAACTGCTTGGATTTGATATTATCATATTCTAGTTATAAGGGATGATAAATATTAATCAAGGGCTAACTAGTTTTCTTTCTCAAAGACAAAATTACAAGCAAACGTCTATGACTACAAAAAGTAAGGTAATTAAAATCATAAAGACTTATTAAAAGGGTGCTTTTAGTTGTATTGACCATGCCACTGGCTGTAACATCGTCCAAATGTAGATGACATGAGATTTGAAAGCTTTGTATTTGACAATCGAAATCCAGAGTGGATAAATCCAGATTCTGTTCCCTCACATATCTTACTCTTTGATATGTTTGTCTGCTGTGCTAGCTTCTCCGCATCATCTTCTCTTTCAATCACTTTATCAAAGCAAATGTACCTACCGAACGCTGTCCTGCTCATTGCCTCAAATACGCATACATGTGCTTCTGCTAGTCTATTCACATCCACTGTGGCCAGCAAACCCTTTTCGTACATTTCTTTTGCCCCTGTCACATTATTTATTCACAAAAATAAAATATACCTTTTTCTTATAGAAACACATTTCTGAGATGGAAAAGTAAAAAGGGCTTGAAATGTGGTGGGAAAAAAATGGGGAACCTTTAAGATAAGCAATGGTGGCTGTTGGATTTCTACAACATAACTGAGGACCTGTAATGAGAGCTGGGCAAAGGGTGACCAACTTTAACCCCGTTTCCTCAGCTATCTTCCATGCAGCTTTCTCAGACCTCAGCTTTCCCAGTGCATACCAGAGCTGCCGATTTCATCAAATGGAATTAATTAGTTTGATTTTGGAAGCTTATTTCCATAAAGAAATGGTCATAATATGTTCCGAAGCTCACCTTTTTATCTATGCAGAGCGATTCATGACTCCAACACTCATGGTTAATGACAGGGGAAATGTCTTGGTGACTTGTATCTTGCCAAATACAGGCCAAAAGTGAGGAAGTGAGCACACATTTTTTCACTGATGGTGTTCTTGCACACGCCTTTATCACATTTTCAGTCACCTTTACTTCTATCTCAACCATGGATTTCTAATTGAGGAAAAGAAAAAAAAAAAGATAAAGAAAAAAAGAATAACTTTCAATATTACAAAACTACAACTTGAAGTAGATGTAAACCTTGCATTAGTGACAATCAAGTGGACGATGTGAATTTGATATGAACATTTAGTGTTTCATTTGATGACATAGTGAAATTAGATTCTCTTGGATAAACTTTGAGGTGGCCGACACTTACATCCTCTTGAAGAGAAAAGAATTTCAGATTTATGGTTTAGTTAATTATGTAATGATCAAAAGGATTCTACATTATTATCATTACATTATTATCTGGGTCCAAGGGCGTAGACAGAATGAGGCTCAGGCCATACAGAAAAGGATGGGCATCAGTACCAATCGAAAGAAGCGAATGGTGTTTTGTCAAAATGAAACAAGTTGTTCTAACAAGAATGTCATTGATTTGGACGCAAACCAGCCGACGAATCTTGATGGGACATCTTTTGGCCATTTTATTCAGGACTAATCTTTTTTTTTTTTTTTTTTGTGTAGTCCAATCAATACTAAACCAGGTCCAATTAGCCCATAATATGTTCGGGCTGGATTGGTCAGTAAAAAAGCATTATAGTGCATACATTTTTATCTCTATTTTCAAAATTATGAAGCTTCTTTACTTTGCAAATCTTTAATAATCAAGTAAGATAAAAACTAAAATTTTGTTTTAAGTACCAAATCGTAATTTCCAAATTTCAATTCATAAACAGAAGTTTCTAAACTATCTTCTTCAACCCAAAAATTGAGAATAAGAGTACTTAGTCTAATTTTTACATGGAACAAAAAAAAATTAAAAAAAAATCATGGAAAACGAAGAACTAGTCGGTAGGTTAATGAATTGACTTAGGTATCAATTTATTTTTTTTTGGTTTATTCATTTATTTTATTTTTTATTTTTTGGAAGTATAAAAAAAATAAATAGACTCACCGTGTAACCAGAGAGACCAGCGGGGTCTACAAAGGAAGAGGTATGGAAAACGCCACGACAGCCATTGAATGCCTCTGATAAGCTTTCAGTCTCTGTCAGTTTCGCCATTACTGCCGAAATGGCTTTATCATTACTCATCCTTCTCTCTCCTCTTTCCATCTCTCTTACGTTTTCTATATCTTCTGCATTTTTTCAGTCAAGCACCATTTCAGTGACTACGCACCGAGAAAGAGTAATTACACATTATTATTATTTTTTTTGGGTAAATAAGTAATTACACATTATTTAATTAAAATAACCATGAATTTAAGACAGACTATATAGTTATAATTATAAACTTCTTTTTTTCTTTGTTTGGATAATAAGTTATAATTATAAACTTATCAACATAATAGTAACTAAATAAATAAAAAAATTAATATATTTTACATATTTATTTTTCTTCTTCCATAGATCATTACTCTTCTAGAAAAGTTCAATAGAGAAATAGAATTTGGAAACCTACTCTTCTTTCTAATACCATGTTTGATTTTTAAGAAGATCCAAACTAAACTGTATGAAACCAATTATTGATGAAAGCTAGTAGTCAAAAGTGAACAGTTCTTTTTTTAGCCTTTTTCCTTTTTTCTGTTTTTTTTTTTCTCTTTAAAAATATAAACTACGGAATTGATGAATTGAGTTCCAGGAAGAGTTTGTCAGAAATGCATGCAAAACACACACACAAAAAAAAAAAAAAAAAGTGGTTAAGAATAAATATATTGACTAATTACCAGGATTGTCGACGAGGAGGCGAACGGAGTAACCACGGGTCAAGAGGCGGTCGACGATGGCGAGGCCTAAGAAGGAAACGCCGCTGGTAACACAGACCAGTTTATCTCCTTGTTCATCGTCGTCGTCGTCGATGGATGTGAATGGAAATCGCTTTCCTTTGAAATATTCTTCGTCTTTCCGGCGATAGACGCCGGAGTTTGCCACCAATATGCGGCGGAATTCTTCCATCTCCGCCTTCTTCCTTTCTTCTGATTTGACGATTCCCATATTTTCAGAAATGGAAGAGGAGACTGGCTATGAATAATGATACAAACAATACTTAGTAGCTGCTTGCCGTAGTAGCTGTGTGTAGGAACTATTAAAATGAGAATATCTATATAGTCATGCAAAGGGTACCTTTTTCTTTTTCTTTTCTTTTTTTTTTTTTTTTTTCTCTTTCTTTTTTTTTTAACTCTCGTCATGGACTAATATAATAAGAAAGTTTTAAAGTTTCATATGGCTTTGGCTTGGCTTAGCCAAACAGTTCTCTCTAGCTAATTAATTAATTAGCTATTTTATGGCTTTGCTCTAGCTTTCCAACCATTGTTAACGGCGAAATGGCTCGGCTACATAGAGCGGCTAAAAGTGGGTAAGTGAATGAAAAGATTGAGCAGTGTCACGTGTTGAATGACCAGTGAGCACGGGTTAGCTACTCAGACACACAATCCAATTAGTTGAGAGCATAATGTTAGAATGACAGGAGGGTATGTTAAATAACCTCACCTTCCAATCACATTATTTTCCTCTAGTCTTTTAGAAAAAAAAATAATAAAAAATAAATAAAAACATGTTTCCAACTAAATCGAAGTCTTCAGAAAGTCCCATACATCACTCCCAGATACCAACCCATCAAAAAAAACCAAACGGAGCCCCTTCATAATTTATTTATACCTAGGTAAGAAACAAAGCAATAAATATGTATGTAATCAAAACAATTTACAAATGACTACTATAGAGAACATTGACTGACGTGATTGTTTATCCGGCACTAAACGTCTAAATATCTACATTATTGATTGTTTCCCCGCATTCATATCTAAATTGTTGACATTCGATTCTTTATTTTGTTGAATAATATTTATTTCAAAGGAATCCAGTTTTTTGCAATATTGTTTCTCCATCCAAAATATTTTAATTGTTGATATTCGATTTTTAATGATGATGAACAATATTTATTTCAAGGGATTTAAATATATGCAGCACCAGATGATTAATTTTTCATCAATACAAAGGTAAAAAAATACTTTCTTTTTTGGTAAATTAAGGTAAAAATACTAGTTTATTGAGGACGTGGTCTCCATAACTCCTTTCTCTCTTCTTCTTTTTTTCCTTCGCTTTTTTTGTTTTTTTTTTTTTTTTTTTTTTTTTTTTTTTTTCCTGAGATCCTTTTTAAGCACTTGCACCTGTACTCCTATGCAACAGGAAATTATTACTAAAAGATAATTGAAATCTTACACCAAAAGATACTATAGCTTGAAGCAAAATATATATTTTTATAGCTACAACACTCATTTTTTTTTTCCCGTCATCTCTCATTATGAGGGGGGCAAAAAAAAGAAAAAGAAAAAGAGAGAATATGATTCCATAATTATATTAATTAAAATAAAAATAAAAATTGCACCGTCCCCTCCCCTAATCTCTCAAAATTCAAACTGACAAGTTTTTTTCCAAAGAATAGATTCACAGGGTAATCAAATGCTGCTGATTATCAGGTTATAACTCTACCAGGAAGCAGACACGGGAAAGCATGAAACAAACAAACTCTAACTGATAATCAAAGGGAGCATACTCTGTTGCACGAGTATGCTATGTTGCGCGAGTATGCGTGTGACAACAGAGGGAGACATTTTAAACTGTTAATATAATTACAAAATGAGTAAATAAATTACATGTTACACAATTTGAGACTCGAAAGAAAAGCATCTCAAAATTTCGTTGTCTGCATAACACACCATTCACACATATGGTACACTAGAAATACAAGAAGAAGAAGAAGAAGAAGAAGAAGAAAACAACCTCGTATATTTTGCACAACGGTTGCAGCCTCACAAACCTTGCCACATGGTAAAAATTTCTTTTAGGCAGTCCTAATGACATCGACTCCGTGCTTCGTTTTCTTCTCTTATCGTCTCCCCTTTGTTGACCAGGGTTTCTCAATGGTCTGGTAGTGACAGCACCAAATTTCTTTCTCAAACTTACTCTTTGTTGACCAAAGCATTCAGTTGTCTTTCTAACTGCAAACCAAAGGAGTGTTGTCAAATCCTAATCGCTATCTACTCTTTGAAAAATTTTGAGCAATGACATGCATGTCAAAACATATCAAAGTCTATATAAACCAAATCTGAATCATCTACATCTCTCAAGTAGACAATTACATAGGTCCTCAAATCACACCTTGGTCGTGATATACAAACATAAGACGCCAAACAATATACTGCATCAGCAAAAGAAAGATGAAATTCCAACTAGGACAAGCACACAAACCTGGACATTCTTCAATTTCTGTCTTTGCAATTCTTCAACAAGGCTTCCAATGCTGTTATCAGAGATTAGGAGTAAGTTGGAAATAGACTTGGAAGTAAAACATATGTCACCAAAATTTATTGAGTTTCACATTGTACCTCTGTTGTAAATGAATCACCTGAGACTGCAGCTCTCTCTCTCGTGAGGAGGCAGGAGGTATCTGCATGGTATTCTCAATTGTTGTTACAAATTAGGAACAGAAAAAGAAACAAATGAGAGGTTTTCAGTCAAAAGCTCAATTAGTGCCAGTATTTACAATGCTGTATGTGTTATCCAAAGCCTGCTTCCAGTAACCAACAATATATAACCACCGCACTTGAGACTCCAGCCAATAAATACAAAATAACAACAAATAAGCCCCATGGATTTTATGGGGAAGGAGGTTAAAGAATTGTGTGAACTGGGAGAACTGCTTGGAACGGTCCCATGCAGAGCTACTTCCCCCAACACCCCTGCCTAACAAGGGTGTCAAGGGTCCACAGGGGGGAGGCCTGTTGCATGACCAGAGTCATAGACATAATAAGCACAGTGGAGAGACCTAATTTGTGTTTGACACCATGCAGAGTCCACAACTCATTTAAGTTTTAGGACACATTAATAAAGCAAGCAAGGCCAGAAAACTGTCTCATGCAATCACGAGAGGAAGAGGGGGAAGAAGCATTCATTGACCTAAGTCGAACAAGAAACAGATCCACCATAAACTCACCCACAAATAACAGACCTTCAACAATAACACAAGTGAAATAATAGAAAATTGCTTAACAATTAGAATTAATACATTTTATACGAAAAAATATATTTTGGCTAGCAAAAATAATATCATGTTTCAAGATAAATGGAATGAATTATACCTGCAAAAGGTCACCAGCTCCTGCCTCAGCTGATTCAGCTTGCTTGCCTGCATCAAGCTAAAAATGTGAAATCCAAGAAATTTTACAGTGTCAAAATGAGAATGGAAATGATCATTGATGAGAAACATTACCAGAGGTTTGTTCCACATACTTGATCAATTTAATTATCTCTTCCTGTCAAAATTATTTCAAAAGGAAAAGAAATTGAGACATGATACATACAACATTACATACAATATACAAACAGACACATACCCTTTGCATGGAATTCTGCTGCAGAATGAACTGTAATGATGGGAGAACACTCGTGGCCGTAAGGTTCAGGGCAGTTGGACTAGTCAAACCTCCACAAATTGGGTTAAAGAAGCAATTTGTAAGACCCTGAAGCATACATGAAATGGCAATGGTTACAAAGCCATTGCCTTAAAGATATATTACTAAGTTCCGTCCTTGTTATTCATCAAGTTGAGCATCACTATAGATAATTTAAATTTAACATGCCAATTATATATCGAACTAAATACTAGGGTACAAATTTCAGATAAAACAATTCGAGCCACAGGATGAAAATATATGAAGTAAAATGATAAAGAAACCACAATTCATCCAATGTGCAAACTCTGGCCAACAGTGGTAACTCATTCATTATTGGCAAGCTTGAAGTTATAGTCATATAGAAGGTAAAGCCATTCTTGTACAGTTTTCTTTTATAAATTTCAGACTTTATATAGACGTAAAGAACAGCCTATCACAAGTTCACGACAAGGAAATATACAAATATATTAACAATTGTGTCAAGCTCAACCATATATTACTATATAATAAGCGTTCTAATTTTTTTTTGGAAACAAATGCAAGTGTAAGTATGCTTTCTAAATCTTTTTCCAGAAACAAATACAAGTGTCAGTACAACATCACATGGTATACATTTCATATACCACACAGGTAGCGTGCTAATTAGAAGCAGACCATTTTGAACATAGAAGGTAATGCGTAGATCTGAATTGGTTAGAACAATTTATAAGAAGCTTTTCTCTCTGATTCTGATATATTTCAATGCAAATTCAATGCTGCATTAAAAGCTTGGTCAGTGGCTAAAATTTGCTCTTTTTTTAAAAATAATCAACAGCAAGCACAAGGAAAGCACATTGAAGTACTAAAATAGATAGGTCGACACTTTTTTTCAGCCACATGCCATATAATTGGCAATATTACCAGCACATCCTCTCATCAGAAAAATAAACTACAAATTTCTGCACTGACATAAAACCTCAATGTTTAACTTTTTACCAGCTTCAGAGTAAACCAAAAACTGCACTTCATATAAATGATAACCTGATGATGCATTAGTACCTTGGGACTGAGCTCTGCAGATGTGACTTTAAAGCGCCCTTTACGTTGGACAACTGCTCCTTCTGATGTATCCTCTGCTGCATAAAGTGATGCAACCATACCAAAATAATTTCTTATATAGCATTAAAACAAATGATAAACTGTAATCAACAATAAGAGCAGAACAGACCAGACGAAGAGTTATTGGAATCTCGCTTTTGGCGATACAGCAATGGCCCACTATAGTTACGTTCTGCTTGAAATTTTGATTGTGCATAATCCCTTTAAAATTCCAAGTCATTAGAAATTGCCATAACTAAGCTCCTCTACTCAACAAAATTATCAACTTTAATTGCAAGAAAATGGTATACCTATCCCCATCACCAATACCCTTTCTAGGAGAAAGAGCATTATCCGGTAGAAGAGAACCACTCAAAAACTTTCTATGTTCGGGCATGACATGACGTGGTAAAACATTATTTTGCCCAGAACATTCCCCATCATTTCTTCCATTTTCTCGATCCATGGTTCTTGGACTATTCGCACTCATCTCATCCTCACATACATCAAAACAGCCTCTGCATCAGAGAAAGTGTCGCTTAAATAATAAATAATTATAAAAATTGAAGTATTTAATTCTAAGTAAACACTTAACATGTTTGAAATCATCTTAAAAGCTTTAGAAAAAATATGTATAATACTTAAACAAGTAGATGATACAAAATGGAATGTTAAATAAAATAAGAAAAATGGCACTTCAAAGGAAGAAGACATACTACTAATGAAAGACTCAACAAAGATCTAAACATCTTAACAAAAATTTTTGGAAACTCTTATAATTAAGAATGAAATAGCAGTGCAACCCAAAATGGATTGCATCCATAAAAGTTGCACCATGCATAGGCAAGTCTTTCCCTATGGCAAATTAATAACCCTTGCAGAAGTTTGCTTATTGCCATAAACTCAATTAAAATGAAAAAGATGAAGATATTTTAAAGAGATAATATTAGGCATAAAAGGGAAATATCATACTTAAGTGCTTGAAGAGGTTTAATAGGAAATGAAGCAAAAGAACTCTCCAAATCAGGAAGACCATTGATCCCATCCTGGAAAAAAAATGGAAGGCAGAGGTCACAAACAGGAAAGAATGACTGGAAATATAAAGATTAAATATCTGAAGCGCAATACACAAAAAATAAAAAGAGAAAGAAAACTTCTTTGAAAGAGTTATATACCTCTTGGCTAGGTGTAGCATTTGATTGGTTAGACATTTCAGGTGGACCCCTTTCTGCTGGAAACCTAACATCTTCCAAGATTTCCCTTACCTTCTTATTCACATGTGGATCTTCTGCATGTGAAATGTCATCATCCTGAATCTGTAGGCAAAAGGACTGCTGTTAATGCCGCAAATAATAATAACAGCAACATATATTCCATTCATCAATCAAGTGTTTTCCCAAGTAATCAGGGAATAGAAAAGTAGACACTGAACTAAGAACTGACAATCCAACACTACTTACAAGGGCAGCCTGACTTTTCAGATCCTCAAGGTTAAAATTCCACGCACTGATTCCTCGAATGTACTCTTGCTGCAAGGTATTAAAATTTTGATTCAGGATGGCATTTAAATATTATCCAAACCTAAATTAACCAACCAAAACATGCAAAGATTGAAATCATTAAAGGTTAACCAAATAAATACATATTCAAGAATCTAGGTATCTCACAGAGGACAGGACACAAGTTTATAGAAACTACATAGTGAATGAATCTCTAGAAGTAAAGCTTTCTGTCAGTACCACTAGAAAATATATGCTTATTCACCATCTAAATGGCAGGTGTTTCAAACAGTGTGAAACATTAGATATACAGATACAAGGCACTCAATCTAGATAAAATAAGGGTGCATGACAATAACATTATTACCTGTGATAATTGCTCCTTATCCCCATAGAGAGCCTTGTTCTGCACAAGAAGATCGGCCTCCTTCGCCTAAAAAACAAAACCAAATGATAAAAAAATATAATAAAATAAAAAAGGCTAAAGTGGAAGAGTTAAAAAAGGAGCCGACAAACAGAAAAATGCAGATTAGGATTAAATAAGAGACCTTTAGCATCCTAAAACGATCACCTAATGGAGTGAGATTATCTAGAATTGCACGGGCCAAGTACTCATTTGAGCGTGCATGTTTGAAAAAATGGTGCTTCGAAAGCTTTTCTGAGGTTGGACGCTTCTTTGGATCCTTCACTAAGCACGCAGCTACCAGTTCCTTAAAAGACTGAAAAGAACAAAGCTCTGTAAGAACAACACTTTATAATGGATATATGAAAGCTTGAGAACATCAATAACCTTTGAGAATCTCTTGTCTCTTTCATAGTCAAGACCTGGAGGTGCATTTTGTAGAGTCATCAAAAGAACCTAAAAGACAAAAGAAATCAGGGAAAATTTGGTGAGCTTACACAAAGTAGCACTGAAAAACCTCCTGAATGCAATACACATGAATATAAAAACATTTAAGAAATTTACTTTCATTGGTGGATACTTCGAAAATGGGGCATGGCCATGAGCAAGTTCAAGTGCTGTAATTCCAAATGACCAGATGTCAGCTCTGTTTGAGACAACAGAAAATGTCAGGGAAAAAAAAATTTAACTAAATATAACACTGAGGACTTAGAGAAATAATAGGGGAATTTGATGGATAAAGAACATTAAAGTATGTTGTATGTGCAATTGACTCACTTAAAGTCATATCCATGCAGTTGCTGCATAACTTCAGGAGCCATCCTGAGGGGGGGGAAGAGGATAAAAAGTGAGTCTAATTCCATAAATTCTTATAACTACAGATATCAGCATGTTGCTACAGGATCTCAGGTATTGGAAAGGATGCACAAATAAAAAGAATACCAGCAAGGAGTTCCAACAAAAGTGTTTCTAGAACGCTGCCTGTCACCAGTGTCAAACATGCAAGCAGACACTCCAAAGTCAGCTAACTTGACTGCACCATTAGAGTCAATTAATATATTACCAGCCTGCAAAGGGAGATTAAGTACTTTAATAAGAAATAAATTACAGTAGCATCCCCAACACTTTTTCAGGGAGGGTAAAAAAAAGAAAAAAGTCACCACTTTTAAAATTTAGTGCTAATTGCATAACAGCAGTTAATAAGTAGACCTAACCATGAATATGAAATTGACACAACAATCAACAAACACTTATCACTCCCCCAATTATGCATAACAAGCCAACACAACAAACAATTAACGATCTCCTCACATAACAGGACCATAAGTGAATCTGCTTCTACATACACATTATGAACGACAATTAATAACTCTTAACATGTTTAGCTTGTGATTAAAAATGCAGAATTTCACTGGCAATGACGAGATCAGCACATCAAGTGAGGTACCTTCACATCTCTATGAATGTGCCCATGTGCATGGAGGTAAACAAGAGCTTTGAGAACCTCACGCAGTAAAGTAGCAATAACAGTCTCTTCAAAACCTTCTGGATAAGCAGATTTCATAATGTGCAGACATGACCCCCCTGCCATATATGGCATCACGACCCAAAGGTTGTACCCAGCAGTGAAAGAGCAATGAGCACGTAGTAAATTTGGATGATCAGTCAAGGTCATTGTCTGTACCTCTCGCCGGATACCATCCTGCATAATTAGCAAATTAATACAAATTTAATAGCACACTGACAATTTTGAGATGGGATCATGAATAAGGAACAAAATCTTTCCTAAAGAGATTTAAAACACATATAATAACATGAAAAAATGATGCTCAAGGAAGTTACAAGTTAATATTATCCTTCAAAATAATTTGATTACAAACTTGTCATATATATTTTCAATATTAAGAGAAAGGCAATATATTTAATGCAATATACAGATACCCTTTCACTTACAAGAGCTATTCTCACACGTACCAGGTCATTATTACATTTTTCCAGATCAAGAACTTTGATTGCAACTATCTCATTAAATGGAATGCAGAGAGCCCTATACACAGTGGCGCTGACCCCTTCACCAACTTCTTCATACAACTTATAATCTTTTGCATCAACAGGATATCTTTTCTCCATAACATGCTCCATGCTTTCTTCTTATATAACACGGTTGACACCCTCTTTACTCCTACATATGCCAGAGAACATGAATTCAAAGCACAACAAGGAGGCAAGTTTCAAGTTTATGAGAGGTTTTTTCCAATTTGGTAGCATCTTCTTTTGGTCAACAAAAAATAGTAGAAGAATTCAGTGACTTCATGGAGATGATATATAATTCCTTCGAAGCCAAATAAACTTGAAAACCCCAAAATACTTGAAACAATGAAAACAAGATCTACTATCACAAATGTAGAAACAATATTACTGCATCACTTCAACTCTTAACTGAAGTTACCAAACCAACACTGCACACCATCAAATACAACATGAAACCAGTAAAAATTTATAATTCCCAGTCACTATTAGTAGGAACTAGCGCAGACATATTATTTGCACCAGCCTAACTCTCATATCATCAGGAAAAGTCCAGGGTAACACCATCAATTTTGAACCAGGAGTTATCCTCACCAGATCAACTTAACATTTAACATAGATGCATTCCAAAGATGAACAGAAATTTCTTGGGGAAAACAATAAGCAGAAAGACCTGAAAAATCAAACAGGCAATTATTAGGACAGTATCAGACCAGAAGGAAGACCAACATAGACAACTTTCCCAATTAATAATGATGATTTCAGCATATAAATAACCAATACTATGAACATGAAGAGAGAAGTAAAGTTAAAGGGAACAGCCAAAAGACAAACAAGCAAAATTTACCAACATTTTCATGAAGTAAATTTACAAAGCATAAGATATTGCAGAGACGGAAAACTATAATTTACAAATGCCAACATCCAGCAAAGAAGGGTAATATTGCTAACTTCTCACAGCTTAACATCAAACTCTAAACTTTGATACAGTTAACCAACCCATGCAGGGTGCAAACAACCTACCTACACTCGTCTGATAGATTTTCAAACGCATTTTGAATCCCTTATCTTCCTAGTTTAAAAAATTGCATCACTTTGACCTACGCTCATCTAATGGAATTACAAAATTTGCTAACCCTTCTGTCATCATCGTTCTACAGCTGCAAATAATTGCACTGCCTCCTACTCGTAACTTTAAAGAGCCCTTCGCCTTGCCCACAAACCCACATTCATCCCAATCTCCCTCTAAACAGTTTTAAACAACACTTACCCAGACTCTTTGCATTTGCAATTCTCTTACACATCATAATGCCTGTTGGACAGTGAATAATTTCTAACTCGCCAGTCCCCGGTCAGACTCCAGATTGCAATCTAATTTTCCTTCAGCGATGACCCAAAAACAAGTTATCAGAGGTATCAATGCATATGACCTTTTAAGAGCAGAAATGCCGAAAATCCGATTGAGATAGTGACTATGGGAATAATGATGAAAAAGACCCCTCTACTATAACAACTTTCGGAATTTTGATGGACCTGACTAATTGGAAGAAGGCGTTGTGCTTTTTATTACTTTAAAGAAAATTCCGAAGATAATAAGGATCTTATTCGATCCAGTACTAAAACAGTCTCCACTAACCAGACAGAAAAAAGGCCAAGCATCTCTATATTTTCAATTCCTGACAATATAATAGCAACCCAGTTCATAGAAAACAATCGTCCACCTGCATGTTCCTAAAAATCTGCAAATTGTATGATAAACCATTCATCTTATAAAGTGAACTAAAATGAAAATCCAAAATTAAAAAAATAAAATGCTTTACATTAGCATTTACTAGTCTAATTTCTTAGGCCAAAGCACCCTAACTAGGAAATTCATATAGCCCAGTCCCCATGCTACCTCCCATATAGAAAAAATTCAAAAACACGTACATTTAAGATTCCCAAGTGAAGTCCATTCATGAAACCAAGTTTCTAATCCTCCACTGATTTCCAAACCTTACCAAACACAATCGAACTAATTGTCCCAAACAAAAAATAGAATAAAAAGAAGAATATGAAGAAAGCTCGACTGCCTAATGGAAAGTCGCTAGCTTAACATAAAGCTGCTAAAAATTCAATCGCGTAGAGCTCAAGGACATAATGATTTTTCACCAGGTCGGGTGTACGGACCTAGGGTTTTCCAACAGCAGAAGAAGTAGACCCCAATTCCCTTTTTTTTTTTTTTTTTTTTTTTCTTGTTTCGTTTCGCCGTGAAAACACAGGTTCAAAACCAGAAGTGAAACCTCCTTGCCCGACAAAACGACCACGATTCAGCTGGCAAACTCAATTGCTTTATGGACTAGTTCGACATGGACGATGCCAACAAAGTCCCTGCTTGGTCTCTCTTTCTCTCTTCTCTCTGTCTCCAAGTGTAAGGTCCGGGATCGCATCTCTCACCGTTTTTAGCCCCAGAAAATAAATAAACAATAAAAAAATATAATAAATACCAAAAATAAAAGCGAAGCTCCTTTTTTCTGCCTTCTCTTTCGTTTCAGTATCTTCCTAATTAACAGCAAATATTTTATTTTTGGGGAAAACCCAACGAAAAAAATAATAATTGTAAGCAAAATTATTTTTCTGAGACACAGAGTGAGAGAGAGAGAGAGAGAGTAATAGAGGAGAGCAGCGATGCCAATGTAGTGGGTCCCGCCAATAGATTTGAGTTTCAGTAGGTGAATATATCGGCGGATCGCTTTATCGTATCGGCAATTTATCATAAAGAGGATAAAATTAGATCGAGGAGGATTGATTCTCTCACCTGTGGAATACCTAATTAGGGTCAACCACATTGCGTGATTGGCTGTAATTCTTCTTTTATTTTTCTACCCGTTGTGATTGGTTGTAATTACAACAAGGCCCTTGACCCTTTTTTTTTTTTATAAAAAAGAAAAAACAAAAGAAAAAAGAAGGAAAAAGGTTCTTAACCTGGATGCTGTCCACGTGCAAAAGCGTTATAAAGATTCAACTCCGTACTCCACGGTTCGATAAAAATGTAAGATCGAGTGAGTGCTAAATAAATAGCAATAATCTCTAGAAGGAAAAATTGCAATGTAAAAATTTTTCTTTCTCTACTTCAATAAATATGATCCTTCATTACGTTATGCTCTAAAAAATAGAAGTTAATATCATTTTGAGTTTTTCAGGATAAGAGGATTTAAACTCACTCTAAACATAAAAAAAGAGTCTACTATGCCTTTGGTTTAATCTTGGTAGGACTTTTGATTAGCTACTCTTGTGTGTGTGTGTGTGTGTGTTTTTTTTTTTTTTTTCATTACTAAATTCATAATTGAATTCTTTATTATATGTCCATGAGCTATTATTTATAACAAAGTATGATATCGATTTGACAACTCCATGTTAAAATTATTTATTAAAAAACATTCATGGAATTGAATCAGTATAGTCCATAGTTATTTATCAAATTTTAGTTTTCAACTGAGCTAGTCCTATTTCATTTATATGTATTTGTTTGATTGTTTCCATTAACTATCACAAGTGGATAATTTTTATATCACTCAACGCATAAAACTTTTTTTTTTTTTTATATTGGTTTTGAAAAATATCAAATGTCAAAACAATCCAAGTTTTGTATTGTTTTGGACCTGTTTACCAAATAAAACAATTGTTTTGGACTTGGGTACATGGTGTTGGGCTGATCCGGTTCACAAAAATTATCAGACCCATATTTAGTTGTGTCTCGTTTACAATTGAAGTGATTCGAGGATAAGTTGTCCCTACTTCTCATGGACTGGGTTTGGGCCGCTGCCAGCATGCAATCACAATTTGTTGAGGGACAGAATTTATTTATTTATTTTCCTCTTTTTGCCTCAATTATCGGATTGATTGGATTCATTGCGCCTGACTAGAGTGTTAGTTTCACCGCTTTGGAGGCATAATCGATACCTATTTTTTTATGCCCACAGACATACCGTTTTTGATACTTCAATAATAGTAGAACATCATTTTCGCACCCCCCCAAAAAAAAAAAAAAAAAAAAAAAAGGAAAAGAAACTCTGAAAAATTGGAAATAAAAGTAAAAGTCTTTCATTGAAACAAACAGTCAGACGGGACAATATCTGCTTTAATTAAATTTAACAGTGAGAAACTCCCATTAAACAGCAATTAATATTGCAAATGACCAAAACAGGAAAATAACAAATGGTGATACGAAGAAATTTGGCTCGTAATTGACATGCATGTTCTGCGTAGAGTTGCTGGCATGGTCAACTAATATAGACAAATTTAACTGAGTAACATGTGGAAATCATGAATTATATATGCCTAAATATTTCCTTTTTTCTTTATCGTTTGGATTCTAAACATATTCTTAATTAATTAAATCCATCTGAACCAAAACAATTGTTTGTCAGATCTCCCTCGTCAGGATGTCCCAACTTCCCAATCACTTTGTGTGCCATTCAATCTAAGCTCCGTGAATGGCTGAGTGCTCAAGGATAAAAACTGAAAAAAAGAGCTACACTTTTGTACAGGCTGTATACGAATAGGGACAGATATTATTTGCATATATTTTTTAGTTACTTGTTTAAGAGTCTTTAATCACTTTAATCCGGATCAATTTTAGCCTGAGTGTGTTCTTTAGATACCGATCATACCATGTAATATACAGTTTAATTATAATCATAGGCAATGTACAAAATGACTAATGAGGATATACCAATTACACAAACTTTTTCTTCTTCTTTTTTTATTTGATTCCTTGTTTATGATTTTTGGGAGGTAATTATTTGTTAGTACTTACTTTTTTTTTTTTATGGTGAAACAAATATTTCAGATCGTTTTCTTTTCTTTTTTAATTTTATTTTTTACCGACCGCAACGTATAAGATAAACTATATTTACCCAAAAAAAAATAAATAAATAATAAGGTACAAGAAAAGCTGTAAAGAAACATTTTATGATTCACTAATCAAACATAGATTTTTGACCTACATATACGGTTTGGTGGTCAAGTTGGTAAATCTGTTCCTGAATCATTTCCAAATGAACAATTACAAAGTCTGAACTTTGAAAATTGAAACTTCATTTAACGACCAAAAAATTCAAAAAGAGTTTGAAACTCCAATGCAATTGCCAATTGACCAGTTTTATATTATGTCAAAAAAAAAAAAAAGGAAAAAAAGAAGGCTATTTTAATATGCTAGGAAAATAATCCAACATTTTTCACGATCCGTGTTTAACGCCACGTGGAATGCAGACCAGAATGAGATTAGGAAGCTGAACTTGGGATGGTAAATGTAAAATAATTTCTACATAAAATTGGAACATTAATTTTACAAAAAAAAAAAAAGAAAAAAAAAAGAGATAAAATTTCCTACATGCATTTATGAAAAAAATAAAAAATAATACAAAAACACGTATTATATATACACTCATATTATTCTTAAAGTTAAAGCTGAATGATGTATGATTAAAAAAAAAAAGTTAAGGCTATGTAAAATTAACATTGATCAAACAATAAAAACTAATATGCTATATACGCAGCGGAATATTATATAAACCTTGAAGTTAATAGCATAGGAAAGAAACATTAATTGTTGTGGAGGTAGGAAATCAACACTAATCAAACAATAAAAAACTAACATGGTACAAATGCTGCGGAACGTTATATAAATTTGTAAGTTAATAGCATAAGAGGGGAACATTAATTGTTGTGGAGGTAGGAAATTGATTGGATAGATGCTACGGGAAGGAAATTGAAGGAATGGATTACCAACTTATAATAATTTTGGATGAACATGTTGTCCATGCCATGATGAAGAGTGATGCATCTGATTATGACAATTCACAAATGGTATCACTAACAAACATCACTGAAATGAAATCCCACTTCCCAATCCTATTGAACCATGTGGGCAACAAATACTACACATTAATACAACCATGCCCTTCATCATCTTGAATAATTTATTTTTTCTAATTTCTTAGCCAATTTTCAAATAAATATATAATTTTTTTCCCCTGTTATTTTAGAAATTAAAAAAAAATGTAATATGTAAAAAATTATATTAAAATTAAAATTTGTGAAAAGTAAATAATCAATAATGTGAGAAATTTTGTTGGACTCTAAAGCAAATTGGCCAAAATCGGAAAGCACCAAATTTATCGTTGGGAAAGTGAAGGAGAAGACTTTGTACGCCCCCGGGGGTTGCATCAGTGTGCATGTCTTGTAGTTTAAATTTCGCAACGTGGACCGACAGTTATCACATCAATAGGGCCCAAAATGCACGTGGCACAGTATCAATATAGATTAGTTAAAATTATACGTTACTATGTTTAATGGTCCCAGCGTGAAATTTCCTGTCCACCGTAGAAGCGACTGGGCTCTCACGGGATCAATATAGCCCATTATTCCAGATTTTTCCACTAACCAATGCTTTCATTTTTCTTTTTTTCTTTTTTTTGAAAAAAAATAGTATTCTTATTTTCTTTTTAAAGAAAAGCCAGTCAACCACGACTACTAATAAGTCTTTCTTTTTTGTTTCCTTTTCCTTTAATTTTATTATATAATTATATATTTCTTATCTAATGAGTCATGATTTGGTTTCTAAAGTTTTTCTATTTCTACATTTATATAAATACTAAGATATATTTGGTCATAATTATGTAAATAAGTTGTATTTGAAAGTAAAACATTATTTTTTAAAGCTTAGCAAGTTGTATTTTCTTAAGCCCAAGAAAACGGTGAAAGTTTTCCCATTAATTGAACCACAAGGAAAAAGTAATATTGATTTTTTTATTTTTTATTTTTGGGTAAAGGCTAAACTATAAATATACCAAAAAAAAAAAAAAAAAAAAAAAAAAACAAGAGTGATCTTTTAAGCATTCAGAGGTGTGGTAGATATTCAATTAATACCGTTGAATAGTCATAAATCTCAGATAAGAATTGTCAGAGAAGGACGTTCATAGCACTCAGCGAGTGATTTTACCAAAAAAAAAAAAAAAAAACTCAGCGAGTGGCAGTACAACGATTATAACATTTTTACATCCTTTGTAAGTTAAAACAATAAACATATGAAAAATTAGAGTGAGCATGTAACTTAGCATTAAAGAAAAAAAGAAAAGAAAAAAAAGAAAAGAAAAAAAAGAAAAGGAAAAAGAAAGAATCAAAAAGACTACTGACTAATAAAGACGCACTATAATGAAGGACGCATTTTTCCAAAGCAAACGACGTTGTTTTGAGTGTTTTTGACACCTAATGGGGCTACAATTTCGGGTGTCCTGGCAACGTCAAACCAGTCTCTTAGAAGAAGTCCGCGGACGTAGAGTAACAGGCCAGTGTAGGAAATGAATAGTATAAAAAAAATTTATTAAATTTATTTATCAAATAAATGTATTAATAACTAATGGATATATTCATAATTTAAATATAAATAGAGATAAATAAGTTTTTAAAGAGATAAATGAATAAAAAATCAATTCAATATTATTTGTTAAGTTATGTATTCCTGTCGTATTAATTTTTAAAGATATTGTTAAATATCTTAGATGTTTGATAATTAAATTTAATTAATATTTTAGTATTTCCATGTTTATTGATAAAATAATAATCAAGATAAACATGTCACTGTTACTTATCTTGCCACGTGTAAGGGGCAGATCTTGACAGTTCTCCGTGCATCTTACTTCAGCTGTCTTCCTAGTCTTCATGAGAAATGCCATGAAAGTGTACGAGAAGTAATCGCCTGAAACGCCTCCCATTTTCCTACTTTTATCTCTCTCTGTCTCTCTCTGTTTTATTTTCTTTTTGCTTATAAAAGCGGCAAAGCTAACTACTACTTAAACAAAAGGCTCACCTTTTATTTTTCCTTCCCCATTTTCTCCTTCCTTACTTCCTCTTACATATTTCAGCTGAAATTGCAAGGAAGAGATCTCCGCGACTTGGTGTTGAAGTAAGGAATTCTCAGAAACGCTATCTACTAGGGTTTCCAAGAATCCCACAGCCAGCTTCTTTTTTCAGCTGTATTGTAAATTTGCTGTTGAAGTTTGAAATAAGTTAATGCTTTTTTTTTTTTTTTTTTTTATAATTTTTTTTTCAGTGAAACCTTGAAGGCGCTTGATGCTGTGTCATTTGTAAACCATTTTTCTGTGTGCTTTTGGCTACAATAGCTTAGAAGAAGCAAAGCATTCAGAGCATATCTGCTTCTCAAGTTATACTTTGTTTTGGCTGTTTAGATGATCTTAATGGTTTTCTAGAATTTTTTATCGAAGATTTTGCCATTTTTTAATGTCGGCTTTTATTGTAATGTGGGGACTGTGTTTGTTGGATATCGGGGCATTTTACCAATATAGAATGGTGAAGATTTATGTATAGGGAAAGTAGTTGTGACTTGTTTGGTTGCCTTGTGGCTCTTCCACGGGAAGAGAAAGAGAAATGTGGATTGGAATTTGGGTGAGAATTTGATAGCCAAATTGAGAAAAAGGAAAGACAACTTTTTTTTCTTTGTGTTTTAGGTGAGAAAGAAAACCAAAAAAGGAAAAAAAAAATAAAAAAAATGCCTGAGAGGCGAAAGAAAGGGATACATTTTAGCAAGCTCTATTCATTTTCGTGTATTCGCTCCTCTCATGAAGACAATCATGCCCAAATTGGTCAAAGAGGGTACTCAAGGGTTGTTTACTGTAATGATCCTGATAATCCAGAGCAAGTTCAATTGAGATACAGAGGAAATTATGTGTCAACTACTAAGTATACGGCGGTTAACTTTATTCCCAAGTCTTTATTTGAGCAGTTTAGGAGGGTGGCAAATTTGTACTTTCTTGTTGTGGCTTGCGTTTCATTTAGTCCTTTGGCACCTTATAGTGCAATCAGTGTTCTTGCACCATTGGTAGTGGTGATTGGAGCTACAATGGTCAAGGAAGCCGTCGAAGATTGGAGGCGAAGAAAACAAGTAATGCTTAGAATTTCTATCACATTTATTTTTTGTTTGTTTGTCTTGCTTTCTGAATCTTCTTATTTTGATGCATTTTACACTTATGCGGAAAATATACGGATAACCATTTCGCATTTCACGTTAATTGCAGTTGATTAAAGTTGTTATCCACCCAATGATTAAACTTTATTAAGTAATGTTGTTGTTTGTCTTCTAATTCATGAGAGGAAAAGTTTAAATACTGTATTTGGATTTTCATACAAAAATTGGATGCGTTAAGTTGCCTTAGGAGGGTCTAAACATGCTTGAGTCTTATAGTTAACCAAACAATCACCAAATTTTTCTCTGATGATTTTTTGAAAGATCAAATCTTTTCAAATCTGGTATGTGTAACCATATCCTCTGGTCATTCGTCCTCCCCGTACCACCCCTCCCCAAGCCACCCTCAATTGATAAAGAAAACAAATTCAAACGCCATTACTTATCATTATTAAAGCTAGGGAAAAGAAAAGACGCCCCTTTAAAGCTCACTTGAATGCTTTTATAAACCATGAAAACTATTGTGGCATACTACAGCTGGCCTATCCTTCAAATCCAATGTTTTATAATATTCTGTCATTCTCTAACAAAAGGATATATGGTCTGCATTCTCCCAGCATTATTAATGGATCAATGTTGTTTAGAATGTAGATGGCAATGTAGCCTCAGCATAATTCAAAATGTGTGACTGATGTTATGCCTTTATATAACTATTTTATTATGATTCATTTCTGTCGTCTTAATTGCATTTTTTTTCTTTCATTGGTTGCTTTCAAAGACCTTGTTGTGATGACATATAAAGTTCATATGTGATTGCAGTCAGTCTTAAAAGCATAATTGTTTGTGTGTCTTAATTAGGATGTACTCAGCTAAATCTTGAACTGGTTTCAGGACATAGAGGCAAATAATCGAAAGGTTGAAGTGTACAGTAGAAATCATACATTTCAAAAGACCAGGGGGAAGAATCTCCGAGTTGGTGATATTGTGAAGGTGTACAAGGATGACTACTTTCCTGCTGATCTGCTTTTGCTTTCTTCAAGCTATGAGGATGGTATCTGTTATGTTGAAACGATGAACCTTGATGGAGAAACTAATCTAAAATTGAAGCATGCATTGGAGGTGACATCTCATCTTTACGATGAGAAATCATTCAACGACTTTATGGCAGTAATCAGATGTGAGGACCCCAATGAGAATCTATATTCTTTTGTAGGAACTTTGTACTATGATGGTACACAGTATCCACTTTCCTTGCAGCAGATTCTCTTACGAGATTCTAAGCTTAAAAACACTGAATACATCTATGGTGTTGTTGTTTTTACTGGACATGATACGAAAGTGATGCAGAATGCTACTGATCCTCCTTCCAAGAGAAGTAAAATTGAGAGGAGAATGGATAAGATAATCTATGTTCTTTTCAGTACTCTGGTATTGATATCTTTTATTGGATCAGTCTTTTTCGAGATTGAAACAAAAGAAGATCTTAACCATGGAAAGTTGAGAAGGTGGTATCTTCGTCCAGATGATACCCCTGTATTTTATAACCCCAAAAGAGCAACACTTGCTGCTTTTCTTCATTTCTTGACAGCCCTTATGTTGTATGGATATTTGATCCCCATATCTCTGTATGTATCCATTGAGATCGTGAAGGTATTGCAGAGTATATTCATTAACCATGATCAAGATATGTATTATGAAGAAACAGATAAGCCTGCTCATGCACGCACTTCTAATTTGAATGAGGAGCTTGGTCAGGTTGATACGATACTTTCTGATAAAACTGGTACTTTGACATGTAACTCAATGGAATTTGTCAAATGTTCTATAGCTGGCACTGCATATGGTCGCGGTATGACAGAGGTGGAGGTGGCGCTGGCAAGAAGGAGAACAGATGGGCCAACTGATGATATTCCATCTGATCGACTAAGCCATGATGCTGATATTAGGGGCTCTGAAAAGCCAATTAAGGGTTTCAACTTTAGAGATGAGCGCATCAATAATAGCCAGTGGGTTAATGAACCTCATTGTGATGTTATCCAAAAGTTCTTTCGGGTTCTAGCAATATGCCATACAGCCATTCCAGATAAAAGTAAAGATTCGGGAGAAATTTCTTATGAGGCCGAGTCGCCAGATGAAGCAGCTTTTGTCATAGCTGCCAGGGAGCTTGGATTTGAGTTTTTTGGAAGGACACAGACAAGTATATCTTTGCATGAGTTTGATTTTAAAACTGGAAAAGGAGTTGACAGGTGAGCTCCTTCTGCAACTTCCTATTTTATTTTATAGCTTCATGTCTCCCTGCATCTAATTGGCTGTAAAAACTGTAGTTAGTTGCTTCATCTGTCATATTGAGAGAGCATTTTTAATGTAGTAAGGAATATTTGTTTATGAAAAAAATTGGACTGGAAATCTTCTTCTTAGAAACATTTGCCGAATGGTAGTAGTCTTTATCAATATAATAGACGAAGTTTTTGTTAACTATATTTTAGTAGATAATAAAGCTCTCTGTACTGGTATCTATTAATAGTCTTTCTGGGAGTAATCTCTAGGAAAATTTGTAATGTTTGAACCCTTTCAATGAGAAAGTGGCATTTTTATGAAATATCTAGAGACTTATAAAGGAGGGAAAATAATAAGTGAAAGATATTTCTGTCCTACAAACAACATGGAAGAAGTTAAATGTGTTTTATTGCGCTTTATTTGATCTTGATGACATGGAAGTGTTCATATTGAGTAATTTTCTTTTTGATTTATTTACTCTCTAATGGTTTCTTTGAGTTCCACTGTATCTTTTTCTGTATTACCATTCTGTCTTGATGTCACCTGTTTCTATATGGCAGAGTATATGAGCTTCTTCATGTCTTAGAGTTTAGTAGCTCCCGCAAAAGAATGTCAGTAATTGTGAGGAATGCAGAAAATCAATTATTGCTCCTTTGCAAGGGTGCTGACAGGTTAGACTCTTGATGCATTTGTCTCTACTGTAATTATATAAAGTTGCAAGTTGGATGTCGCATTATCAGACTATTTATCTATCAGCATGTATTCAGTGTAATGTTTGAAAGGCTTGCAAAGGATGGGAGGATGTTTGAGGTTCAGACCAAGGATCATATCAACAAATATGCTGAAGCAGGTCTAAGAACCTTGGTAATTGCATATCGTGAGCTCAATGAAGAGGAATATAAAAAATGGGAAGAGGAGTTTTTGAAGGCGAAAACATCTGTCACTCTTGACCGAGATGCATTGGTGGATGCAGCTGCTGATAAGATTGAAAGAGATTTGATTCTTCTTGGTGCTACAGCCGTTGAGGACAAACTGCAAAAGGGGGTAAGTATCAAATATGAAAAATCTTAGATGGATTACATGGTGAATTTCCTGCTAATACTTTAATTTTTAGCTCTTTTAAATATCTCATTGATATGAAGTGGAATCTTGTATGGTAGCAACAAAAATTGGATGCAGTTCACTATCTAGCCATTTCTTTGTGTTTTCCTGATGGTTAAGTGCAAATTCTTTTTCTCTTTTCCTGGATTTCAGGTCCCTGAATGTATCAATAAGCTGGCCCAGGCTGGGATTAAGATATGGGTTTTAACTGGTGACAAGATGGAAACTGCAGTGAACATAGGGTATTGGAGCAATTTTAATGTTGGATTGCTTTTCTAAAAGTTACATATTCAACTTTATGACAATTGTAAGGTTTACAGGTATGCTTGTAGTTTACTTAGACAAGATATGAAACAAATCATCATCACTCTTGATTCACCAGATATTATTGCCTTGGAAAAACAAGGAGATAAAGAGGCTGTTGCCAAGGTAAAATTCTAAAGTATGTAACTTTGGAATGTTTTTTCTAGTGATATCTGAAACCTTCATTTCTTTAGGCTTCTCTGGATAGCATAGAGAAACAGCTTAGAGAAGGAATTTCACAAATTCAATCAGCTAAAGAAAGTTCAAGCTCAGTCAATAAAGGTTCTATAGCATTTGGCTTAATAATTGATGGCAAGTCCTTAGAATTTTCCCTCAAGAAGAATTTTGAAAAGACATTTTTTGAGCTCGCTATTAATTGTGCTTCTGTTATATGCTGCCGCTCTACACCCAAGCAGAAAGCTCGTGTAAGTTTCATGTGACCATGCTCAAGTTCTGTTTTATGTTAATCATCTAAGTTGTTTATGTCATAATGGTTTCTGTTGTTTCTTACAATAGAATAATCTGATAGAATTGTAGAAGATTTGCAGGTTACAAGATTGGTAAAGCTAGAAACAGGTAAAACAACACTATCAGTTGGTGATGGGGCCAATGATGTGGGCATGCTTCAAGAGGCTGATATTGGAGTTGGCATTAGTGGTGTTGAAGGGATGCAGGTGAACATATTTTTGTTTTTGTTTATGTAGTATTTCTATATTTATGTATATAGTCCCATTTCTCCTATATATATATATATATATATTTATTGTAAAATTTTTGTTTGTATTCTCAACTTGCCTTCGTTTACAATTTCCTTAGGAATTTAGAAATGGTCTTTTATGGGCATTCAACATTTTCACTAAATGGGATCTTTTGGGGTTTCCATATTCGTGTTATTAATTATGTTTTTACAGACTAGTGCACATTTGATACTGTAACTTCTTCTATTGACTTCTATGGATGCTAGAATTTCATTTCGCAAATTTGAGAATGCCTTTTGGTTCCAATATTATTGCAGATGATCTCTTAATATTTAGTTTCTGGATTAAGAGGTGAAGACGGTAAATTGATATAATGAATTGTGCACCAAGATCTGACTCTCCTCTCTCAATTTGAAGCCTTTCCTTTTCTGATTCATTTTGTTTCTTTTTGCTCTTGTTTGCTGTCTGAATCAAACTTGTGCCTGCATATTTCTTTCTCAAATTTTGTCATCTAAAATTTTCTGTTATTATTTTTGTATCTCGAGTTCCATATATATGACAATATTGGTTGCTTTTCCTTTGTTGCCCTGACTTGGAATTTGGTGATGATAAAGTCCCAACTCCTGATTTCAATGAATTTTTTGATTGTAGGCAGTTATGGCAAGTGATTTTGCAATAGCTCAATTTCGGTTTTTGGAACGTCTCTTGCTGGTACATGGTCATTGGTGCTATAGGCGCATATCAATGATGGTAAAAACCCTGCTTCAATGTTTCTTATAATTGCCTCCTGCTCACAAGACTTAGAAATGGTCTAATATAAGTTTAGGAAGGAAAGTCACTCTTCTTAGGTCACAGTCTTTGTGGGCAATATTTCCTTTGTAGCTTTCTTTTGTCTTTAACTTCTACATACTGGGTGGAAAAAAGAAAATAAAAAAAAGGAAAATATGATAAAGGGTGCGAGGGTAGATAATCAGAAGTTATGCATGTTTCCTTTCCTGGTTCATATGGCAAAGATCTCATTTCACGTGGGGAACGTTTCTTTTTTCTTTTTTTCTTTTCCATACTTTATTACTCGTTTCATGTGGTGATAGCAGGTTTTTAATGCAGAGCTTATATTTTCCTTCTCCAGAGAATGATATCTCTAGATTTAGGGAGAAGAAGCTTCACCGCATATTGATTTGTGCATTTCTGTTATTTTCTGTGTATGCAGGTATGCTACTTCTTCTATAAGAACATAACATTTGGGTTTACCCTGTTCTGGTACGAGGCCTATACTTCGTTCTCTGGTCAACCTGCTTATAATGATTGGTACATGTCATTTTACAATGTCTTCTTCACTTCGCTTCCTGTAATTGCTCTTGGTGTTTTTGACCAAGATGTTTCTGCACGCCTATGCCTCAAGGTACATAACTTATTATAAAAAGATGAAAAGAAGCCTATACGCAAATATAACTGATATGCTTGTAAGAGTTTATAATATGCAAGTTGGGTTCAGCAATGCCATACTAAGATATTATATCTCTTGAGATTTCTTTGTTTGCTATTCATAACTCCACTTATTACATAACTTGGTGCTAGATTTTCCCTCAGCCTTGGGTACTCATTCATCTGCTGGATGATTTCTTTGTCTGCATTTCAATGTTCTTTATAGCCCTGCTTTCCCTTTATGACGCTTGTTATTGAAGCTAAATGAGTTATTTTTGTCTTTGCACATTCTTTATGTTCACAGCATCCACTTTTGTATCGAGAAGGAGTGGAAAACATACTCTTCAGCTGGCCACGCATACTTGGTTGGATGATCAATGGAGTTATCAGCTCCATAATTATCTTCTTCTTCTCTACAAACTCGTTGATCAACCAAGCTTTCCGGAGAGATGGTAAAGTAGTCGACTTCGAAGTCCTTGGAGTCACAATGTATACTTGTGTAGTATGGGCTGTAAATTGCCAAATGGCACTTGCCATTAACTACTTCACTTGGATCCAGCACTTCTTCATCTGGGGAAGCATCGCCTTTTGGTACATATTCTTAGTAATATATGGTTCCCTTTCACCAAATGTATCGACTACAGCATACAAGGTTCTTGTGGAAGCCTGTGCTCCCAGTGCCCTCTACTGGCTGGTTACCGTTCTTGTTGTTATTTGCACTCTGCTACCTTATTTTTCATTCAGAGCTTTCCAGACATGGTTCCGTCCAATGTACCATGATCTAATACAACAAGAACGACTAGAAGAAGCTGAATTGCCTCTCGCAGTAAGGGGAAACTTACAGCATCTGAGAGAGAAACTGAATAACAAGAGGGATCCTTGAAAGATATCACATCAGGTTCTTCAGATTTTTTTAAGTGATTAAGATATTTTGTTTCTGTATATGTTTTTGAGAGGCATTCGAAGTGTAGGTTGGAAAATGAAATTTGTAGACTGTACTTGTATACAACTTACCCCCTCATGTACATTAGTCAATGTAAAGCGGATTCAAGATCAGAAGATCTCAGTATGTAAATCTGATGTATCTTACCAAAAAGGAACTGGTTTATTTTTATTTTACCCATGCTTTTTATCTATGTCATGTCAAGTGTGATGCACCATTATTAAAGTTTCTTTTGTTTGAATTTTTTAACATATTTAGGACGTGTTATTTTTGCAGGTTGCTGAAATGGGTTGTAGCTATTCTATGTTAGATATGATGCACCATTATTCAAGTTTATATTGTTTGAATTTTTTAACATATTTAGGGCGTACCGTTTTTGCAGGTTGCTCCAATGGGTTGGTTTTTCTTGCAGTTACTTGCAAGATTCAGCAACATCGTTGTCCATAAAAAGTCGCATTTTTATTTTCGACGCATTTTTATTTTCTGTCTTCTAATGGAAAGAGGAAGTGATTGACAAAATAAAGATGATATGTATAGTTGATTTAGCAGTGAGATATTTGATGAAGAAAAATAACTTGAGCCGCTTATAGAAGTCCTATAGAATCAAAAGTCTCCCAACTCCATCATTGGAAATAGGGTTGTGACAAAAGAAAAAAAGTAGGGAAAATGATTTCAAGGATAAATGATCCAGTACATAACGAATAAAACTATTTGTCGTTGCTAGAAAGTACAAATGTAAGTAATTTGGAATTTTCCATGAAAGAAAAAGAAAGTTCCACCGGTGGCTGCCTTTCGTATTTGGCACCCCTATCTACCCTCCGAGAAAGCCGACATTTGGGTCTATTAGGATGCTTCACCTACAAAATATTCCTTCTTTAAAATCATTATGTTAAAAATTTACAGCTGTATAAACGAAAACCCATTAAGATTTGAAAATTATGTGACAATCTAAATGTGGGTCCTTGTACCTAATTTTCTCAATTTCATGGGAACACCATTTGGACATACTTAGGCTTGGAAAAAGTCCAATGAATTTGGGCCAATCAAACCGAAGCTGTAGTACCATAAAATTTTCTTGCTACAAGGTTAAGCAGGCGATTACAGCCCATTAATTGCATGTGGATTTTTTCAAAGTTGAAAATTCGGCAGAGATTGAGATAAAGAAAGAAGTGTGTGACGGCGAGTCCGATTCTTGTCAAACGTCAATCTTAGTCCGTCGTTTTAACCGCCCATTATGTTCAGAGATAGAGATCTGCCTTAAGAAATAAATCCTTCTAGAGGAAGAGGTTATACCAAGAAAATTATTTTAGTTTTATTATTATTATTTTGTGTGCGTTCACCAAGAAAAATTAAATTATTAATTTTCTTGCTAACCTGTTTAAAATAAAATTGGAATGATATAATTATAAAAGAATTTTCACGTGTGGAGTGTGACGATGGAACTCGTGCAAGTGCTAGTTAAGATTCAAGGTTTATTGTGATTGGCTTAATATTCATTAATTATTCACGTAGCAGTACACTACAAAAACATAATATATTTATTTAGAAGATTGAAATCAACTGGGGCAAGTAGATTTTAATTAAATCTTAGCCTATCATATGAAGATAGACATACCATATACAAAAATTGCCAATCAATTATATTCTATGGAGATTTTTTTATCAAATCAATTCAAGATGGTTCATTAGTATTTGTATGTATCCTCAAATTGGCCTGATATGAAAAGTATATATATATATATATATATATATCTTTTTGATGAAAAGAGACGTATATATAATGTTATATAAAACTTAATCATATTCAAAAAAGAGAATAAGATCAACAAATATCCTTTCATTCTTGAGAAATGACTTCTGAAATAATTAAAAATATTCCTCAGAAAGTGTCTATACAAATTTAATTATCAATATCTAACTTAATTATAAGCAAATGAAACATTAAGGATGAAAAATATTTGAATTTTCAGATTTTTTTTTTTAATATATATAAATTGGAAGTAGAGAAATTTTCATTCGGATTATTATTTGAAAAATTAGTGACTAACCTTGCAGAGACAAACTAGTTTGGAGTCTCTTTCACTAGGTTGTTAAGCAGCTTTCATTGTTTTTAATTACCTTCATTCAACTTAAATTAGATAAGAAGTCTTTCACTCTGTAGATCATTTCTCTCTACCTAACCCAATGAGACTTCCCAAATATAAACTAGGTCCCCTGGATGTTACAGATATATAATATTATAAAAAAATAATAATATTATTTTATATTTATATATATTGAAATCCTACTTATTGAATTAGGCTTCGCTTATAAAAGATAAAAACAGGTCGGAGCCTGTAAAGAGAAAATTTGTGTGTAATAAAAGTAAACAAGTATTGTTAAGTTGTACCATCGTCATGCCACGAATGCTTGCAACTGAATGCCCCTAGGCTACTCGTTTGGCAAATTAAATCGCTGGGGTCAGCAATTAGCTAAGGATTTAACACATACAAGCAACATCAATTATTCAAATACCACTTAATTATTGATTTAATTGATTAATTAATTTGTTATGCCTCTATGAGATATTTTAATGGTAAAATCACTATTTAGTGGTGAAATCCCCATACAATTTGATATAAAAAGTAAAATAAAATTTGTTCTTCCCAATCCTATTCATATATATATATATATATGTATGCTTATTTATTTATATATACACCTTATTTATTTTACACAAAATAAAGTCCATAAAAACAAATATACAAAAACAAACCTTAATTTGACACTTCTTTTGTATTTTCAAAGAGTTCCCCAGAATTTCAGGGCAACTTGTTTTTGCTTCACAAGCAAATCATTGTATTTTACTTTATTTTTCTCTTCCTATTTTGTCTCTTTAGCTATACTTTAAAATCATCATGCCTGTGCTGTTATTCTGCTGCCAGATTTTCTTTCTAGAAAGTCCACGGCGGTTTGATATTAATTTTTGCTTCTAGAAGGCTAGAAAACCCATCGTGACTTGGATCTGTTTGGATACGAATTTTCTTATTATTGTTATATTATTATTATTTAAATTTTTTATCCAGATCTACACGACTTTTCTAGCCAAACATACATAAAGAGTCCAAATTTTCTTATGCAAGTATGCTGGACCTAGTTAGTGTCAAATACTATTTTCTCACATTTATTTATTTATTTATCTATTTGTTTTGACATCAGGGAGAAGATTTTAGGTTCTGCTTGCTAGGATATTTTTATTTATTTAAAAGTTTTGGAAGGTTAAAATTTTTTTTATTAAAAAATAAAAATATTTGATAAAAATTAATAAATATTTATTGATAAAAAATAAATTTTTTAAAGTTATTTTAGAAAAATTTAAATTTTAAATTTTTCTAAAAAATTATTTTTTTTATATGAAAATTTAATAAGCATTTATTATAGTTTTTTTTTTTAAATATCTATTATACAAAATTGTATAAACTAAAATTCTATTTTCATCAGTTATACCAAATGGATCCTTAATTCAATATTAGCTTCATATTCACTATATAGTTAAATAGTATTTCATTATTATTATTATTATTTTAAATTTATTGTTCCTTACGATAGGATGTGAAATTAATTATATATGTTAACTATCTTTAATCAATAGTAGTACTATTTTTTTTGGTAAATTATAGTAGTACCATTTTGCGTGCTCAGTGATAATGCCGTTTATAGTGTGAACAAAGTTAATGATTTCTCTGGTCCAATTATGGGACCTATCATAAGGAGTTTACCTGTTTGTCTTTGTTTTTGTTCTTTATTTTTCTTGAGAAGAGTTTCCTTCTGATTAATTAATTAGCGATTTTGTGAATCACATAAAATTTACTTCTCGTGGAAGGTATAAAAATTATAATTAAATAGTATTAACATCCTTAGTTACAAAATAATAATTGATGAGGTATTGATATTGGAGGTCGGAACCGGTTTTATAAAAACAAATGATTTTATTCATATTGATCAAATTAAAAAACAAAATATAATCATATAAGTTGATATAAAAATAAATAAATAAATGTATTATGTATTACGATTAACTGTCATTTTACCACACCTTCCCAAAAAAGTGAATTAATTAACTTTTGGCTACCTAACAATGTGTATACAGAACCATTTTTAGAGTTCAAACCTTTAAATTGTCCCCCCCCCCCCCCCCCCCCCCCCCCAAAAAAAAAAAAAAAAAAAAAAAAGCCTCCACAAATATAAGATATAGACAATGACCCATGAAGCCTCTTAGTTGAGAAGATGACAGCAGAAATCTACAACATGAGCACGGCTAATCATTAAAGAAATTGTTGAAAATTTAATGTGCAAGACTCATTTTCTTTCATTTCCTATAAGAATTTTATATACGATTAAGTTGTGTGTATCATGTGCATCAAAATGCCCAAATTAATATAACTTTTTTGTTTAAGCTTTTTTTTTTTTTTTTTTTGGGGTATTATTGTTCTTAAGCCTTTATATGAAATACTTTATATTAAGCACACACAAAAATTTTTCATGAAAAATTTGAAGAGTTCAGATTTTTCAAAGAAAATACGTGATTACACATGCTATGTTAACTAGACCCTATGTAAAATATATTAAATCAAGAAAATTAAATTTAATTAAATTACCATACATCTTCCTTGTGACCAAATCCACCAGCTTAAGTTGTTTACAACAGTTCACCATTATCATTATGTAATATGCAACTGAGGGGAAATTATTTATTTTTCAAGACATTAAATAAAGTAAGATCCCATTAAGGAGATTATCGGTTTATTTTGTCAAAGGTTACCATTAAAATATATCAAATTTTTAGATACAAGTCTGAAAACATGGAATTTATTCTAACCTTTTTAACTTTCTCATCGAACAATTCATATGGAATACTTATGTAACAAACGTCACTCCATCAAAAAATTTACCTTTTTTTTTAACCTTTTAGAAAAAAAAAAGACGGAAAAAAAAAAAAAGCACAAGAGATTTGTCTTTAGTCTGAGTTAGTTATATAAATGTGATCACAGAGTAATCATCTAAAAGTTAAAAAAAACAAAGAAGGAACTTTTTGACTTTCAAAATGGGAAATAAAGAAGGAAAACAATTGTAAAAACAATTGTATTAAAGGGCAATAATATAAAGTAAAAGACGTGTTTTTTATTTCATTTACCAAAAAACAAGACGTGTTTTTTTGAAACGTAAAGAGGAAGAAAAAGAAATATCAAAGAAGGTACTAGAAAAGCGTAAAAAATAATTAATTAAAAAATTAAGTAAATATATTTATCTATTAATTAAACAGAAAAAAAATAAAATAAAAGTTACATGCCGCAAGCACTTGCGCTGCCTATCTAGCTAGCTAGCTAGCTCTCCCTACTTTCCTTTCTGCCGAAGAACCCAACCCACCTATCAGCCACTCTCTCTCTCTGTCACTCATTCCATGTGTCGGTGTTTCTATATATATATAATATTTATAAATGACAAAAAAAATCAACCATAACAGCAGCAATAAAACCCTTCCCTTCTCCATATATCTCATTTCTCAACCACTCTGAAACTGAAAGCCCAAAAGACAAAAAAAAGAAAAGAAAAAAAAAGAAAGAGTTCATTTAGAATTATTAGCTGCAAATGCAAGAGCAAAATTTGGACGACTTTCCCCTGTGTCCCAGCTTCAACAGCTACTCTTCTGATAAACTCGTTGATACGGCAGCTAAAGTTTGCCGGGAGTTTGACAATTTGGGCTTGGAAACCAGCTCCGACCAGTTCGATCTTCAGCCGCAAAAATCGGGATTCGACGGACACGACGATGATTTCGAATTCGTTTCGCTTTTTAAAGCCGGAGACGATGTCTCCGTCAACGGTCAGATGGGCCAAGTTTTCCCAGTATTCAATCGTGACCTTCTGTTGAATCACGGTGGCGATCGGGATGGTAAACTTGATGAAAATGATGAGGACGAAGAGAGCGTGCCTGGTCCACCGTCTTCGTCGTCGTCCGAGGTTGACGAGTTAGAGGGAGTTCCACCGGGAACTTACTGCGTTTGGACGCCGAAACGGGTTCCGGAATCGCCGGGACAGTGTAAGAAGAGCAAGTCGACCGGATCGTCGTCCAAGCGGTGGAGGATAAGGGATTTGCTTCGGAGGAGTAACAGCGACGGCAAGGATTCGTTCGTGTTTTTGACGCCGTTGTCGAGCTCGAAGAAGATGGAAGTTGCTGATAATAATAATAATAGGGTTGAGAAATTGAATAAGGAAACGAAGAGCTCCGGCTCCGGCACGGGGGCCCGTGGGGGTAAAGGGAAAGCAAAAGCGGTGGAAAATGCTCACGAGGTGTTCTATGTGAAGAATAGGAAGTTGAAGGAGGAAGATAAACGACGGTCTTTCCTTCCGTACAGGCAAGACTTGGTTGGCTTCTTTGCTAATGTGAACGCCATGGGCAAGGGCTTCCCTCCTTTCTGAACTCTAATCTGATTCCTGTGAGTTCCAAGTCCTGAGTTCTGACCCCAATTCCAGTTTTGTCTTTATTCAAGCTTTATTTTATTTTTCTACCAACTTTTAATTTTTAGTTTGAAGAGTGTGGCAAATTGCAGATATATATATATATATATATATAGAGAGAGAGAGAGAGAAAAAAGGAATATTACATGGGATTTTTCATTTTTATTGGAATAGTTGTAAATATGGTTTGTTGTTTACAAGCTCGGTTTTTTTTTTTTTAAATTGGTATCAAAATTTTAGTGCCCAAATGGAACTGGTCACTTTCTGCTATTGAAAACGATAACTTTGTAAATTAGCTTTATACAGCTGAGGTCTAATATTATGATTGTTTATTTATATTTCTCTTTGGAAATTTTTAAGGTCATTTTGTTTATAGTTTATTGTCTCCGATTCCATATGCATGCATTCGTTATTGCCAGTTTCGGCCCCTCACTGAGGCAATGACTTATTCCACAACTTGTCTCTAATAATTATTTTCGCCACGCCCTTCATTTGCAAATAATAAATAGTGAATGCAAGGATATTTTCTTAGTGGTGGTTTAAACAATGTCTTCAATTATAAATGTGTGTTTTTTTTTTTTTTAAAGACTATATTAATACTTTATCTCTTTAATAATAACTATAATAAAATGCAATTCTTCAAACTATTATGTTATCTGATCTTGAGGACCACAAAAGAAAAAGGAAAATTTGACCATTATCTTCCGCATTAAATGAAGGAATACTTTGTTAGCATTTTATTACTATATATTATAATCAAGTCCTAATTCGATTAATAAATTGGGGTAGACTACTAAATTTTAGGTGATCATGTTAATGAAAGTATAGACATTACTTGGATTATTTTAACCTTAAAAATCTTTAAGCCTCACATGGCTCACAGATCATATGATTTCATTCTGTTCAGAATCTTTATATGTCCTAGCTATCAAATTCGTGCAAAGGTGAAACATTTAAGTACGTACTAAAGGTCAGGAAGATATATATATATATATATATATATATATTAGGCCTTGATCTCTAATATATATATATATATAAAATTTATTTATATGGCTCTTAGTATTTGGAGTAAGGCAACATGTGTCATTTCTGTAGATAAACGTAGGCTTATTTCACAAGGGGCTTTGTAAGTGAGAGAGTATCGTAGAGTTTTCGTGAAAAACGTAAGCTTTCTCAGTCATGGAAGCCACGAGGCGACACGAACAAATATAACGGTTGCTATGTGGCAGAGGTTCACCAAAGTCTTCCGGGATTTATGACTTTGCTTAAATTGCTCCACCAATTTGCTCAAGGTAAAATTTCTAAAATGAAAAAAAAGAAAAAAAAGAAAAAAAAAAGTTATTTACTTCTTAATCAAATTAATATTGGTGGGTCCCAAGGTCATCCCCATCTTTTCATTTTCTTTTTTGTCCAAGTTGTGGTGGGAGCATATCGATATAGCGAACTATTTCTCCAATTATTTTCCAATTCCACCACTTTACACACACTAATCGAGAAAATGAGAAAAGAAAAGATAAAAAATTGGTATCTCCAATTCATTTTTCTCTGATCCGCTGAGAAATTTAGAGAAAATTTCCAACATGTTTTAAACAAGTGCGTGAGGATGAAAAAGTTTTACTCTACACTTTTGTAATATATATATATATATAATTACTGTTTACTGCGATTATGACTAATAAGCGTGAGCCATGGGATAATGTACTTATAAATTATAATAATACTTTATATATATAGTTTTTATTGGTAAGCAGCCATCAGAGAAAAATCATTTTGTATCCATAGTACTAGCTAGCTACTAATTAATAATAATATTTAGATTACAATGATATATGTTAGGTGAATTTCATCAAATTATGTACTTATATTAGTTTAATTTGAACTTTTTTTTTTTTGGAGACATTAGTTTTTTTTTAATCAATTATAATAATTTCTTTTGTCTTGGTGTTTTGAATTGAGCCAATTTTACATAATTAGACATATATTAGTTTTTGGATTAATTGGTCCCAAATATTAATGGTCGTAATTGCAAAAGAATATATCCAATAGGGTTCACAGGTATTGGGATTGATTGGAGTGTAGATTGATCGGTTCTACCCTCCAATCAATTTTTGTGCTTTCTTTTCGACTTGAATAGAATCATTCAAACTAATAGCCACTAAATTCTAATTACAGTTTACAACTACAAGGAATCTAGTTCCTTCTCCATTAATTGATATATGTAACAAATCAACTCAAATTAAAGTTAAGTTAAACACCATTTCAACGCAGTAGTTTAGACTTTAGAGCTTGTTGTTATTGATATTTTTTTCTTTTGCCCTCTTTTAAGAAGCATAAGATTTTCCATTCAACCAAACCGTCAAAATGAACCAGTCAGAGTGTTTTTAACAATATCTCCAAATGTCTTGCTCCATCCTAAAATATTCCCTTCTTTTTTTTTTTTTTTTTTTTTTTTTTCCACACGTCCTAAATGTGTTGAGCGGTAAAGGCAGGCTTCTGATGTAAAAAGGAGAACCCCCATGCGGAATAAATTGAAGTTTTCATATAGTTATCATCTATTGCAGTTTTCATATCCTACTATATTGTCTAAGATGGCCGCCATATGGCCCATATGTATGTGCATTGATGCTTATCTTTCTCAATATAATTAATGTGAAAATTATGGTTTAACAAACAACTAAAAGTTTGTTTCTTTCTCTCCTGTACTTACTGCAACGCAAATACATTAGGACCATAATATCAAACATCATGGGGTCCAATATGTGTATATATATATATATATATACATATACATATATTACCATTTCTTTAAGGTTTCTATTACATATATGCCTCTGTTTATACATACATACATATATATATATATATATATATATATTCTTTCTTGCCATTCATCATCTTGCCCACTTTCTATATTCTATTTATTGCGGATTTGACATTCATAATTAATAATTTAATTCCAATTGTTTTTTTAATATTTTTTTCGTTTTATGTCTCCATTCAATATTCATATACTTATTATAAATGTTATTCACATTTTTCTATCATTTTTTTTTTGTGCATCGATTGATCGATAACAAGTATAATTTTTCAAACATATGATTTATCTCTTTGAAAACAATGTTTGGCAATCTTGGACAAGCGTTAAACCCACTGTGCCCTATATTAACGCTAAGCTCTAGATTTACACACACACACACACACACACACACACACACACACACACACACACATATATATATATATATATATATATCATCAAACCGTAAACCAAGGCCCGTTTATTTAATGATATATAGAGTAATTTTGTGCATCTGACTATTTTTACAATTCATCATTAATTTAGCATCCAATTTGAAATTGTAAATTGTTCTAATCAATAACCATGCATTGTGATGAAAAGTCACTTTCTTTCCACGTTATCACCATTTGGCTTCAATATCGAATAAGGAAAGAAAGTAGAAAAGCAATAGAAATGGAATATCAGTCTGGACATATAAATGTTAAGTAATTGTTTTTTCCTTGGAAATTGGACTTTGGGACACATGAACAGCACATGACAAGGATATTATTAGTCTGGTAGGTCAAGATCATGTTCTTTTTTTGTGCTTTTATTTTCTTTGTAAAATGAAATATGAGAGGACAAAAAAAAAAA
The DNA here is from genome assembly GCF_031755915.1 of Ziziphus jujuba. NCBI lineage: Eukaryota > Viridiplantae > Streptophyta > Magnoliopsida > Rosales > Rhamnaceae > Ziziphus > Ziziphus jujuba. Next base: position 31,454,139 of record NC_083382.1, on the reverse strand, counting down.
ATCTGATAGAATGGATAGAAAGGTGAAAAAAAGGAAAACAGAAGGAGAAGAAGGGGAGACCAAAAGAAAACAGAGGGGAGAGAAAGTGAAACATAAAGGATAAGTTGAAAAAATATTGAAAATTCAAAAATAAAAATATCTATAAAAATATCGAATATCAATAAAAATTTATAAAAATGACAGAAATTAATGAAAATAAATTTTTTTTTAAAAATTTTAAAACTAGTCTATTTACTCGATTAATTATTAAATTGACTATAAAAATTAAAAAATATTAAAATTGATTTTATATTTATCTTCGTTACTTAATGTACAATAACTATTAATGGTCATAAATATATAATTATTAATAAAAAAATATTTATTAATTATAATATATAAAATAATTATTACAATTACATTATATTTCATAAAATATCATTTCAATACTACATAAAACTTCTGGATAATTGAAAATTATTAATTTTTTTCTCATCTTTACTTTGAAATGTTAAATATGAAAAATAATTATTAAAATTTATATTTCCTTAATAATTTTGTACGTAATTATTAATATACTAACAATGTAGATCCCGTATTAAATGTGGCTGTTATTGCTAACAATCATTATATAATATTAGTTGATTGTGTACAAAATTATTATCATTTGATGGTTGAGTTTGAGACCATATCCATGAGTTACCACTTGATGACATTTTATAAACATTCCATCAATTCATTTAGCTATAGTTATAGAGAATATATTTCTTATATATCTTACAATATTTATTTATTTTATAATTATTTATTTTACATGCAGATTTGTATTTTTTTATTATCTATATTATAATTTATATCTATTTTATAATATTTATAAAAATATTAAATTTATTATGATAAAAAAATAATAGATAGGTAGAGCAATACAAATCAATAATATTTATTAATTTTTGATAAAATTAAAAAATTAAATTGAATAAAAATTTTAAAAACATCTAAAAAAATTTATGGATTTTTCGACAAATCTGTAAAAGAATTAATATGAATATTTAATGAAAATTTCAATTGAAATTTTATAAAAATATTGAAAAATTTAATGAAAAATTTTAAATTTGATGTATTTCTATTTGAAATCAAAATTTATTATCATTTTTAAGAAATATGAGAAATTGAACAAAATTTTACTGTATTTTTTGGTTTTTTTAATCCATAGAAAGGACAATAGATCATTTATTATTATTGTTTTTTTATTTTAAATTTTTATGTGACAAAAAATAAATTTGTCCCATCGATAAAATTTTGCCACTTCCAGTGTTCAACCCCTGATTATTATTGTTGTTGTTATTTTTTTGCTTCCAGTGTTCACCTGATTATTGAATTCAAAATGGTCTTGTACTTTGATTTTTTATTTATTTTTAATTTAGATTTCTTGCGGAAAAAACATTAATTTAAATTTAAATATCGCAATATTATAATGCCAAAAAAAAAATATTGAAATAAATATTGTTTTGGGACTAATAAAAAGACAAGCTTAACCTTATTTAATAAATCTATAGAAAGATTGAGAATAGCGTACGCAGGATAAAGATCAGTTCGTCCCGAGATATCAAATTTAGCAATAAATATCAGGTGCGAACAAATATTCCTATGCTTCGAGGAATTTTACACTCATATCTATAGCCCTTCATCACTGCCCCCTTAGTGCTATCTTATCACCGGTGCTACAACATTTCCCCATTGTGTAATTACTAAAATCTCCTTATAACATTCTACTTCCTCTAACGTGGCGGGCTAATGTCGAGTAAGGATTTTCAAAAACGATAACTCGGAATTTATTTGATTGGCGGTCATTATAAAACAAAGAAAAGTGGTAGAATCCTCGTGAGGTGGACCCGCGAAAAGTCACGTTGGGCGTCAAATTCTAGCCCCAACTCGGTGTCTTTCTTATACTGTACACAGACGAAAACGGTTTTGGATAGCTGAGCTTCAGCTCCGGCACGTCGATTCTCTCACTTTTTTTTTTTTTTTTCGTTTTTCCCATCCCACCGTCAAAATCCGAAGATGTGGACTCTGCAACTACCGAGTGGCAGAGCTCTAGTTCTTGATCGGTCATCGGCGCCATTACTAGACCGATTCTCTTCTTCGTTTTGGAGTGGAAACCTGTGCTTCGACAATGGAAGTTCCGCTGCTATTGGAAGAGAGAAGCAGCGTTTGCGAATCGGTGGTGGTGGAGCTGTTAGGATTATCGCAATGGCGAGTGATTCTTTGTCGTCGCCGTTGAAGATGAACTTGAACGAGTATATGGTTACTCTGCAGAAACCACTAGGCATTCGATTCGCGCTCTCGGTGGACGGCAAAATCTTCGTTCACGCTCTGAAGAGAGGAGTACTTTCACTCGTTCGCATTTCAATATTTGATTTCTCGTTATTTTCCTTTGAAAATCAAAAGCTTCAGATTCTATATGATCGAAATAATTTTATTTATTTATTTATTTTATACGTTTTGCGTTGGTTTTCGCCCTTCTGTGGCTATTAATAGGGCAATGCAGAGAAGTCGAGGATTGTCATGGTTGGTGACACTTTGAAGAAGGCAAATGAGTCACCTGATGGCAGACTTATTGAGGTCAAGGACTTCGGCGATATGCAGTATGCCATTTCTTCTAGTTATGCTCGATTAGATATTTCTTTACATTTCTCTTTTATCTATTGAACTTTTGGTACAAGTTATGTATATGTTAAAATGGTACCTTAGCATTTTATATTGATAATTTATTGATATAAAAATTATCAGCGATGCTGTGTAATAGGTGTCATGGGTGGTAATAGCACTTTTTTGGTGTTAAAGTTTTCAGAGATTTCTCGAATCTAATTTAAATTTTATTCTCAATTTTGTGATTACTGTGCAATTTTCTCCTCTCTTGAAATTATGTGAAAACCTTATCAGTGTACAAGGCAAATTTGAAATGGTTTGGCTGCTTTAAATTGTTCTCTTCACAGTTTATACCACGAATTAGTCTTATTCTGTCCATACATTGTTGTCAATTGGAATCACTTATTTATCCAAGTTAACAAACCTATTGCTCTAGGAATAAGTTTGTGAATTAATTACATGTGCTTTTTACCTGATTTCTTGGAAAACAACAAATAGTTGCAAAATAAGTGATTATCATGTATAATTCTGATGGAATGATAATAAGTCCAAGAGAATTCCTAGGTTGCTTTTACCCACTGCCAATTAATAGCCGGCTCTTGAAGCACTCCAGGCTTTTATTTAACAGATCTTGTAATATCTATATAAACCAGTCAAAAATTCAAATATGGTTTTAATCACTTCGCTGTTGAAAATTGTTCTGTTCATCAAATTTGTCATTTTATTTTTTCAATTTCTGATTTCTTCAGGAAAATGCTGAAAGAGAAGACAGGATCATTTAGCCTGATCCTTGAGAGACCATTCTCTCCTTTTCCCATTCAACAGTTGCTTAATTTGAACGAGCTTGATATTTCATTTAATAAAGGTCGAGTTCCTATTGCCACTTGGAACAAAACTATATCAGCATTGAATTTGCAGACATCTTCTGAAAGCAGTGGGAATTCTGGATTTGTGACGTTCTCCTCGAAGTTTCTAAATTCACAAGGTTGGAAATTTTTGAATGACCAAAATGGATATGTTCACTCACAAATGCAGAAGAGCACTCCTACCCAACTTAGCCAAGTAGTTAGTATTTTTACTGAAGATGAGTCTGGAGAGGGAGAATGGGCTCATGGGAATTTTCCACTAGAGGAATATATAAAGGCACTCGAACGCTCTAAAGATGAACTGTACTATGATCACTCTCTTGGTATGCGCTACAGTAAGGTATAATATTCATCAAGATCTTGTGTTGCATACTTATATTGATTGCTAAGAGCTGTATGGTTATGATTATTTGATTATTTTGTCTATTTATGTTACAAGTTATTTTTTTTATTGTTTATGTTATTTGAGCAGAGTTTTCCATTAAACTGCTAATTTGTTCTGATGGTCCTTTTGTTAGATTACAGAGCAGATATATGTTGGATCCTGTATACAAACAGAAGATGATGTAAAGACATTATCAAATGTTGCGGTGAGTGCTGCTGCTCTTTTATTGGAACAGAATTGCTAATCTCTTGTGTAAGTTGTTGAAAATCTACCACGTTGGATCATCTTTTATCAAAGTACATAGACTTTAAAGCTGGCTAATTGCACCTTGCATAAATTCTGTTATTTGGCATGCAACAACTTCTATGTGGGAGTGTCTTTCCCAACATTAAATGTTCATTCCATGGTACCTTTTGATTTGATTGTTTCCCTTTCAATGTCTTCCTCAAACTGCTGTGGAATTCTTGTTACAGGGAGTCACGGCTGTACTGAATTTCCAAAGTGTAACTGAGGCAGAAAATTGGGGAATCAAATCAAATTCAATCAAAGAGATATGTCAAAAATTCAGTATCCTGATGATCAACTATCCTATTAGGTAAATAAAAGATACTGTGCTATATGCTATTTGCTAGTGATGAATTTTTTCCACTTCAATGATCTCCTGCTTCTGGGGTTACCATATTCATTGAAGGAGCATGGTCACATGGAAAATTCCTGAATGGTCCAGGATGAAACTTTATCATTTAGTGCTTGGTAACTGGTTATAACTATATTCTTTTCTACATCTTCTGCTGCAGGGAGGGTGATTCTTTTGACATGAGGAAGAAACTACCATTCTGCGTGGGGCTACTATTACGATTGTTAAAAAAGAATCACCGTGTTTTTGTTACTTGCACAACAGGTTTTGATCGATCTCCTGCATGCGTGACAGCATATCTGCACTGGATGACTGATACTTCTCTTAATGCAGCATACAATTTTGTCACCAGTTTGCATTCAAGCAAGCCTGACAGGTAAACTTCCTGCTTGTAATTATCAGTGTCAGCCCCTGGTATTTGATATAATCCTTGTCCTATTGAGGGACAGTTTATTCAATGGATAGTTGATTGTGTACAAGTTAGGTTTAAACCCATTATAAATAATCATATTTATGGAATCCAATACTTTCTCTTTTACCTGTCATTAATTCTTTCCGTTCTTCTAATTTCTTGTCAAGTCATCAAAGACAAGTTTGGATGCAGTGTCTGGAGAATTTATTCCATGGGATGTGTAAGCATAGTTGATGCATAGAAGTGGAGCATCATTGAACTGTTTCATTGCAAAAATATCACAGCTGATTTTAGGGCTATTATATTGTAGATCAAAAAGGCATCATTTTTTACTAAGAACATTTATAGTTTATTTGTTTTATAGTTTATTTGTTTTCAAACTTGGTGAAGCATCTACTTGAACCTTAATGCAGACCAGCAATTGCATGGGCAACATGGGATCTCATAGCAATGGTGGAAAATGGCAGACATGATGGACCTCCAACACATGCTGTGACATTTGTGTGGACGGGGCAAGAGGTAATTAACAATTTCTGGTTTCAATTATACCGTGTCTCAAAGTATCGATGTCAAATTATTTAGTCAGTTGGACCAAGAATAGTTTATTAGCACAAAAATTTTCTAGTCATTCCACATTGCATTGTATTACAGGGGGAAGATGTAAATTTAGTTGGAGATTTCACTGGAAATTGGAAAGAACCAATTCGTGCAAATCACATAAGTGGACCAAGATATGAAGTAGAAGTCCGACTACCACATGGAAAGTAAGTCTGGAGCATTCTATTATTTTCTTATTGGTGAAAAAAGGGCATAGCGATGTAATTTTTTATGCCTCTTGGTTTTACTTCACACTTATCCTAGGAATTACCTTGACCTCAAAACTACATTGTTTGTTTACTTCAAGAAAATCAAAACAGTAAAAACGAAAAGAAAGAAACTTGTCCCAGAAGACAGAAATACATATATTCATTACCTATACCTATATATATATATATATATATATATGTATATGTGTGTATCCCGGTGTATTCTTTTTTTTTTTTTTTTTTGGGTGTTTTTTTACCAGATTACAAAGTTATCACCCTTACCGGATAGACCATACCAAATCCTTGAAAGTGAAAGTGACTTTTCATTGTTGTAAATGTGTTATCAGATTAACAAAGTGCAATATGATCTGCTATGAAATCTTTATTCTGTACTTCACAAAGGCAAGAAGTTTTGGGAAGTGCAAGGGTGACACTACTTTTACTTTTGCTGATGCCTCAAACGAGGAGTTGACTAAGTTTGAACTGGGAGCCGTCGATGCTTTTAACCTGAGAATGGAACATACTTTCTGTTACTTATCTAATACTGTATAAGTTGCTGTTCTGTCTAATAATCTAACCGACAACCTACATTCTTTTTTGTTTTAGGTGCTAACCTTTAAAACCAATGTAATAATTTGTATATTATACGTTTGGAATATTTATTTTTCAGCTACTCTCTTTCTAAAAGACAGTGATGCTTATTGCCTTTTTAGGTTTTACTACAAGTTCATTGTAAATGGGCAATGGCGACATTCATCAGCTTCACCGGCAGAAAGGGATGAAAGGGGAAATGTCAACAATGTAATTGTGATTGGTGATACTGCTAGTGTGAAGCCTTCTGTTCAACAGCAAAAGAAAGTAAGTGAACTTTCTTTTTTTCTCAAGAATTTTTAGTTAGTATGCTCGCGGCTAAAACTTTAATCCATGTACGTCCTTTATTATCATAAGCAGGTTTAAAATTTTAATCCATGCACCTCCTTTATTGTCATAAGCAGATTTAAGTTCCATATTGCTGCTTCATTTTTTTTTTTTTGGTAATTCCAAGAACATGTGTTCATTTATGCAGTTTAAATTTTAAAAGTTTCTATGTAGCATCCTATTACTATCTATCTAATTGGAAAAGCCAAGGCATATTCATTATAGCTAAGTAATTTATCCTTTTATTATATGTTCTGCACTTTTGAAATCAATTTTTATGTACATGATAAATCTAATTTCTTGGTTATGGATTTTGCTATATGATGAGCGCTTTGCCTCCTAAAGGATTTTTCTCATCCAATAAAATAATGACAGAAACTTGTTCTGTCTCTCCTCATTCATTACTTTAATCTATCACTGGTGATTTAATCTGGATTTTGGTGATTTCTTTGACTGTATTATTTTAGGATGCAAATATTGTGAAAGTGATTGAGAGGCCATTGACAGAAAATGAGCGCTTCATGCTGGCAAAAGCAGCTCGCTGTGTAGCATTCTCTGTTTGCCCAATCAGACTAGCTCCAAAGTAGAATTGCCAAATGATGAGGTCACTAGTTTGGATGTTAATAATAACATGCATGGTATTGTGGCTAGAATTCTTCAAAAGATTCTTCTTGAGACAAAAGTTATCTCAGGAAATCAGTCGAGAGATTATAGAATTCTACACCACTAGTCTTCCTGAGGCATGAAATTGTCTTGCCAATTACTTTCTGCTATAGTACAGACTTTTCGCCAAGGTAAGATGCCAAGACTTCATAAAGCGGTGAAGTGATTCAACGTTAAGGTTGCTTTTGTTCATGCCTTTAACCTACGCTCTGTAGTCAATGTTGTACTATTCTGTATTTCTCTAAGGTACATATATGCACAAGCATGGTATCTTTCACATTCTTTTTTTTTTGGGTGAATAGTATCTTTCACATTCTATGGAGTTATAACATTTACCCTTTTTATATAGACTACCCGTTAGCATGCATGGACCTCAATGTTGGATAAAACTGCATTAAAGGGATTTTTACTGCCTATTCTTGTGGGACAAAATGGTAGTGAAAATGTCTCTGTCGATCTCATTTGTTCGTTCCCTTGTAGATATCACAGTGAAGGATTAGAAACGGTGCCTTGCTACTTCTTGTTCCATGGAAAATTAGAACAACAAGGACAAGCAAAACAGGTAATATTCATTCTCAGGATCCAAAAAACTCTTACATTCTCTCGCGAAGTTAATAAAAAAAATAAATAAATAAATCCGTGTATTCTGCAGATTCACTAATTCTGAGTAGATACGAGTAATAATTCTTTTCTCTTTCTAACTAAAGCTTCATTTATCTTGTCCAGTGTCTTGTATTTCTTTGATATACTTTTACATGGTTCCATTTCCAGCGCTATACCATAGATGCCCCATGAATGGTTAATTTTTTCCTTAAAGATTGAAACAAACTGTCGAGGGGTTGTGAAATTTTAGTTCCACACGCAAACATATAGTGGTATTAGATCTTCTGCATTCTTTAGTTTCCTAAAACTATGGAGTTTTTATTGGAGGATTGAAATATTAAGAAGCTAGAAATATGTGGAAAGGATTTGGGACGAACTGTTATTTCTAAAGGATTTTGGATGAACAATTTACATCCTACTCTCGACAAGATAGGCTGCTCTGCAAAACCCGATTGGGATTATTATATAATATGATGAAAAGAGCCTCATCTTTGCAGGCTATGCCCTCTAACAAGTGCCTAGAGCTTCCAATGCAGTATCGTGGCCACATCTTTTACCTAAAAAGAAACAAAAAGAAGAAAGTTGCAGTAATGAAAATTTTTGATTTAACAGTAAAGAAGATTTTTATTATTTCTCGAAGAAAATTAAGCAACTCTAATGTTGAGGCTTTTTTTTTTTTTTTTTTTTTTTTTGTTTTTAATAAAGGAACGAGACACGGATGCTGATCCCTTTATATATTTATTCCAAACTTTCTGCAATTACAAAGCCACTTTAGGAACGAAAGGAATTAGGGAACCGATTAGGGGGTGACTGATAGTAATGGTTTGGTGTTCATACGGAGAAAGATGGATTAAGGCCAAAATCAAGTTCCCACAGCTCAAATTTTCCATTTATAAAGTCGTAGTAACCGCCCTTCAATCCAAGAGTTTTATTCACCAGCCCTTCTCTTACAAATGGATAGCTAAGCAGGTTTCCAAGGTGTACATTCACTGCTTCCTGCATAAATTACATCTCACATATTAATAATATTTTAGGTAATATCTTGTTTAACTAGAAAATTATAAATAAAATAAGACAGCAAATGAGGAAGTATAGGATTTTTACCTTTTCGCAATATGCACATAGTTGATTGAACTCTGCACCACCATGGTCTGATTTCACCTTGGCCTTAGCAGGTAAAGCAATTTTGACCCAGTCTTCTATAAAGTCACTGCAAACATATCCCAGTCAGTGAGAGGAGAAATATATAATATTAATTAACTTGTATTCAATATTTATCTATTTCTTTATTACCCCAAAAAAATAAAAAAAAAGATTTATCCATTTTTTTAAGTGCAAGCTAGGGGCTTACGTAGAGCTGGTTCCATCATAAGCAAAAGACAAGAGACCCTTAATTCCACCACAAGCGCTGTGGCCGATAACAACGATGTATGATACCTGTGGCGAGCAGAAGCAGCAGAAAATCAAGGTTCAATTGATTCCCAATTGCGTTTACAAAAACCGATTAAAAAGAAGAAAAAAAAAAAAAATCAAATAGCATAGGTTTTGTTTGCCTTGAGATGAAGAACAGCGTATTCAATGGCAGCTCCCACTCCACCGTATTTAGTCTATTTTGCATCATTGGAAAATCAGAGAAAATCCATATATTAAATTTTATTTAAGAAAAAAAAAAACGCTAATATACAAATGGCTATGCAAATAAAAAACCCACAAAGAATACCTGATCATATGGAGGGACCATATTAGCAACATTACGGACCACAAATGCCTCTCCTGGCTGGATATCCAAAACATGTGATGGGCAAACCCGAGAGTCCGAGCATGCAAATATCATAAACTGCAATCACAATAATATTCATGTTAGTATCATTTAAAAAATAATATATAAAGATATGTATAAAGATAGATACCTTGGGGCTTTGACCTTTGGCAAGTTCAGAATACAGAGCTGGGTTTGTGCTGCATAGAAAGAACATGAAAAAATATGGCTTAAGATAAAAGATTGTGAAAAAATATATATATAGGTATTATTAATGTATTAGAACCCAAAAAGAGATTGAAAAAAAAACAAAAAAAAAAAGGGGAAAAAGTTTGTCGTACTCATATTTCTCTTTCTTGAAGTGAACGAAGCCTTTCTTAATCCTCTCAACAGGGTCAAAGCCTGTGCTGTCTGGTGTCTGCAATTGGGCCGTTATTTGCTCCACCTTCGAAGCTGCAACAGTTTTCAAGTCCGCCTTCGCACTGTGCAGCCCAACAAATCCAAAATTTCTTTTTAATTTTGTAAAAATTCCAAAAGGCTACCAACAAATTGGAAAGAAATTAGAATAGTGACCAAGTGCTGGGTTACCTGAGAAGTTTCTCAAGACCTGCAATGGCCTCCTCGTAGTTCTTCCCCATATCCTCGTTCTGCAAATTCCGTGCCAATATGATACATATTATGAGCGAAGAAATGGCGAGTTATAAAACATCATTGTGTTTATACTAATGAAAGTGTTAAAAGAAATCATCCTCAAATGCAATGATGCTTATTTATGCTTAATTTTTCTGTTATTTTCATGCATGCACTGAAGCACAGATTCAATCTTGCAAAGTTTGTCAATACCCTTTTAACGTTAAAATAAAACTCAAAAAGAAAATGGGTAGAGCAAACAGAAATTGAAAAGAAAATAGAACAATTCCAAATGAAAATTTAAGAAACACAGAAGCAAAGTAATTAGAATTGTTTTGAAGCGGTAAAATTACACCTTCAACTGACCTTTTCTTAAAGGAAAACTTCCGTTATTATTTTTAAAAAAATCTGTACCCGTCCAAGAATCCGCTATCTAGCTAACGGCCCTTTTTTTTTTTTTTTTTTTTTTTTGGTGAATAGCTAACGGTATACACTTTCGTGGCATGCCTGAGTATCATATTTATAATCTAATTTTCTTCTTAATTTTCTCAAATTATAAGAAAAAATCAGAACAGAAGTGTTTGTATCATAAAATCACAACCATACACGTACAAATGATGCTAATTTAATGACAACCTTTAAGTATGATCACCACACAAAACAAGCACACGTGGAATCTTACAACCAACAGCTACTTGCCACGTCCATACAAGTAAATTATTAAATTAGTTGTATGACCATAAAAAGATAGGGATATTAATGACATGATCATGTGCATTTCGTTATCTGTGTGCTTCAATGCATGCCAAGATATATACGTATGCACCTCACTCTCCAGATGTAATCAATTAATGCAAGGGACACATTTTCTTCTTTAATTTTTTTGATAGACCCCAAAAAAAAAAGAAAAAAAGAAAAACGCAGTTGATTACTAATTTTCATGCCTTGTGTTATACTCCAAAGCAAAAGGTCAAGAACCGTGTGTTTTAGGACACATGTACAATGATGCATAGAAAGAGATCGAGAATGAGAGAGAAAGATTAAGAGAGTGTGTGATTACCGAAGTGGGGTTGATGATCGGAGCAGGGGCAGCAAAAACGGGTTGGTTTCGGATGAGTCTCGGCGGAGAAGGAGAGGAGGAAGAAGGATTGAATGAGGCAACAACACAAGGACGTAATGTAGGTTTGGTGGTGGTGGGGGTGCTAACGGAGGAGGTAAGGCAAGAGGCGTTAATCGAAGCCGTCGACATTGTGCAAGAGACACTAGACTTGGCTCGCTTTATAGTTTAAAATATAGAGCTTCTTCAAATATTGGCACATACTAGGCTTTCTGTGGTATTGCACCCCACCGGATAATGAAAGCGAAAGCCCAGTAAACGAGAGCTTCTACCCTTTTAGATTAGGTTTGGACGTTGAAGATGAATCTACCTTCTCTTCCATACTTAAATATTACTACCATTCGCTTCCGTAATTATTTCCCAATTTAATTGCAAACTATTATTAATATTCAATCTTTGTTCTAAATTAAATATGTGTAATACTTATAGCTTTGCATATGCATTCTATTTCGTTGTTTGGGCACGTGGCGACTGCCGCAGTGATGTCTGGATTTTCTGATCGTTCAAAACCATTTTTAATTTGCTATATATTTGGATGTGTATATATACGCACATTATGACATAAATATTGCAAAATAATCGAGTTAGATGTATTCCATTCTTCTACTTGATATACATATGGCTATCTTAGTGATAGTCGTATTCATTGGTAAATTATTCTTGGAATAAGATACACACACATATAAATGAATTGTTCTTACGTGGATGATGGATATGGACATTAATTGGGTAAGAATTATTTACCATGATAAAGAGGGGGGAAAAAAGTACCAATTAGTTATTGGATAGCAAAAAGACATGTAATTGAAAGTTCTAGAGTGGTCTATCCTTGGATGGGAAAGGGAACAGAATTAATGGTGCACATGGGAGAAACATGATGGGTGGTGTATGGCTTATATATATAGAGATAAGACCATATCCTTAATGCATGGTTTCTGTGGTATGCATTATCTACTTGCCACCCAATCAGATCCTACGTTGCAACTTCTCTCTTACGTTATTTCTGTACTGTGCTACTGCTGTCTTTATTAACTGTCTCTGCCATATAGGATATTAACTGTCTCTGCCATATAGGAATATAACCTAACTTTTGGGTTTCCCCGGCGGATGCAAGAGATGAAATGCCTATATATCTATATATATACATACACATATATATATATATATATATATTGTGAATTAGTCCGAGCCCAGAAAAGTTAATACTGTTATGTAACTTTTTTAAGCAAGTATTATAAGCCAAGTTAACTCTTTGCAAATTTAGATATATATATATATATACACACACACACACACTAGAATTAGATGTTTCTATACCATAGATACTGTTTGTTCCATGCATATACATAGCAAAGTCAATTTTGAATGGAGATTTTTTTTTTTTAAATATTTTTTTTTTAGTGGAGCTGATTGGTATCTCTATCTCCCAATTATATAAAAAAAAATATTTGAATAAAAAGTCAGAAAAAATCTCAGGGTAAAAATAAAAAGCAAAAAATAAATAAATAAATAAAAACAAAAAGAATTAAAAAAGCCACCTAATTAACAATTATATTTATATACGGGTTACGGGTATTTTTAATCAACTGGTACTGTATTAAATGACTGTGGATATATATGTATGATTATGGAGATGGATGAAGTTGTATTAGTTTTTGTTGCTTCTATTGATCATGAATACTTAAATAATATATTTAAGCACTAAAAATATTTTTTTGTTTAATTTAATTCTCTCCTGTGCAACGACACAGCGAATTAACGAAAGGCCCCACGGTTCATGTCGTAATCGTTTAAAGTGCACGATTGTATGTGTGGATGTATGTATTTTTTCTTGATATATGTATGTATGTATGAGTATAAAAATGCATATGCATATGCATGGTTTGATCTAGAAAACAAATAAATTTTCAACTTTATAAATAGAAACAGTGGTCACGATACATCTTGCGTAGGTGCAAGGCATTCATGAGAGAGAGAGAGAAAGAAAATAAAAAGAAAATGAGAAAAGTAAAAGCATGAAATTCGTGAAAACCTTTACTAGAATCATCGTTAGTGAATCTGGCTCTAAAATCAAAGACAACCATCAACTCCCATGGCAAAGACAGACCTTGTTGCTCGGCCAAGTTAAACAGTGATACAACTTGTTGGTTATTTTTTCCAAGCAGAACTTGTAGTAGCTTCACTTGCTACTGCTCCAGAGTGATAGAGAAATAAACAGAGAGAGGGAGCAGCAACAGGGCATTAGTAGTGTTTGTTTTCTATATATAAAGCAATTGCAATTTGCATGTCCACATTTTTAGCAAATATAAGGCAATCATGTCGACATTCTTTTGTCTTTTTTTTTTTTTTCCCCACATAATAATTACTTTCAAATCAAATATTTTCTCTTTCCTTTTTTGGCAATTTCGATGTTTAGTAATTAGTTTGTTTGATATTGGACTTCAATCTTTGCAAGTATATGTATTCGAGGGCTCGATTAAAAGATAAAACCACGAGAATATACCTCCAAATCAAGGTTTGAGGTTTAAAATCAGAAAAGATGCATAGTTTTTTTTTTTTTTAATGACGTGACGACAATTTATTGGAGAGACAGGCATGGAAACAAGCTGTTGGGAATGGTGGATCTTGATCCGCTAATTTGATCTAAAACTAGGTTTTCCTAGATCCTAATTGATTTATAATTACCTTCACAAAACAAAACCCAAAAACAAAATATATATATATATATATATATATATATCATGTGAAAAACAGAGCTTTGAAACAGCCAACCCCATTAGATAAACTAGATTGAGGTATCGTGCCAACAATAAGAATCAGTAAGAATTACAAGCATTAACCTTGCAAATGTATATGTTACAGATATGATGAATGATCAACTAAAAAGAATTAATATGGGTTCAAATAGCATAATACATGAATATTGTGCAACAAATAGGTATTTAGTTGGCAGCTATAATAATTGGCAACCAGATTGTGCACGCAAATAACCTATTGTATAATTTCACTTAATCAAAATAATAAAAGTAGGTACAATTTTTGGACTTTACAATTTCACTTAATCAAAATAATAAAAGTAGTTACAACTTTTGGACTATGTACAATACGATCCTTTTCATTGGACACTTCCTACGCCAAGTAATGGTAAACCCCTTTCTATGCACTGTAATTAGTTATAAAAGCTGCGTTGTTTGGCATATTTATGACTCATCTGGCTTCGGTTCTAGTATTACAGGGATTTTCTCCTTCTGATCCCCACGCAAAACTTCAACAATCACCTAAGAATTGAAAAACCAAATCATTCAGTTAAAGAAAATGGTAAAGCTATATCGAGATACTCCACTAATTTTGCATTCTAGAGATTCAAATGGGAAAGTCTTAAGGAAATGTAATTTGCACAATACCTTATCACCCACTTTGCATTGGTCTAGAATTCTATACAAGTCACTGCCATTGGCAACCTTTTTGCCGTTTACAGATGTTATGATGTCTCCCAATATAAGTCTACCATAAGCATCACGTTTAGTTGATTGCAATCCCTGAGAAACGGATCTTATTAGATTCACTATATTTGAACAATAAAGAAAATATTAATGGGATATTGTCAATGAAACTTTGGAAGGGAAAGATTACTGCTTTGCCAGCTGGACCGTTGGCAGGAGCATCCAAGACAAGCACTCCACTAACACCTAATTGCTCAACAGATTGATCAGGTGCAAACTTTATTCCTAAAATAGGTCTTGTGACTTTCCCAAACCTCACCAATTGATCAACAATGCCACTAACCTAGTTATATAAAAATGGAATCATAAGTACTCTTAAACATAGAATCGGATGAATTTTAACGTATTGACTTGTTTTACATAATGCTACTCACGGTGTCAACTGGAATTGAGAACCCAACACCAGAGGAGGCACCAGATGGAGAATATATAGCAGTATTTATCCCTATAAGACTTCCTGCACTGTCTAAAAGTGGCCCACCACTATTACCAGGATTAATGGCAGCATCTGTCTGTATAACATCTTGAATTGGGCGACCAGTAGCAGCAGAACTAATCTCTCTACGAAGCCCACTGCAAAATACAATAGAAAAATACAACATTGTCCTCTAAACATGGTCCAAAAAATTATATATATATATATATATAGTAAAAAAAAAAAAAAAAAAAAAAGGCTGAATAGATATTGTAGTTTAACCTTAAATGCAAAGGTAATGTTTGACTTACTATTGAAAATGCCAAATGAAAAAGAAGAAAAATAACTTGAGGATGATGGATCTTTTTACCTGATAACACCAGTTGTAAGAGTGTGGTCAAGTCCAAACTGCAAAAACATACATCAGAAAAATCATAAATAAACTTCATCTATAAATAATATCACATAGAGTAGTATTATCATTGAGTTTTAATCACGCAAACAGTGAAATCATACTTACAGGGTTGCCAATAGCAAACACTTTTTGACCAACAAGCAAGTCTGCAGAGATGCCAATTGGAATGGGTCTTAGCTTGTCTTTTGGTGCATCAACACGTAAGACTGCAACATCCTTATCCTGATCAAATCCTACAACTCTTGCATCATAAGTCGATTGATCAGCAAGAGTGACCCTGCAAACAGCTAGCACTTGTTAAATGCAAACATCAAGAACGCCATAGTTAAAAATTGGCACACCATGTGTACATATACTCTAGCCCAATGCATGTCTTTTAAGACATAAATGACACGCCATCCCGATAAAAAAGATGCAATGGATGACATAAATGACACTTTGTGGAAAATAGTGAGTAAATCTTTTCCTCTATTTTTTTTTCCCCCCCTAATAAATTCTAAACGCCAAACAGAGCAATCCCATAAAGGCACTTTTGCTTACTAACGGGACTTGTACACTCCAGTTGCTACTAAGATTCTAGTGACCTAAGCTTTACAAATACAGATTGCTTCCCCTTTCAAAATTCTATTTATAGCATACAAACTATAAATATTAAATGTAACATGATATTCAAGGGATTGAAACATATAAGAAACACAACTTACGTATCAGTAATGCACTTTTTACTCAAATATAATCATGTTTACAAAATTCTCAGTAATGCACTTTTTACTCAAATAGAACCATGTTTACAGAATTCATTTAAGACAATCAACGGATACGATTATCAAATAAAACTAGATTAAAAGAAAACTCCTCAACCACTCCACGTTCAAAAAATGGCCCATTTATACAACTCTTGCTATGCAACATTGGTTCTGTAGTTCAATCTATGCCAACCAAAATCAATTATCTCAACGAAAACAATAAAGCTTACTTGAGATCAGAAGCACCGCGGATCACATGATAATTGGTGACAACATGACCATCCTTATCCCAAACAAAGCCAGAACCAGAACCTTGCGGCACTTCCAACAGGTCCAAAGTAAATGCATCCTGCCTAGAAACCATATCAAACTCATCAATCACACAAAAAGTTTTTAAACTTCGAAATCCAAAATCAGCAGCACACTTGGTACCTGGCAGCTAGATTAGTGATGTAAACAACGGAGGGCGTGTTCTCCTGAAAAAGACGAACCGTGGCGAGTTCATCGGTCTGCAACTTCCTTGGCGTGGTGACCACAAAGGCCAAGGCCGAGTCAGCATCTGCAACGAGGAGGGTGAAAGACAAAGCTAGTGAAGTGCAAAATATGAGCAGAGAATCCAAAGCAGAGGAGAAAGGGAGAGGGATTTTGAGGAATGAAGGTGTGGAGGAGTTGCTTGAGGTGAGAGAATTTTGATCGTGGTTGGAGTTGTGGCTAAGGAGAGAGAAGATAAACGGAGAGGTTGACTTCGGATTGGGAGTGTGGTGGAGGGAAAGAGACTTAGAAAGGATGAAAGTGGATTTTCTGTTTGGGGAGCGAGAAAACGGAGAGAAAGTAGGAGAGGAGTGGCAGATGGTGGAAAGGACTGAATATGCCGCCATCTCTTTCTGTCTTTGGACCTCTGCTGTGAAGCAAGTTGATTACTTTTTTTTTTTTTTTTTTTTTTTTTTTTGGGTAAGAAAAGAAGATTGATTACTTGGATTGTTATAAGCCAGTACTTTTTCCGTTGTTTTTTTTTTAAAAAAAGTATTTCCTGAAAATCGCTGATCTGCTGTTGCAGATGCTTATAGATCCTTCTATTTATTTTTCTTATTTGTTTTCTTTATCTCCCCTATATCTATAAAACGTTTCTGAAATTTATTATTATTATTGTAATTATATTATTATTTTTAATAGTATATATATATTTTTTTGGGGGTGAATAAGGCTATTCTTATGCCTCTTTTTTTTTTTTTTTTGTTTTTTTTTTTTTTTTTGGGTAAAAAGGCTACTCTTATGCCTTGATCATCGTTAAATCATACTCTTAATATATTATCGGTGCCCGAATATAAGATTCTTATTCTCAATTTAGAGAAAATTTTAATTAAAACATAAACATTTGCCATAAAAATTAGAAGTGGTAAACATTGAGAAATAAAAATTGGTTTTGATTGAAAAAAAAAAAACAGGCCGAAAGAATATGACTCAAAATGAAGGGGAAAAAAAAAAAAAAAGTTTCATAGTTATGAAACTCCAAAAAGGAAGGGGAAAAAAAAAAGGCCCAATGCGATGGGTGTCAAATTAATCATCAATCTTCCTTCCTAATGAAATCCACGAAAAAGGGGTTTTTTTTTTTTTTTTTTTGGGTAAATGCCCCCGAAAAGGTCAGCAGCAAATTTACAGAACTTTAATCAAAGCTCCCGTATAATAAGAAAACCCAAAAGCGGATCAAAATTCTGAACTCCAGCTTTAGAATGCTCATCTAGCCAATAATTACTCACATCTAAATTCCGTGTACAAGCCAGCAAGAAAATAAAACCAAAGAAAACCCAAGTATAAAAACAAAAAGCTACAAAATTTTTCCCAGGGGCCTTAATTCCCTTGGTATGCTATCAAATTTTCCAGCATTTACGTCTGCTTGGAGCATCGGTCTTTTCCCAATTTTCCATACAATGCCATTTGCCAAGTGCTCCTTGTTGGGTGTCAGCATTACAAAATTTGGATCAGCTCTTTGGTAACTGCAAAACGGTAGAGAACAGCCAAATGGGCAGGCAAAGTTATCCACAAAAAAAACATGTTTTGGCAATATCATACTTGACGTGAAAAAAAAGTAAAGAAATTGGCAAACAAATGAATAAACCTGGCTTCTCTAAGATCCTCAATACGGAGGCCAAAGCCATAACCTGTCCTGCCAAAAGTGTGATCTCTAGTGGCTGTTTGGAAAGGAAAACAAAGGCTGATTCAGCACTAACCTACACGGACCATCTCTACCAACAAATTGACTCATTTCATTTAATGCAAACAAGGACGCAAACCAGTGGGATCAAATCAATGTCATTTGGGCTCAACCACAAGTCAATATCAAGGAAAGTCCAGCAGTTCCTTTGAAAGGAGATATCACACCATAAAAATCTAATCAAGTTAAAGAGAAGAAGTAGGTACCCGAAATGCCAAATGTAAAAGAAGGTTTCCACCATGACTTAAATGCCAATGCTACTGATGAGCTGAGAGGGCCCACCTTTCCCTGCACATACGGATTATTGTTATCTGAACTTTAAATGATGCATCATTCCAAGCGCAAGATGGAGTCAGGCTACCTTCAACAAGAAATTCTTATTGGCCTGCCAAGATGCACCTATTTGAAAGGTAGAATCTGATGTCTTGTTTGATGTTGTTTTGGCATCATCAACCCTTCATATTAACATATAAAATGAACAGATATCACCAAAATGGTTACATACAAATTGTATCTAATGGTATACCTTGTCTGCAATTCGAAGCCAAAATCAATATAATTTGTGATTCCAACTACTTCATTTTCTTCTAAGGGGTTCTTCACCTGTTTAGTTGAAGCAATCAGAACCTAGTGAGTAGAATATATTTGATTCTAAGGTAAATAGGATGGGAAAAAAATCCTTTCTGTATCACAAAATGTATTTCAGATAGCCATTTAAGACAGTTCCACTAGCAAGAGAAAAACACAAGAACATGAATAAAGATCAACTTAAAGGTTCATCATAAGAAAACAGAGAGAGGGGGATACCCGTCTTTGGACCACCACATGTTGATAGAATGAGGCAATGAACTGCAAATTAAAATTCAACACATCAGATACCTTCAAATTTTGCATATTATTCTAGAACCCTAGTATACCACTTCGAGAGTCTCATGCTGTAGAACCAAAAACAGATATACTTAATTCTAATGGAGTTGGAGGCGCTAGGGAAACTTTCAAACGCAGGCCAGGCAGTATATCCATCCAAACAAAGTCATGCTGTACAGTCTTTTCAGTGGAATCTCCATTCATTGATCATATTTTCTGAAGAAAGAAAGATAGAGGCAAACAAGACCCTTTCCACTAGATGATGATCTAAAAAACCTATCCACTTCTTGAAATATGGTATTACAAGGAAGAAGCTTTACTTCATATGCTCCTACCTTCTATTATATAGCACTAATAATTGAATTTGTAAAGCATCATTGGGGGAAAATGGAAAAAGGAAATAAAATGGCACACTAAGATGGAGTCCAGCCTTTCTCTAGTCATATTCATAGTAAATATTTTCACTTCAAAAATTAGATTTTTGACCACAAATTAATGCATTCATTTTTCCACAGGTATAATGATATGATAAAGTAAACAACCGATATACATGCAGACTTAAAATAATTCAAATTGAAAACAGACCTGAGAACTTTTAGCAAGCTCTAGAGCAAAATTGAATGATGGGCACAAAGGGCTGCTTGATCCCACTTCATAGCCAACTGCACAGCTCCAATTCATCAAATTTTTATACTTTGCACCATCTTTGCCTCCATCTAAAGGAAAGAAATCAACAAAATTAACAGTTAAAACTGCTTTCATTATGAATATCCAAATCTCAAAACCAAAATCAATAAGAACAGTTAAAATTTTAACTCTTTTGTTATACAAATCTAAGTCTCAAGTTTGCAAAATGAAGTACCAGCTACTGGGTTTATCCGTCTGCATCATATCCCATAAGTGTGAAAGCATCAAAATTGAGATGCTTATGAACTAAGTTATGAAAGTTAATAGAATTATTTGGACAAGTAATAGCTTGAAACTTCAGAAAATGAATCTGACCAACACTTACATTGTGGCTCATACTGTACCCCAGCAGTTAGTCTTCCCATCTTGCTCACCAACCATGCAGTTTTTGGAAGTTCATCTTTTGCTGTAAAGTATGACGAATATTGGTACAGATATATTTTCTTAAATCACCATTTCTGTATTCTCATGGTAAACAAACAAATGGAGATGCCAAGAGTTTCAATGCTAAAAGTCTAACAAAGCAAACACAGGTTTAAAAGTCACAAATATCTCTGCTCTAATGCAGTCAAAGACTATTCCACAGTCAACTTCCTTCACCAGATAAAATTAAGAGTCTTCCCAAATTTGGATTTAGCTTGACAATATTTAGAATGAGTGTTCACAATAGTGAAAAACTCTTAAGAAACAATAAAAAAAGTTTCTTTGAAAGTAACAAAAATACATATTAAAGTATCGAGTTTAACCTGCATAGGATCTCTGGACATATGTATGTGTTTGTGTATGTGCATTCATAAGAAAAACCCTAACAAGGCAACAACATGGTGCAGACATTAAAAGTGTATAAAACGACAATACATGGGAGAAAAGAAGAAGAAGAAGAAGAAGAAGAAGAACAACAACAACAACAACAACAACTGTAACAGCTACATTACATGAAAAGGAAATTCATATATTCATAGTTTAAGTCCCATACAGGAGAAAGGCATAACTGTGGCCCCAAAAGATAGGTTTCCTGAGCCATATCTCAATCCCATAACACCATAGTCTTCAGAAGATACTCTGTAGGAATAGCGTGCTTCATTAACCAACATATGATATGCGCATATACCAACTAGAACAAAAACCCATCTGAAATAGGCATAAAATGTCTCTGATATAGAAGCACCTGTTCTTCAATAGCAAAGGAAAAATGCCAAATGCTCCAAATCCATATTTAGGGTAGTAAGCACATGACCTCATCTGTAAAACCCTGAAGTAATAAGAAATAGAGAACAAAATAAGGATCATGGTTTTGAACATGAAAAGCCAGGAAGCTAATGAAAACTACTCAAATAAAATTATTTTGCTCAAAAATAGATGTTCCTTACGGATCAGAGTTTGATACAAAAAGGTCGATGAATGTGTGAGGATCATCAACATCGCTGCTCAGACAAAGAAGCATTAAGTAATCTCCAAGGAAATGAGAAAACATTAATGTTGAAAGTATCACAAAGAAAACACAGTTCTACAAAACGATACCTTTGCCATCTGAAATATGCATTTCCAACAGGATACTCATCAGGTCTGCGTTCAAGTGGACCAGAAACCTAACAACAATTAAGGAAAAAATATTTCTCTTGCCCTCTTAAACTTGGTGTTAAATTTAAGCAATTAATAAAAAATAAAAATAAAAATTGAACAATTCAATGTTGTGTGAGGCGAGAAACATAACTGAAATGCAAATTTTTCAAGGATACAGTTGCAACCAAATCAACAAGAGGGTCATCAATTGGCTTTAGCATGATCATTGTGCTGAAATGCTCTGCTCTTTCAAAATAATCATCAAATAGGCATTTCAAAGCAAGCTTTCCGAACAACATATTATAGGATGACTCCAACATCCTGCATCGCCTCAAAATTTGTTAAAAAGAAATAACCCTAACTTCCAAGCATAGCAGCTCTACATTTTTGCTAAATAAATAAAAGCGACTTCCACAAACCAATAAAAAAGCTCATTTCGTAAACTAACTAGCATTGCCGTTGATACAGAAACCACTGTCAAGGCCAATTTTCCCAAATCCACTGTCAAGTACATTACACTGGACTTTAACAAAAATTTTCGAAATTGTCCCAATTGGCAATTGTATTGCGATAAAAGGTTACAAGTTTCAGAATTTGGACACAAACAATTGAAATTTCGAGCGCGACAGTGAAATGACGGAATCGAGCGAGGGCATTGAGGGAGGAGTTAGGGCAAACCTGGTACGGGCAGCAAGAGGAGGAAAATCGAAGAGCGGAGGCACCAACACCACCGGTGGCGGTGGCTCCTTGTCCATCAAATTTCCCATTGTCTCTGTTTATGAGCGCAACGCCTCTGTTTGATTGGTTAGGGTTTTTGAATTTTTGTTTGAATATGGAATTGAGAATGGAAAAAACAATGGAGTGGAGCACAAGAAAGAAGACTGTTACGAGAAACCGAAACTTTTGAATCGACCGCGGATATCTCTCTCACCTCCATGACGAGTTCAAGGGCAAGTGGTTCTCGTAGTGGTAGATTTAATTGCGTAATTCCGCTATTTTAAAATTTTTTAGTAAAATTACATAATTTCCATTCACGGAATTACTTACCTTCATTTTTTAAAATTTCAAAACAATTACTTACCTTCATTTTTTAAAATTGCAAAAAAAATCATTCTCTTTTATAATTTTAAATATTTCATTTCTCTATGTTTGAGGATTGGGAATACTCCATGCCATATTTGAATAAAGATAAAATTAATAGAAATTTAATTTTTTTTGTTTAAATATTTATTATAAGGTGAAAAAATATAGATATAGAAAATTAGATTTCTATCGATATAAAAAAATATGTTAGAAAATTATTTCTATTTATATAGATATCATTTTGAGAATTCAGAAAAAATAATTTTAAACTTTTTTAAAAATATATAGTTATTTTTAATTTATTATATAATATTAAATTTAATTATTTATAAATTTCAACTTTACTATTATTCACCAAACAATTTTTAAATTTTAAAAAACTAAATCTCGCAAATCAATTTTCCTTTCAATTTTAACATTCCCAAACTGGACCTAAAGAATTTACCAATCCTAGGGTTGCTATTTTCTTTTTTTATTACTATTTTGTCATTTAGGGTTACTAATTTTATTCACCGAAAAATAAAAGTACATTTGGCATTTAATGAATTTAAGTTATAGTTTTTTTTTTAATCAATCATTAAGGCCAGTAAAGTTTTTTAAAAGTAATTTTTATGAATCAATTTTGTAAAATAGAAATAGTAAATAGGATTAGGTGTTTTTTAAAAAGGCTTTTGACAATATATTTTAAAACATTTCACAATAACAAAAGTAATAAAATTGTATTTGGTAAATATTAAATATGATATTTATCTGTATAGCATTATTTTCAAAAATAAAAAAAATAAAAAAATGTATCTATATAGCATTAAATATTTATTATTAAAAATTATAAACATTATCAATATGTGTGTTTCCTATATATTAATATTTATATAAATTTTATTTAAAATGATAAATATTATTTATATCACTTTATACACCTGTTTCCAATTTTTTTAAAATTTATACAAAGCATCTTTGAGACTTTTCTAAATTTATATATATTTTAGAAGATGTTTCAATTTTTTTCAAATAGTGAATTTTAAATAAAGCTACCAATCCATTTTTCTTTTTTAAATCAATTTTCAATTTCACAAAAAACATTTATCAAATGAGAAATATTAATATTTTATTAATTAACATATTCCTATAACTTAATTAACTATGTATAAATGAGTAAAAATATATAAATCAATAAAATATTATTACATTATTTATGACAAATAAATTTGATTAATATTTTTATTAGTCCAATTATTGTTGAACGAAAAACCATTTTGTAGACGATGTAAAAACGTGCTATAAATTATTGTTATATTATTTGGTAAAAAGTAATTAAAAAAAATGGTTTACAAATTTGGTGGCTCCAACTCTACCCTAAAAGAATTTGAAAATAAATAATATCATAATCAACAGTGTTAGGGTACCAAATATGCTTATCAAATGCTATGTGGCTATACATTAATTGATAAAATATTTGTATAATCTATATATAAATAAATGAGCCCTTTAAGTAAAGTACAACAATAAAATAATTAAAAATTATCACATTATTTGCTATTGGAAAAATATGGCTTTAATATCATATTTAAATGGTTTTTGAACGAAATTGATTTGAAATTTCCTGTGAATTGGGCTATTAAATTGAATGTTTTATGGGTTATTAAAATGGGAGTAACATATGTTTTATCATCTAAATTAAATTTTGTAGAAGCCCATTTAAACTTTATAAATGTTTTGAAATTAAAGTCATGTTTTGAATACCCTTTGTATGAAGATTTTATATACTCAATTTTTATTTTTATGAGTTGGAAAAGACATGATAAAAAAATTAAAAAATTAGTTTTCATTCCAATTTCATACCTTTATAGATAATTTCTCTTAAAAAGTCTATATTGTGATAGAATTATTGTATTACTTAAGTTTGAGAGAAATTATGTATATGCAAAATTTCAATCAATCTATTATATTCTAGATGATAGATGTTTTGAAATATGTACACCAATAAAAGCGAATTTATTTTAAAACAACTATTATATCACAAGTTTCGAATCAATTTATTGGTGGATTTTCCTTGTGATTACATGTTCTTAAATCTATGGAAGCGGAAATAATAATAAATAATAAAATTATAAACAATCATTGAAGAACAAAGTAATTGTCAGAAAAGTATGAGCAGCCATTTGGAATGGATCAACGGAAGCTAAATTAGCTTGCTTGATTCATCGGGATAAAGTACATGTAAGTTTTTTTGGTAAATTTGATCAAACATGTATGCTTGTGAAGGTTAATAACAGCTTCTATGTCCAGTGAAAGTGCAATGACTTAAAAATAAATAACTTCTTTTTGATAATAACTAATAAATAAATAAATTAAATAAAAGTGCCACGATTTTTATTTTTTTTGGTGAAAAGTGCCGCGATTTTTCTTGGACATGGAAGAGTCTAGTACAATGTATAAGAATAACAACAAGGATATTGGTTGCTTCTTGGCTTTTTCCTTCTTACTGTTATGGGGAGAGAATTTATTTGTTCATGAATGAAGATAGACGTGTGTCCTACGTCGAAAATGGTAGCCAGTTATAGCAGCCTCGCACTAGGATTGTGAATACGGAAAACGTGACCCAGATAACAATCACTCCATAAATAGGAATTTTTTTGACAACTTGGGCTTGAATCCAATTTGTATTTTAATTGGAAATGAAAACTATGTTAAGTTTCTTTTAATTTTTCGTGTTTGAAAATGATGATCAAATTACTACCAAGTAAAATGACCCAAAAAAAAAAAAAAAAAAAAAAAAACTACGACCAAGTGCTATGACCATGAAGAGACAGAACCATGTGATGTAAAAATTTGTCTTGTGGTTCCTTATTCATAAAAGATGCCAATAAGTAATTAGATGTTAACACTAAATGACATATTATTTATCTACATACTTTTAATAATACAATTGCATATTTAGTATTTTTCAAAATTAATGATTTGCCCAAATATTTATTTATTTGTTTATTTATTGGTATGTTTGGTAAGTTATTTCGGTGAACTTATAAATAAGCATGGCAAATCCTCAACGATAACTTCTGTCCTTAGGAAAAGTGTTTTGTGTTTAGGAAAAGTGTAGGAAGGCACAGCTTGTTTGATTTGGACTTTTCTCCTTCAGTTGTAAGTGATTCTCTATATGTCTATTTGCTCGTATTGTCCTCATGTGGTCCTTTTTGCAGCCCACCTCAAAATAGTTTCCACCAAATGGCCAAAACGAAAAGGACAGTTTCTTCTTTTTATTATATTGAGACCCACTCACAATCTTTCTCTAGCTACGTGCATTGGTTTTCCGTTTCCACTTTTTTGAATTGGGTGGCTCTGATATTGACCACGTTTTCAAGATTATGCTCAAGTGGTTCATAACCATGAAATGCGTTCATTCTCTACTCTTTTTTTTTTTTTTTTTTTTTTTTCTTCTCTTTACACGTCCGACTGCCTTTTCAGCCTTTTCAATGGACGGTGTAAAGGGTCCAGTCAACATACAACTGCCAAGTAAATACCGAATTTGCCAATGCCACTTTCTTTGGTTGACATATTAGTTTTAGGCCAATAAATCAAATTGTTATTAAATAATGAAAAAGAAAAAGTTATATATTAGTGAGTTTGACCCCTCGTTTAATAATGCTTATTATCTAAATATTAATTTCTAATTCAAAAAGACTTACAATTTTGTATTTATTTATATGTTAGTGGCAAATTTTTTATGTTTTTGAGATGAAAGAACAATGTCCCTCCGGGTCAATTCACAATAAATTAAATTAAAGCAAAATCTAGGAATTTTTTTTTTTTTTTTAATCATACAAAGATACGATTCCTTAAAAAATATGGTTACAAAAATATTTTAAAATTTCTTTTAAATTAAGACCGTCAATAAAGGACGACGACAATGGGCTTTTTTTTTTTATTTTTTTATTTTATAATTTTTTAATAATTTTTTAATAATTGTTTATTTATTTTTTAAGATAATAAAAAAGAGAAAGAAAGAGAGGAAGGGATCGGCTGCAGACGCACACAAGGAAATGATGGCGCAAAATACGAGGATGTTTGTGGAGGAAAACTTGGGTGTGGCGCCTCGGAAATGTAGGGACCTTCCTTCTCCTCCGCTCGTTTTACCAGTCACGCATTTCGCATCGCTTTTTCATATTCAACCAATAATATGTTATATTATATTTTCTGGAAGAAAAATTAATCTTATTCATTTGTCCGATTGGTTGGGTTCTTGAAGAGCAACGACACCAAGTTCGAATTCGATTATTTCGTTGTCTGTAGTCGTAGCGTCTTATATTAGACGACGACGACAACAACATCAACAACCTCTGTATGTACGAGGCTTTAACCTATATTGATTCCTTGTTTAAGTGGGTTTTTCTTTCTTGGATTAGTTTGTTCATCACGTTAATTCATTCGGTTTCTCACTTTTTTTTTTTTTTTTTTCTTTCCTCATTCCCTTCAATCTTCATTGTTTCTTTCCGCCAATGAATTATAAAAGGAATTTCTTTGTAGCTTTTACTTTGTGACTCTTCTGCTTGGAATCTTTGGAGGATGGGTTCTCATTTGCTTTGTGTCTGAAATTTCTGCCTTACCCATCTCTCTGTTTTTTTTTTTTCTTTTCTTTTTCTTCCCTTAGATTCTTCTTCACTATATATATTGTTTGTGGATTTGAAAGGATGATTTTATGAAATTGTTTCTTAATAAAGTACAATTGGTCTGTATGTCTATATGATACATTAGTATGAACAGGATTTTTTAAGCTGGTTTGAGATAAGGATATGAGCTTTTGGGGGACTGGTGGACTTCATGTTTTCAACAGCTAAAACATGGGTTACCCTTGTGTTTTGTATTGGTTTTTCCCTTTTCTAGCTGTTTTGTTTTTTTAATCACAATTTTCCTTTTCTTGTTAGAAGTTAGAACTGCTTATGTATCATATTAAATGAAGTAAAGTGCAAGAAACATTTATAATTTTACATTTCTAGTTGAAATGCAGGATATATCTATTCTAATTCTGATGTACTTTTCTTCCATTTGATGTTTTTACCTGCCAGAAGGATCACAATGACAACTAGCATACCTGCTGGAGGTGGCAAACTGAACTATGGAGTGGGTGACTGCAAGAGACAAGGTTGTAGAAGATCTTCATGGATCACCAGCGTGACTTTTAGCAGATGCATACAAAAAGAAATTTCATGGTATGCTTAGGATCTTAGTCCTAAAAACCAGTTTACATGTATTACTACTTTTATATTCTTTTAAGTAGTTAACATGATCATCTTATACTATCAATTCTTCTTTGAAAGAAATTGCCTGGTTGAGTGTTAGATGGTGCACAAGACTATACTTGCTCTGACTTCTAAACCCTGTGAAGTTGGTTAGTTTGACTGTTTTCAACTTTGTTTGTGTGGGTTTTTGGAAAAGGAGATCATATATATGAATTTATAAATCCTATACAAATTTTCAAGTAGGTATAGGACAAGAAGACGGACAATTCTTAACACCCTGAACAATTTTAGAACTGTTGTTTTCTAGGAAAATGGTATAGTCTGATGCTTTATCCTTACAGTTTATGCTAGCATATAGATCATACTACCCTATCATATTATCTGAGTGTCTTAGGATGGCATTGACCAGGACTTAATTGGTATATAAATGTCAATGCAGCAGAGCCTTCAATCTTTTTGGTAAACATAATGTTGGTCATATGAAATTATGATACCTTTTTTAATTGTTTGAAATTTATTTAGGTATTGTATGAGAAATTTGAGATAGTCTGCTTCATGTTTTGATATGTCAATGCAGCAAATACTTCAATTTTTTTGCCCCTTAAATACCTATCAAACCAAATCAACTATCCTTATTCTACAAATATCCAGGTCACGAAGGGTATCCAAGTTTTTGCGCATCCAGAGATGTAGTTCTTCCCAATCTCCAATTACTGAGAACTGGAAGTCCATCAGAACTGTTACTTCATACAAAAGAGATGGTTCAACCAAGTATTTTGATTTTGCTGTCATTGGTAGTGGAGTTGCTGGTCTTCGCTATGCCCTTGAAGTTGCAAAACATGGATCTGTAGCAGTGATTACCAAGGCTGAGTCTCATGAGAGTAATACAAAGTATGCTCAAGGAGGTGTTAGTGCGGTGCTGTGTCCTACGGATTCTGTGGAGAGTCATATGCAGGACACCATTGTTGCAGGGGCTTATCTATGTGATGAGGAGACTGTCAGGGTAAGTTGTCTTGTAGAGCTATGTCTATAATACACACATATATACATGTGTATATATGTATATCCATAATCATCTGCTGTCAAATCTGATTTCTAGTATGAGGTGTTATTGCAGTATAATGTCATAGATTTTCTTTATGGTTCCGCATAAATTGCCTTAAACTGAAAGTTTGTATTTTATTGAGAGACTGCTACACAATATAATGCATGTGTTGGTTCTTATCAGCTGAAAATGACATGGCATTCCTTTAGTCAGATAATGAATGCTTTTGTTATGTTCTCCAGGTTGTCTGTACTGAAGGACCTGACAGAATTAGGGAATTGATTGCTATGGGTGCATCATTTGATCATGGAGAGGATGGAAATTTGCATCTAGCAAGGGAAGGGGGCCACTCCCATCACAGGATTGTACATGCTGCTGATGTGACTGGAAGGGAGATTGAGCGGGCCCTATTGGAAGCAGTATTAATGGATCCTAACATTACCATGTTTGAACACCATTTTGCAATAGATTTGCTTACTTCTCAGGTTTATTTTTCAGCCTTTCTTATTTTGCAGTGTTATGTGTTGCACTTGCTCCTTTATATATTGGCTTTGGTGGAATGGTTTTACTGGTAATTTCTAACATTAATCTATGCTGCTGCATTTACAGGATGGTTCTGACACAGTTTGTCTTGGTGTTGACACCTTAAATACTGAAACACTAGAGGTGACCCCAATATTGACCATATATACTTCCTTATATTTGAAAATATTTGCTAAGGGAACATTTTATATATCCTGAATTCTGAAATCTATCATTTTTGGTACTTTTAGGTCATACGATTTATTTCCAAGGTGACTTTACTTGCATCAGGTGGGGCCGGACATATCTATCCAACAACTACAAATCCTCCGGTACTTCAGACATTTTTGAACTTATTCTACAACTTGATTTTTTTCCCCTATGCATAATCCTGGAAACACGTTCCCTCATCTTTAGGGAATAAAAGGAAATAAATTAAGTAAGAAGAAGAAAATAGGGACTAAGGAAGTCTCATCACCTAATTTTACATTAAGCATACTGAGAGGGATTAAGGAAGTCTGATCACCTAACAGAGAGAAACCTCCCAGAGAAACCACTGGGTTTGATCTGAACCAGTGCCATTCATTTACTGGGACAGAATATATGCAAACTGATAAAATGTGGCAATTATATGAAATTTTAGCTGGATGTGTTTCTTGATATGTAAAATTTCCATTCAGCGTTTTGTTTTACATTAGCAAATGGGGATTGACAATTCTTGTTTTGATTCTAAGA
This sequence comes from Ziziphus jujuba, assembly GCF_031755915.1. NCBI lineage: Eukaryota > Viridiplantae > Streptophyta > Magnoliopsida > Rosales > Rhamnaceae > Ziziphus > Ziziphus jujuba. The sequence goes on along the minus strand of NC_083382.1, from coordinate 31,423,685 downwards.
CATTTGAGGGCAATGAAATCTAATCTTTGGTTATTAGGTAACTTAAGCATTGCATTCACAATGAACGAACAGTACTGGGGTTGACCAAATCAGTTAATTCTCCTGTCATGCTTATCTGCATCATCATGCTTGCTATGCTCAAGGTTTTTTTTTTGAAGAAGCACTTTGGTAATTCTTATGGATGAATGGAACTATGGAATTAGATGATTGTAAACATGGGTACAGATTTAACTTCCAATTTGACATATCAACCCACAAAAGATGTTGAAGAAAGATATCCCACTCTCTGGAATTTATAGGATAATTAAACCACAGTTTAATTCTACTCTCTCTTATTGGATGGTTTTTCTTTTTTTGGAGTATTACAACTGATGTCTTTGTTTCCACTTTTAAAAGTTTAAACCTAACTGCTTTTTATTGATTGCTCTTGATATATTTTTATAGGTAGCCACTGGAGATGGAATTGCTATGGCTCATCGAGCAGAAGCTGTGATTTCAAACATGGAGTGAGTAAATCTCAATGCATTACTATCTGAAATGTTATCCACTAAAAACAGCCTCATTATTGCTGTTAAATCAAATAATGAAATATTAGTGCTATATAGGATGACAGTTATGCAAGACAATCCTGGGGGAGGTTGGAAAAATTGGATATGCATAACCATGCCTTCAGGGTTTAACATTCAAATGCTCAGTGGAGTATATTTATTTTGAAAATGATCATCTAGTGGAAACTGAAACAGATTCTGGGTATGCTGCATTGCTCTTAGGTTAAAGATTTTATAGGATGTTAGCCATGCCCATTTTATGTTTTCAGGATGTTAAGAAGGTTACTGTTCTGTTTTGGTTGACTAGTTTCTTTGTAAACTTCTTCAATTAAGCCCTAATATTTATTCTACATGAGTAAATAAAGCAGATTTGTGTTTTTTAATCTTTGTTTGTTTCCCGTTGGGGTGGCTGTTGGGCATTGGATTAATTCTAATTTTCTTGTGCAGATTTGTGCAGTTCCACCCAACAGCCTTAGCTGATGAAGGTCTTCCCATTAGACCAACCAAGACCCGAGAAAATGCATTTCTCATCACTGAAGCTGTCAGGGGAGATGGAGGGATCCTTTACAATCTAGACATGGAAAGGTTCATGCCAATGTATGATGAGAGAGCAGAGCTAGCTCCTAGGGATGTGGTGGCAAGAGGCATAGATGACCAACTGAAAAAGCGTAATGAGAAGTATGTGCTACTTGATATAAGTCACAAACCTAGGGAGAAAATTCTCAGTCACTTCCCTAACATAGCTGCTGAGTGTCTACAGTATGGGTTGGATATAACCCGCCATCCAATACCAGTTGTTCCCGCAGCTCATTATATGTGTGGAGGAGTTCGTGCAGGGCTCCAAGGGGAGACAAATGTTCAAGGCCTGTATGTGGCAGGTGAGGTTGCATGCACAGGTTTGCATGGTGCAAATCGACTAGCTAGCAACTCATTACTTGAAGCGCTGGTTTTTGCCCGAAGAGCTGTGCAGCCTTCAATTGATCACATGAAGAGCTCTAACCTTGATTTCAGTGCTTCAAATTGGTGGGCCAGGCCTTTTGTGCCTATGGCACTTGGAATCAATATTACCGACAAAATTATACAAATGACGAAGGAAGTAAGGAAGCAATTGCAAGCAATCATGTGGAAGCATGTGGGCATCGTTCGGTCTACAATGAGGCTTAAAACTGCAGAGAGAAAGATTGGAGAGCTGGAGGCTAAGTGGGAGGAGTACTTGTTTCGTGAAGGATGGGAACCAACTATGGTGGGACTTGAGGCTTGTGAAATGAGGAACCTTTTTTGTTGTGCAAAGCTAGTGGTGAGCAGCGCCCTTGCTAGGCATGAAAGCCGTGGGCTTCACTACACAATTGATTTTCCTCATTTAGAGGAAAGTTTGAGGCTGCCCACAATCATCTTCCCTTGTTCACCTGTGAAGGGTACATGGAGTTCTCAGCAACTACACAAACAGTCAAAATATTTAGAACTACAGCCTTAAGAGGATATATAATCCACTTGAATTGATCACAGGGTACATTTCTTGTTGTATTTGAAATCTAGCATTAATGAAAATCTTTAGTTAGGGTTGAAATCTGTCTTACAGCAATGTGGGCAGCTTGGTGAGAATTGCACCGGGTTATGGCTTTTTACTTAGGATTTTCTATTTACAAGGTTCTGATTCTTTGTTTTGGGTTATAGAAAGATAATTTCTTCAACTTAGCATGGGAATATTTATAGTATTTTGATTCCTTTGTATGTTTATTTACAAATTGTAAATAAGTTATCATCAACTACATATCTGCAGCACTGGTTGCCTTCTACTCTTTTTGATTCAATATTTCTTATTGGACAACAATTGTGATTTATTTTTTTAGGTGAGCCTGTAATTCGGATTCTTAGATCCATAATTACAAGGCTAATTTTTGCGCAGCCGTTGTACATTTTGGCCGAAAACTTCATTTCTGAGTTTCTCTGCCATTGAACTCATTATTGTGTTACCTTTTTTTTTTATTTTTTATTTTTTATTTTTTTTTATTTTGGCTACCTAATCTATCATTTTTTTTGAGATCATAGGCTTGGTTTTAATTTACTCGTATTATTTTGCAAAGATATTTTAGTTACCAGTTACTCATATCAATGTTAGTTTGTCTTCACGAGTTTGAGAAGGTCTTTTGCTCATATGGCCAAGCTCCAAGTCAAGTATATATACACTTGATGAAAAACTTTTCGAAAAAGTAACATATTTCAAATCGAATAAAACAAGTGGGACCCTTTCCAAATCATAAAGAAAACTAGATAAGGTAAGTTGTGATTGCTGGTCATGCGGCTTGTTTCCAATTTCGAAGTAATTCCAAACGTTCTACTCTCATCTGACAACAAAATTTGGATTATCCATTCATGCACAAAAAAAGTTTAGAAGAAGCAAATTTAATTTTTGGTTGTCTAATTTTGGTGCAAAGGATCATTATTGGTAGATACAATGGCATATACTACCATATGTTTGTTTTGCGTTACATAAAACATTCACAAACTGTTTTAGCCAAAAAAAAAAAAAAAAAAAAGAAGAAATTCACAAACTGATTCAAATTCGAGAAGGGGAAAAAAAATTGAAACTGATAAAGAGAGAATGTGAACCATACATTAAAAGAGCATCATTAAATAGACATAGACTGTTGACAACAGTATAAGTGTGATTTTCGTTTGTTGTTATTCTCAAAGCCGTGCAGTTTCATGAATAGAGATATTCACTGACAGCTACTAGTTACTACATCCAGCAAGTTGCCAAAAACTTAGAAAACAGCCCCTTCAAAAGAAGATATAAAAGAAGACGGCCGCTGCTTCTTGTAGCTGCTGAACCCAAAGCAAACCCTCCATGGATCCTGTAAAGCTACTACTTGGGTTTCTAGTTCTGGGATCGGTGGGACAACTACACATGGTTAATGGTCATGGTGGTACGAGGGTTTGTAAGTTTCCTGCTATATACAACTTCGGCGACTCAAATTCCGACACAGGAGCAATATCTGCAGCTCTATCTGAAGTCCAACCACCCAATGGCGAGAGCTTCTTTGGGAGTCCCTCTGGAAGGTTTTGTGATGGTCGGCTTCTCGTTGATTTCATCGGTAAGCTATAAGTTCAAGTTCAATGTAATTAATGCTACTCAAAATGTACACTTATTTTGTGTCAATGTGACAATTTTTTTTCTCTGTATAATTTTCTTTCAGCTGAGAAATTGAAGTTACCATTGCTGAGTCCCTACTTGGATTCGCTCGGGACGAATTTCAGGCACGGGGCAAATTTTGCAACAGGAGGTTCATCAATTAGGCCTGGTGGTTATAGCCCATTTCATCTTGGCATTCAGATTTCCCAATTTGTGAGATTCAAATCTCACTCCACAGCTCTCTATACTCAGCTCACTCCAAACGGTCAGTCTCTTATTACCTCTCTGTTATAATGTTAATGACAACTTTTAATGGATTTTGAAATTGGCAAATTTTATATTCCAGCAACTTCCTCACCCTTCAAATCCAAGCTTCCCAGGCCGAAGGACTTCTCAAAAGCTCTATATACAATTGATATTGGACAGAATGATCTTGGTTATGGTTTTCAACACACCACACCAGAAAAAGTTGTTGCCTCCATTCCTGATATCCTTGGTCAGCTCTCCGAAGCAATACATGTAAGAAGCAAAAACTACTTTGGCTTTGTGCAAAATAAAACAATAGCCTATAATACTGTTAGAGAAAAATACAAATGAAATGAAAAATACCTCCCATCAGCTTAAGTTTTTGGGATTAGTGGTATTTCAACTTGATATTAGAGACAGAGATCCAAAAGGTTTTGAGTTCAAAACTCAACAACTCCATCCAAGAATTTAAACACATGTAAGGATCCAAAGAAGCCCAAAAAGAGACGGGCCTACATGTGAGGAGGAGTGTTAGAGAATAATATAGATGAAATAAAAACCGATCTTCCATTAGTTTAAGCTTTTGGGATAAATGGTATTTCAACTCACTAATTAATTTTTATGTACCTTCTTTACAGAAACTATATGAAGAACGGGCAAGGTTTTTCTGGGTACATAACACAGGCCCAATTGGTTGCTTGCCATATACTGTTATATATGACAAATCAAAACCAGGTAGTCTTGATGGAAATGGGTGTGTGAAGCCTCAGAATGCAGTGGCTCAGGAGTTCAATAGGCAGCTTAAGGACAAGCTCTTACAGCTAAAGAAAACACTTCCTCTTGCAGTATTCACATATGTCAATGTGTACTCTGCTAAATATGAACTAATAAGCTATGCAAAAGATCTAGGTAATTAAGCTTGATCTGTCCTTATGAAAATTTTTAAGGAAAAACCCATTAGATAATTCATGTTTATTAACGTTATGATTTTTTGTTGATGGCAGGCTTTGTTGATCCTCTGGAGTTTTGCTGTGGTAGTTATTATGGTTATCATATTAATTGTGGGAAGAAAGCTATTGTGAATGGAACCGTTTATGGTAATCCTTGTAAGAATCCATCAAAGCACATTAGCTGGGATGGCATACACTATTCTCAGGCAGCTAACCTTTGGGTTGCTGACCACATTCTTAATGGATCATTTTCCGAGCCACCAGTTTCAATTGGGGAAGCTTGTCATAGTCTCAAGAATGTATGAACACCTGTATTAAATTTCATTGGGCATTGTTTGCTATAATAAGCTTCTTATATTTGATTATATGTGGCATGCTTATGTGAACTACATCTCAATTGGAGTTATATATCTACTATAACACAAAGCTGGGCCTTTCATTCCAGAAATAGAAGAGATCTAAAAAAGAAGTTTTATTTTGTATTCTTCAGATTTTGGAAACAGGAATTTGGTGTTTCTATCATGTTTGTTTGACTAGTTCCCACTATTTATATATCTTCGCTGCCAAACCAAGACTCTAAAAGGTGCTATATGTGCTGCTAGGCAAGTTGGCTTCATTATCAGGAAACTTCCTATTTTGTATTTTTGAAGAAAAGGGAATCAAATATTTTCCCTCTAGATGTTCTTTAATTGTGGTAAAACTATACTCTGTCATTTTCTGTGTTGTATACATTTTCAGATGTGCTTTCGTTTCATGACAGACACTACTCAACTACTTTGTAAGAATGCACAATACATATATACAAATATATATATATATATATATATATATATATGCGCACACACATAATTTTTCTATGATGGGCAACGTTTAGGCGTCGAATGTCATGTAATTTGCCCATCTTAGCATGATTCGTACATCCATATATATACATGTGCTTGAACATGAAGGCTTGTGTATACATAATCTTTTATGATGGAGTACTTTTAGATGCCTGATTTCATATAATCCGCCCATCATAGCATGATTGCATATATATACATATGTGCTCGAACATGAAAGCTTATTATATATGTTTTGTACCTGCGCATAGGCATGTGTATGTATATAAAATAAATATAATATTTGTGGGATGCATTATGCATGTTATTTAGGAAACGTGTGAGTATCATGTATAACGTCGGTCCAAATCTACCTTCAAAGCACGCATTCAATGACAAATACAGGAAAGATACTTCAATTATACTTAAGCAATCCTTCTCACTTAACGACCCTGAAAATGAAAACCATGACCTTGAGAAGGATCACAGATCCAGGGTGCTAATCTCATATAATATATTAATATATCTAACACGCGCATTTAAACACAAATTGAAGTTTTCCAACAGGCATTTTGGTGCACCAACAAAAAGAAAATGATATTCCAACAATTCTTTATTGAGATTGAGACATACAGAGAAGAATGTGATAGAGGAACTTCATCATACCTTAAAAAAACAATTAAGCAAAAAATGTAATTTTTTTTTTCTTGACACCTTTTGATATAAGAATTTAACAAATTCGGTAAACAGAATCTCCTTCTCTGCTTGTCAATATCATTCACTTATTTTTTCTATTCCATTTTTTTTTTCTTTTGCACATTGGCCAACAACAATTTGACAAAACACAAATCAAGTCCTAAATTGACATATAATACACACGAAACCTCTCTATGTACAACACCGGCATTATATTACCTCAATAGTGTCACCTTGTGTAATTTGGGTGTTGGCGTCAAGAAGAGTTTCTAGTGATCTGGGTTTCCTGTTTCGAACTCTGCCTGCCTCTTTCAACAACTCTGCCAACCTCCTCTTCTCGTCGTCCACATCCGGATTTGCTGTCCCTAGTTTCTCTTCTCTCATGCCAACAACATATTCTAAAATTTCAATGGCATCATCCAACCTGTGCAGAAAATTTTTGCTATACAATTAAGGACTAAAACTTAAAAACTTACTAAATCATTCTTAAAATGTAAAAAATGAAGCAAAAAGATATGCATTTGCTGAATTGTTAATAAAAAAAGAACAATACCTTCCCATTGCATCATATGTTCCAGCCAAATTACTATAGACCCCCAATGTATCAGGATGATATGGTCCATATTCCTTTTCCAATATAGTCCTGGATTCTTCAAAGAGGTCTGCAGCTTCATTTATGGAGTAACATTGCACACAAGCAAGTCCCATTTGGTTTAGAGCAATCCCAAACAAGGCAGTTTTCTTCTCTCCACTGGCCCTGAACTTCGATATTGCACTTTTGAAGATGTTGTAAGATTCTGAATACTTTCCTATCATATAATACATCACAGCCATCTGGGCTTGAATTCCTGCAATTGTGTTGTGTTGACCTGGTGCATCACCAAATATTTTCAAAGCTTTCTTGAGCAACTTGAGAGCTTGTTCTAATTCATTCATGGATTGGTAGATAGCAGAAACATCAATCAAGCCACTGGCAATCTCCTCTGATGGAATTCCATGATTAGGCTTGGTATAGATTCGAAGCGCATTTTCGCAGTATGATTTGGATTCTCTGAACTTCCCTATCTTGTTGTACAATTCAGCTAAACGGACAAAAACTGAGGCCACAGCAGGATGACTTTCTCCTTTTCTGGACTTATACACAGTGAGAGCTTTCTGATAGGAGAAAATTGCCTCATCATAGCGAGCCAAAGATAGATACGCATCTCCGATGCCGCAATCAATGGAAGCCACATCGATTTCTTGGCCATTGGCAGCCATAGCCATGCTTGCTAAAACATAATGCTCAAGAGCAGCTTCATGGTCTCCTTTCGAGTCACAGATAAGTCCCATGAGCCTCCTATCTGCTGCTTCTTCAAGAGAAGCAGGGGAAGCATTTTCCTTGTGGATGTCAAGAGCCATCTGACAAAGCTTCTCAGCCTCATCAAACTGCAGTGCTTGAACATTGGCCTCAGCTACATACCGACATGTCTCGCCGAATCTAGGATCTGTTTCTCCCAATACTTGCCTCTGGATTTCCAGACCTGCTGTATAAAACAGTATTGAATTCTCAATTTGACCCATCATAGCATACGTATCACCTAATTGCATGCACCCTGCAAACTTGGCCAGTGCATGCTCTTGGCCGTCCTCTATCACTGGAATAGCGATCGAGCGTTCGAGAAGCGGAATTGCTTGATCATATTGGCGCAACTTGCAGTGTATTGCAGCCAATACATGCAAGCACATGACCATCTCCAAACCGGGTTTCCCATCTGAACATTTCTCGAACGATTTCATTGCCCTGAGAGCAAATTCAAGTGCTTTCTGTGGATTTTCACCTGAGGAGATCATATCCCTTGTTTGTTTTAGTAGGAATGGTCCAAGGTCTGGGTTATCAAGTCCATCATCTTCCATGAGACTATCCATCCCATTCTGAAATTTTGCTCCGCGCAAACCGAAAATTCTCTGCTTGTTCATCCGAACAACTGCATTTGTTCTTCTTGCATTTCTCTCATGTCTCTTATTAGCTACTGGAGGTCTCTCATGGGGAGATTTGCTCTTGGGGATTGATTTAGCTGATGCTTCAGAATCCGCTGGCAAATGCAGAAGCTTCTCGTCACTTGCAGATTGGTTCTTGGCCTTTCTTGCAGACATTCTAGCAGCAGAACCAATTACTTTGTCAGGAGTTGAGCCACCAACATTGCTTCCCTCTTTTTTTTCCATGACAACTTCTTTTGTAATCTCCACATCCTCAATGTCTCCAACAAGATGGCGTAATTCTGAATCGATTCTCGATTCCTCACCGTACGAAAAGAAACTAGCCCTTGATGGTGATTGATCAGAGCTCTGCATCTCACAGACATTGTGATAGAGCTGCTCAATAGAAGTGTCAATGACCCCATCTATGGCCAGATCAATGGAGTCACTTTGTGGTGTTCCAGGACTCAATGGAGTTCTTGGTGAGCCTTGCAGTGTACAGCTTTCCTTTCGAGGTGTGTATTCCCCATTCGGTTCTTCCACTCCATTGTCCCCATTATATGTATCCATAAGTAGCCCAGGCATTTCACTGTTTATGAATCAATTAAAACTTAGAAATATGAAGTAATTAATTTTGAGCTCAAGTCAATAAAAGTGCTGGCTGAAATAGTAACTTAGCAATATTCAAACAACCTAGCAAACTAAATGTGCTTATTTCCAGATTATCCATTATTGGCAAAAAGCCAACAACCTCTTACATGACTCAAATGCTATTACCAAGAATTCAAGATTTTTATACTTTCACACCGCCAGAAAACATTGAATTAAGATGTAAAATTCATAAAAAAAACAAAAGCAAATTCAATGAATGAAGAAAACAACGAATCCCTTTTGTTGTCTCTGCAAATTAATGAAGTTTGAATTATGGACTTCCATGTAGAAAATCAAAATCTACATGGGCAAAAACAGATAAACAGAGAAATGTGACAGATATAGAAAATATGATTGAGCATATAAGTCCAACCTCAGTAAACAATAAATTATCCAGCTATAAAAATCAGAAAAAAAAGCAATAAAGGAACGTAAAATGATAAATGCAGCTTACCTTTTTCTATTATGGCGGAAGAAAGATAATGCCAAAGTTATAAACTTTTGCAGGTGTTTGTACAGATAGACAGAGGAAGATGAGGATGATTTTTATATTGTTTGCTTTTGCAAATATATATATAAGGAGACCAAGAAGACGGACAGAAGTAACTAAAGGATTGAGAAAGAAAAGGGTGAGGGTAAAATGGGGAACTGGAGAAATTTTTTGGAATAATTGAGAATTATATACAGATAATATATGCATAGGTGTGGGGTTGCAGAGAGTTGGAATGTTGAAGCAATAAGGAAGCTGACCTCTCTCCCACCCCACTTCCTCTTTCTCTCTGCTCTGGCAATTTTATTATTTAAAATTAAAAATAAAATAAAAATTTGATATTTTCACATTGACGTCTCAAGTTGGCGGGATTAACGGCTTTTCAACGCCAAAGGACTGGGAAATGTTCAGGTGACAACGCTATCATTCACGGAACCATGAAACTTTAATATAACTTTAACACGTGGCAAAAGAAAAGGTTGAAGTTTCAGCTTTAAATTTGCCTGTAATCGAATGATTGGTTGCCTTTTGTAAGATTCCACGTGTAGCGTGTTTAGCTTCACCAAGGCAGGAGCTAGTTGGTTGCCTTTTTTATGTAAAAATCGAAAATGGACCATAAACCAGGTAGATGTGTGGGCCCGAATAAAGACTACGGGACCGCCCTACATTACTGGAAAGGGTCAGAGGCCCACAATGTCCTGTTTATCCCCGCCCCCAAAAATTAAAACAAATACTTGGAAACTTCATCAGTCAAAGTGGAAAGCTTTATACGATGTAAAATCCAGCCAATTTTGGCCCAAAATAGTTGTATCCAATGGGTTAAGGTCCTACATGATAGTGACAATTTTTATTTATGATAAAATCAAAATTATTTTTGTTTTTGTTTTTTCTATTTTTTTATTTTTTTAATTTTATTTTTGGTTTTCTGGGTTTCTCCGTTTTTTTATTTTTAATGAGTCAAATGTGAAAGCTGCTGGTTAAAATTGGAAGCTAAAATGAATGGAATTTTACAAGTTAGGAAATTAAATTAAAAATCTTGAAGACATAAAACCCAATAATAATTGGATGAGCTATGGAATTAATGAAAGAATCCAAGTAGGGTCATGGAAACCCAGTTATGGACAAAAGCAAATGATTGATGCTGTTAATGGCATTTAGTTTGAAGGCTTGACTTGAAGAATGAGGACAAGAAGACATGCCAAGGTTATTCATTATATATCATTTTATAATCACACACATTATCCTAATAAATACATTGCCCCATGGCATATATCCTGATTATTGGTGCAACCCCACTGCCTGGTGGTTGGGACCCCAGTCTAAGAATTTTAGGTACTCACAGTAACAGTTCAAATCCAACCCAAATCAATCCACCGAATTAATCCGTGATCAATTGACAAAATCATAGGGATTAGTGTATTTGTTGGCTTCTGTTTAGCATGATTTTTAGCATAATTAAAAAAAATGGGTATCTCAAATAAGATAATAATGATATTGCTTTTTCCTTTTTCCTAGAAAAATAAAAGAGAAGGATTTGCTGGTTAGCTTAATTTTGATTTCCATAATCAATGTTTGATTAGGTGACCGACCAATTCAATGACAGGGAACCCAAAATTGAAGCACCAACGCACAGGTTTTTAGTTTGCATATACAAGTCTAAAATGCATTTCAATTGAAGTGGAACTGTCTCATCTTCAACTGCAACAAACAATGACAGGAGCTTTGATCTTTGAAAATGGAAGCTAACAGCAAATATAAAATAAAATATATGTAAGGAAATTATAGGTATGTATTTTTCTACCACTATTATATAGGCGTTATGGCTATACTTTAAAATATAAATTAATTGGGGCCCAAAACGTCTTGTCGAGGTCTTCAATCAGTCAATCTACTTTATAATTTATTATGTTGAAAATATTTATATAATACAGTTTAATGTATTAATTAAGGCTGAAATTGAATGCAAGTGCCTGTAATCTCGCAACACGGTTTCCTTTGTCATCAGTCACGGAAAAAGTAGGTTGATCATATGGATTATCATTTGCTCTAATTAAGTTTGTGGTTTTGTAACGACCAAATAACATTCCTTTAAGTTAATCCGTAGAGCTCTTTGCAAATATTGATAACTTATAATTTTAAAGAATAAATGTGCTTAATAATTTTTGGGAGATTGGCAACGAAGATTAAGGAAGTTATCACAAAGCAATGTTTAGCTGTAAGTCTGTAACATTTAGTAAAGATAAGATAATAAGATGCTTGGCTAGGAAGTTAACATGCAACTCTAATTTTACTGCACAATAATGCAAAAGCATTTGCAAGCAAGAAGAAGGAAAAAAAAAAAAAGAAAAAGAAAAAGAAAATATTACCATAAAAGAAAAAGAAAAAGAGAAAGAAAAAACAAAGAAGAATAAAAGGTAGCAATGAATAGTACACTGTAATAGATAACCCAGTCCTTGATATTGATACAACATAATTGGAACTTTGGTCTGGAAAGGTCAAACTTGAAAGGGCCATAGACTTCTATAAATTGGGCTTGGGCTTGGCTCCAAATGTAACTTCATGGATTCATGGTTATGTTTTGAAAGATTTGACCCAATATTCCTATTTTGAAAGCCGCAATAGAAAATACTCTTTCTAAATTTTTTTTATTTATCCACTTTTTTTTCATTATTCCAACTTTATCCTTACTCAATAAATTGCTTATAATTTCTCTCTCTCTTACATGTCCCACCAACCACATTTTACATCCAATTTCCCTTTTTGTCTTACTAGTAACCCTTTTCATATTCAAGTTCTTTTTCTTGTTAGATTTGAAGGACAATCTTGAAGCTGTGGTAGGAGGTTTTATGCTCAATTTCAGATGTCCAAACGGTGGACCATAACACACACGAAATTGACTCGGAAGCGGTGGGAAGAGAGTGAGAGAGAGTGGGTGTGGGTTTACATCAAGATAAGGAACAAGCAGTAGATGCCAGGAAGAGAAATAGAGGGTGGTTTTGGTTCTGAACTTCCCTCTCTTTGTTATCTGTTTTTATTTATTTTTTTTGTTGCTCCATTCCATTTCTTTCTTCTCCACACGATCCTTTTCCCTCACACTCTCTTTATCTACAATTTCTGCTATGGTGTGGTAGTTCTAGGAATGTCAACGGGACGGGATAGAATCGATTTTTAAAATTCCATTCCTTTTTTCGGAGGAAATTTTTCATCCGATCTTCGTGATTTTCCTTGTTTCTTTAGATGCGGGGCGGGGACCGAGATTCCCCATTCGGAGATGGGATAGGATGGTGTTTTCCTTTTTTTCATAATTGATTTTTTTTTTTGAAAAATTTATATAAAAGAATTTTTTTTATAAATAAAATATAAATAAAGTAACTAAAATATAATAAAATTACAAAAAAATGCATCAAGGTCTAAAATAAAAATACAATAAAATATATCCAAATTTAAATTTACAATTATAATAAAATATATTTTAAAAAAAATAAAATACAATGTATCCAAATATAAAAACATAAAGTTTATAACTAATACTGTTATTGCCGACACATATATGCAATTATTCCAAAGCTCGACTCCTTCACTTCCTGTCAATCTTCATTAACTAATAATATTATTGCAGACCAATATGGAACACCAAGCAAGTCGTAAATTAATAACAATAAAAAAAGAAACTGTAACAATTCGGCTGATAATTCTATTAATTAGAAATTGAAGCAATGCTCAGAATAAAGATATCCTCACTAGCTAGCACATGGCTTTCCCATGGATAAGATCTCGACGATTCCTTTAATTTTTTATTTTTTATTTATTTTTTGGGTCTTTGTGATTTATAGTTTACTTGCATTTGGTTCTGATGTTTTTTTGCTGTTTCCCATGAGCTAAAGATTTTAAGGAGGATTAAATATTTGTTTGAAGATGATCAAATCCGTATAATTGCAGGGTATATATGGGCTTTAATTTCATATATTCCATAGATCTTACATTCTAATTTGTTCATCATCTTCTCAGAAGGATCCCAAAATGCAGATTGACCAATTTATTCTTACAAACTATGTGATCATAAAAGAACCATACGCTTCATGCATTGAAAAAGGAAATGAAGGACTGACCTTTTGAAGATATGATGGTGCGGCAGCTCTTGCAAACCTGCTAAATCATCAGATAATGAAGGTGCGGCAGCAGCTCAGCTGTGAGGTGAGGTGGTGACGTGAAGGTGGGGCAGCAAGAAAAGGAAAGGAGTTGTTTAGGTGAAGGTGCGGCAGAAAAAAAGGAAAATATTTGTTTTTCTTAGGGTTACATCATTTTTAACATAAAATAAATTATATAAAAAAAAAAAACATATATATATCGGACCGGGTTCAAACTGGGGTTTTCATGTCCCGGACTTGATCCGGTCCGATCGGGATTTTAATATATTGCCCCACCTCCGTCCTGCAACCCTGATTTTTGGGAAAAAAACTACCCCGTTAAGGGATGTGCATCGCGAGTTTCATGGCGTGCTGGTCAAATTGTCGTTCCTAGGCAGTTCGATCCTATTTCCTCTCAGTCTTTCTTTCTCTTGATCTCTGCTATGGTGTCGCAGTGGGGGAAAATAAAATACGGATATGAAAATTATTTTCATCCTTTTAAAAGTTAAAATGGATATTAAAAAGTAAAATAAAAAAATCTAAAATGTGTGGATAGATGTCCTTTAAGATCTTGTAACAGTGGCATTGGCCCACATTCTCCTTGTATTTTCGGCTTAAAATCTTGTTTGGGTTCACTTGCGGCGTAATAAAAAGTAGAGAGAGAGAAAAAAATATATAATATAAAACTACGATAAATAAAAAAGCACCATCACCATGTACTTATTCTGTCTTTTTTTTTTTTTTTTTTTTTTTTGTGGGGAAATCACCACGTAGTTATTCTTTGGTCATGTATTGGAAAGTAGGCGTCATTTCATCTTTTAAAAGGTGCTTTTAAGCTTTTCAGTTTGACCAGTTCTCTTTCTTCAACCTTCTCGATATTACCCACCAAAAAAAAAAAAAAAAAAATCCCTTCTCGAAGAACATACATTTTTATATTTTATAATAAATATATCTAATGGGTACATTTAATACATTGCGAAGCCCATCGTTATTACTATATTTCTCCTTTATTTATACCTTAATTGCAACCCATTACATGCCTGATAAAATAAGCAATTATCGTTTCACTTTTGAAGTACAAAAGAAAGAAAGAAATGGAAATCATAACATCCCAGCACAATGCTGAGTCCATCTCTTATAACAGAAAGAGCGAAGTACTAAAAGCTTTCAGTAGCTCAAAAATGGGTGTTAAGAGACTCGTAGATGCCAATTTGATGAAGATCCCAAGAATCTTCATTCATGAACAGACCAGGCTCTTGATCACAGTTATGGTCCTAGCATTAGCAATCCCAAGTTCAGCATACCGCTCATAGATTTACAAAGCATAGACAAAGATGCAAATGTTCATAGTAGAGTAGTCCACGAACTTCAATTTGCTTGTGAGAAATTGGAATTCTTCCGAGTGACTGATATCATGGTATTTCCATGAATATTTTGGATGAATTGCAAGATGGAATACGTGCATTTCACACCCTGCGTTGAAAAAATGTTTTTGTTCTCGTGCCTGCAAAAGCAAAGTGCTTTATAATACGAATTTCAATCCATATCAAGTTTCAGCATCCACTGAGAGACAATTTGACTTCTGTAATGGCACCTTAATTGCTGTCACCTTCAGTTAAGCCAGTAAATTAATGTCATTTTTTTTAACATAAATTGTTATATTATATAATTGATAAAATAAGATTGTAAGACAAATATAACTTTAACCTAAAATAAATGACGACCATATGAGGAATAGTCATCCTAACTAAAGATCATTTTTCAAAATTAATTAGTAGCCAGAAGAAGCAAATATATATATTTATATATTAATTTATTAATAAAATAGCATAGGAACCAATAAGGTACTGGTTGATTTAATAGCAAATTGTAACTTCAAAAATTTATTTAGGTAAAAATTTTGTTAGAAAAGATATTTATTAATAGTCTATTCATCGAATAAGAATTAGGTTTATGTAGAAAATACAGAATATTTTATAGGCCAAACAGGAATTAGGCTTATATAGAGAATACAGAACATTTTATGGGGCATTTGGGTGAGAAATTTTTCACTTTCATTATTTTGTTATATTTTAAATTTTGAGAAAGAAGGCAATAATTAATTGTCCCCAGGGTACAGAGTATCACTTTTCTTTCTTGTGCTCTTCACATATATAATTTTAGACACAAAATAAGAATTTAAGAAATCTGCTAGACAATTAATTATTACTAATATTATATAGAACAAACACTTGCCTGTAACATTTAGGACTAGAGCTGGCTAGCTTGAGAGTCCAGACTTCAGTTCGTATGAAACAAGCCCTAATGAGAATATTTTGTTCTGAGTAGTCCATTTTAACATCCCTGCAATACAAGTTACATGGATCTGGACGGCAAGGTGTGCCACCATAGTTTTGAAAGTGTCCCTCCAATAAGTAGATGCTGACACTTATAAGGATCGAAATTGGTATTACAAAGCACTTTGCTTTCACCAGACTAATTAAGAAACGTTTTTTCAATGACTTAGGGTCTCCTTCACAAAATGCATGCAGTCTACCCAGCATTTCATTCAAAATATTCACCAGAAATTCCATGATTGAACACTTGGACGAATCCCCATTTCTCGCAAGCAAATTGAACTTCGTGGATTGCTCTATGACGATCATTTGCAACTTTACCTCTGCCTTGTAAATCTATGAGTGGATACTGAACTTGGTGTGTTCATCATGATCACCGTAGCAGTGTTTTGCAGAGACATGCACAGCTGGTCTGTTCATGAATGAAGATTGTTGGGATCTTCATCAAACTGGCATCTAAAAGTCCCTTGACACCCAACTTCAAGCTATATATCGAAAGCTCCAAGCTAGTTCACCTTAATTTTTCTGCCACAAGGCTGATGGATTCTCCATTTCTTTGTTTCTTTTGTGTTTCAAAAAGTAAAACGCTAACATGGGTTATTTTCAGTGGTGGATGATGGGTTGCAATGAAGGTATAAATAAAGGAAAAATAGTATTAATGGATGGGCAGTGTCTCTCGATTTATTAAATGGAGTAGTGGGTTGTGAACTTTTGTGATTGGGAAGCTATTCATGGGCAGAAGCTGTCCTCAGCCGCTGAAAGTAATTGCAATCAGACAAGGAATGGAGCTTAACTGTATGCTTGAAACTTGAAAGTGACTCGTCAATTGTATAATTAGCGATTCGTAGGGAAGCCAAGGCAATAACGCCCATGAAATAACAATTAATTACGGATCGTGATTAGTCGTAGACTGATCAAAGCGAAAACTAACAGAATAGGAACCACAGTACTATTCCTGATGTGATGAGCCATGTGCCAATTATAGAAAGTGCATGCATTATTAATTGGTAGCATGATTACAGACACGTATTTAGTGCTAAGCAGTGTTGTCGAAGGAAATCGAATCAAACTCGGTCCCTTGAATCGGAAAATTGTCTGAATAAGTCGTCGATACAGCCAACGCGAATCGTACGTACATACTATTGAATTTGAATCGTCGATCGTTTTGTCCATAATACATATACATTCATTAATAGATTTGTCATACAAAAATGACAAAGGCTAGCTGAATCCGTAGCAGAAAGATAAAGGGTGACGTCACAGAGAGTAAGGAAAAAAAAATAATTGAGGGCTGAGTGACGTGGTGGGTGGTGCGCATGTATAAAAGGTAAAGAAAGAATAAAAACCCGTACGTAGTTTCAATTTGCAAAGGCCATTTGACATTTGTTAATAGCAATGATAATCCATGGCGTTGTCGGGTTAGGTTTCCGAAAGATCCGATCTGATTGGGATGGGCATTAAAAACCATAAACACGATTCGGATCGGATTGTATTTACAATTTTTGTGTTCATTTCGGGTTTGGGTCGGGTCAGATTCTAATTTACTCGGTATATATATATATATAGGATGTTTTATTTGCAAAATGTGACAAATTTTAAATTTTCCTCTACAAAATCCATCGAAGCAGGTGTGGTCGGGGCAAATCAGATTTCTACAGAGACGGATTATTGTTGGATCAGACCGAGTTTACTCAGATTCAGATAAGCCCAATTACTCAGATTCAGATAAACCCAACTCGGTTGCCATTCCCACATGTTAACAAACAAGTGCTGGCTTTAGAATGCCCATGCTACCTAGTTGGTGAGTGCAATTATTATTTTTTGGTAATAATTAAACCAAAAAAAAAAAAAAAATGATAGATAGAGCTTGGCATTCCTTGCAATTCTTAAGTGGTGGGCCCCATCTCCGTTGACCCTACCAATCTAGGTATGTCATCTTTAATCCAGATGAAATTCAAACTCTTATCTTTTTTGTTGAAATTGAAATGCCTTACCAACAAATTTATTCACTTGAATGGTGATGAGTGCGTTTAAGAGAGTCGGGAAGCTAGCATAGTTAATTAACACCCAATAATATTTAGTATTTCTATCACATGGTTATTTGAATTTTGTTAAAATACAAATACTATATATATTTAATAAGAAATTGCTTGTAATAAAATTGTATATTTGCATTTTGTTGGATATCCATACGTCAACAAAATGAGGATAAGGTGTGTTTATACATATCGCGTGGTGGTCCAAGAGAAGGACAAAGTGTAATGTAATGAAATTAATTACTTTCTTTTGTCTTTCTCTTATAAATGCTTTTTGTGGAGCTAAAACTAATAATAATAATAATAAAAAAATTCAATGTTACCACGAGGAGAAGGAGAATAAATTTGGCCTTATTTTATCTCATATATTCGATCATGATAAAAAAAGCTCCTAGTTGCAATATAAATGATATTAATCTACAGGGATAAAAATATTCCATCCTGCTCATGATCGATCGAACTAAAAATATAGCATATTTAACACTAATTTATATTCCAGTAAATCCTTTGTTGTAGAGCTAAAAAAAATAATAATAATAAAAAATAAAAATATTCATTTTAACCACGAGGAGAAGGAGAATAAATTTGGTTCTATTATATCTTATTTATTCGATCATGATCATGCCCTATTTCCAATATAAATAATATTAATTTACAGGGTTAAAAATATTCCATCCTGCTTATGATCGATCGAACTATATATATAGCATATTTAATACTAATTTATATTCCAGTCTAAAATTAAAATCCTTCATCTTGCTGCTCTCATATACGATTCATATAAATGAGCTCAAAAGTCTTCTATTTTATTTTTAAGCAATGTGGATAAATAATTTTCTAAATTATTAGAGAGAGTGGTGTGCTTTGACTAAATTTTCTAAATTTTCTAATGTATACGATTCATATACATCATCCCTACTAGCAAGCAAATGGAGTTCTAGCTAGTTACTTAATACTTGGTCCTGGAACCGTGAAGGGGAAAAAAAAAAAAGATTAAAAAATTGATAAATAAAAGGCATCATCACCATGCAGTTCATTCTTTGGTCATTGGAAAGAAGCATCATTTTTATCTTTTAAAATGTTCTCTTTAGCCAAACCTTTTCAGTTTGACCGGTTGAATTGGTAATCAAGTGGACAGAAATGGGTCACACTACTAAAGATTTTTTTTTATTTTTATTTTAAAGGAAATAAATTCCATCAAGAAAACATCAACCAGATATACTGTTAAAGTTAAGTTTGTTCAATATGCATATTTTATACATCTCCATCAAATAACTTTTTTGTTCCTCCTCCTCCCCTTCCTCCTCCCCTTCTTCCCCCCCCCCCCACCCCCCTCTCTCTAAAGATCTCCATGACAAAGCTTGAAAAAAAGATTCAAAATGCCGCTGGGACTTTCATATACCTCTCTTACAATTTGCTACCGCCATAAAAAAAACTTGAGTCTTATATCACCTTTTTGTCATGTTATCCTGCCAACTATATATGTTCAATTATTTTGGATCATTTTTGTCTCAAGTGCCAGCAAGGATTGAGATTTTCTTTTTCTTCACGGAAAAGAGAAAAGTTAAATCAAATTGGCAGGATTACAATTAAATGCAGATTCTTAGCAAATTCATAATAAGGGAGAGATCTAATCCCATATATATCTCTCTACAATCATGTTCATTCATGTGTATTCTCGGATTACTCTTTCATAGAGACACTATATATATCTCTCTTAATTCATTCTTAATAGGTTTTTGTTTTTTTTAAAAAAAAAAAAGCCCTAAACCCACGATTTGTGTTCTAATGAGTTTATAGGGTATTTGGTTCTGGCCTTCTAATCTTACATGAGTTGTTAACGAGTGAAATATTAAAAATGGTAAAGAGAAAAGACCTATATACATACGACTTTTCATTGATTTCTCTGTTTCATTAGTTGTTAATATAGCTCCACAGATAATTTTGAGGTATATACCATACTCAGAAGCAATAATTAAGTTTGGAGGAAAAGAAAAGATCGGTACGTAGTGGTAAAAAAACCAAAAAGAAAGGACCGGTATGGACCAGTTTCTACCAAAGCACATGATTGCGTGAAGGGTGCATATATATAAATATATTATACATAAATGCATGCATCTCCAAGCTGGATATATATTCTTTTGTTGTGAAGTTGAATATATTTTGTACCCATGGGTGGACGAACTTCCTTTTTTGACTGTTTTTTATGTTGAAAGAATCATGATCTTTCTTTTTTCTTTGGAAGCAAATAGGTGCATGGAGGGTTATCTTCAAGTATTGGAAACAAATGAATGGTGGAGAGAGATTTTTTTTTTTTTTAAAAAATAAAATAAATCTTATGATCTTTATATGCATGTGTATTCAAAGACCCACAACAGAAAAAACCCACACCAAGTTGTCCCTTGTCTTGAGATCTCCGTATCTAGGCAGCAAATTGAAACATGAGTTAATTTTCTAGCCACATGCCATAACAGAAAAGTGAAGTTGAACTTTCAATGAATATGGTTATATGACTTTCAATTTAATTATTCAAGGGAAAATAAAACAGGATGAAGAAATCTGTCCCTCTCTATTGATGTACAGTACATAGCTTGCTTTGTCCATCATAACTCACACCTACAAGATGTGTGGCAAGAATCAATATGGTCATCCGTGTGGGACAACCTAGTGAATTTGCAATGCTATTGTTCAACGATTCTGAATTTTATCCGTATTTCCAATATATATAGAGATAGTTATGTTAAAAATATGTTTTCGAGAAAAAAATATATTAATAAATCAAGTGTAAAAAGTATTAAATCAATTAATATATAATTTATAACTAAAAACTTAGTAGAACAAGTGACAACTTTCAGCATTGTCATGTTAATAGGTTTCTACCTATCAAAATTCTGTACTATATCATCATTGTTCTATATATTAAAATGATTTTATTATCAAAACTTTATTATTGAAATTGAATATTGCTCCAATAGTTAAAATTTAAAATTATGATATTGAATTATATGAATTTAATAAGATATTAAAACCTTAAAAAGATGAAAATAAATTTAATAAACCTTATATGAACTCATGTAAATTCAAATATATTTTTTAAATTCATCCCTTTAAGTAATCTAAAAGTTGATAAGGAAGTTTTAATGCATAAAACCACCAAAATGATTATGATGATTATATATATATAAACACCGGGGTCATATTTCGCTGGGCATTTGAGTAGGTGTGAGGCAAAAGAAATCAATAAGCCGTTTCTCTTACAAGTCAAGCTATGATCGTATAAAAGGCCCTGAAATGAGAGGAAAAAATGTTTGTAATCTGAGAAAGAATTTTTCGATAGAGATGTAAATGAGAGGAAAAAAATGTTTGTAATATGAAAAAGAATTTTTTGATAGAGATGTAAATGAGTCAAATAGAATCAAATTATTAAGATTTTCAAGGTCAATTCATATTTTAGGAATACTTAAATTCAGTTCAAATTTACAAAATTTTGAAATCTTTTGCTGAGCATTGACCAAGCTTGCTCATGAAAAACTTGGGTTTAATTTGACTTAGCTTATGTAAATACAAAATTCTAAAAATTGGAAATTTGATATTATTTACTTTTTATTTCAACACTAAATTATTAATAAATTTAATTGATTATATGAATTTTTTGACAAAATCAAATAAATTATTAAATTAAATAAAAAATATTGTTCACATATTATAAGTATTTAATATGTTTAAATTCATTATAAAATAATTTTTGTATAAAAATGTATAAAATAGCTAATTTTAAGCTACTTATTAAGTTTAATTTCTTACTCACAATTGGCAGGGAAACTTAATCTATTATTAAAGTTCGGCTCATTTAATGATGAATCGAATTCGAACAAACTAAAACCAAACCAATCTCTAACTTATCCCTGCTTTTTGGATTGGCTTTTTGGTTTGACATTCGAAACAAAGAGGGACGTCAATGCCTGAGAGATGGTCAAGGAACAAAATAAAATGAGGCAGTGCAAGGTAGTGGACCAGAATCACAAAAAATAATGGACTTTCTTTTTATTCGGGGTATCTTAAATTAAAGCACCGAATTACGAATCTCTTTGGTGGACCAGTCCTCATGACCAGAAAGAGCGTCTTACTGACATTCTCCATGTTTAAAAGTCAAACTCCTCCTCAGACCTGAGTGAGAAAGTGAAAGAGAGATGTGGGCAATCGTATGTACAACAGTATCCGAGCCAAAACCAAGACTGGCTAGTGCTATAGAAAAGTTTGATAGTAACATTTGTAGACCTAAACTTTTCTCTAATGCTATCTATTGGAAAGAGATAAAAATATATTGAACATGCATATTCTAATGGTGCAGATCCAATATGATAATCATATATATATATATATATATGTCTTTTGATAGAACAAAAATAATTGATACATTGAATTAAACCAGTAATATTCATCAATATATTCCAGCTGGAAAGTACAGTTTCAAAGCAAAGCATTGATTTATTTATTCCTCTATACACACAAATTATCTCCAAATTTTTGTGTAAAAGGTGGTAAACAAAGTCAATTAATTTTTTGCCAATTGGCATCCGTGCATATATATTCTCAATAAGGTTTTTAAAAGCAGGTCCAAGGTACAAATTAACAGGGGATGATATCTTGAAAATCTTATCTGAAGCAAGAGTTGTGAGCTTGAAAATCTTATCTGAAGCTTCATAACCAAGAACCTTTGCCGAAAGTAATGGAGATTTAGCTCCATCTATAAACACCATGCATTTTTCCCAGCTTTTGTATATCATCTATCCCATCACTCACATCCATTAGCCGTTGGGCTTTCGTATCATGTCAGCTTGCCCACCGATTACATACCTTTTTTTTTTTTTTTTTTTTAATCCCAGTACGAAACTTTGATCAAACCTATTAGTAATTTACATACCACTTTCCCATTACCAGACATGTCAATAAAGCCGAACTAATACCTTTCTAGTTATGATATAATTATTTGGCATATCCAGATATCCTTCGAGCATATTCATTCGCTGAAATATCATTTTCTTCATTTACAAAAAGTGTAACCATTCAAAAAGTATGTACTTAATAGGCGCAGCTTATTAATCTTCTCTCAAGTTACATGTATAAAATTAACAAATAATTAACAGGAAATTGCATGGGTCCATAACACACACACAGACACACAGACACACAGACACACACACACATATATATATATATATATAGCTAGATAGAGAGAATCATAAAGGGTAACATGAAAATATTCTGGTTGAAGGGAGGGGCCCAAGCTTTTTGGATGACGACGAATGTTCTAGGTTAGGATGGCTAAATTAATTCTGCTAGAAAAACCTAGATAAATATAAACCTAGATACCAAAATTTTGGTGACAGTACTACAGCCAGTCTGCCCCTAAGGAATCATATTCATCCCTAATCTCCAACTTGGAAGCCCTACCTTCTTTTTCTTCCAAACTTTGTGCTATAAATACCTTCCCAATCCCTACCTTCTTTCTCAGCTTCATTTAGTTTTCCATCTCCTCTCCACTTTTTACAACCATCATGGATAGTCGAGTTGAGACATCAGAAACTCTGAGGTTCTCTCTATCTCTCTCTCTCTCTCTCTCTCTCTCTCTCTTTCTCATTCTTAAATATTAGCTAACATCATACATATATATATGCATTAGAAAACCATTTAAAGATATATGTAATACTAATTGCTTGTTGGAAAATATATATATGCATTAGAAAACCCATTTAAAGATATATATGTAATACTAATTGCTTGTTGGACAATTAATTACCAGGAACAAGTGTGCAGCATGCTTCAGACAATTTAACAGACTGGAGCATCTTGTGGAGCATATGAGGATATCATATCACTCAGTTCATGAACCCACGTGCGGAATCTGTAAGAAACATTGCAGATCTTTTGAGTCTCTCAGAGAACATCTTATAGGTATAAAATCCAAACAACTTACATCAATTCTCTGCAGTCTTAACTAGCATTAATTTTCCCAGATTCTTCTTTATGGCATCATCAGTAAATATATAATGCTTCCTCCTAGGCGAAATGGAGCCCAAAACATCGTGAGCGACACACACATATCCAAGTTGAAATTGATTTACACGCGTATTCAACAAAGAATATGTGTGCATTGCTCAGGATATCCTAGGCTCCATCCGCTCCATCACCCAGAAGAGTAGAACTATATATATATATATATATGTGTGTGTGTGTGTGTGTGTGTGTGTGTGTATACTAATATTTGCCTTTGACTTTTCAGGGCCATTGCCAAAACAAGAATGTAAGAACATATTCAGCAACAGAGGATGCAAATTTTGCTTGGCAATCCTCGATAGCCCTCACAGTCTCAGGATTCACCAGCATTCATGCCAACTCTCCAGTGTTAATAACGTAATCAATCATCATCAACTAGATTTTTTTATTTTTTTTAATTTTTAGTACAACTTAGGGTAGGGGATCAAGCCCACGAATACCATGATCAACTAACTCTTAATAAAATTAATTTACACTTTTCCTAGTCTTAGACCATGTCTGATCCTAGTATAAACATTCCATGTTTATCTAGGCACTAGGTGCTCGTTCTGGTAAGCTGGGAATGCGTGACAATTTAACCATAGATTATGGAAGAACAAGAGGCTCCCCAGTGGTTGCAATGGCATGCAAGATGGTTGGAGGTGGCAGTGATGGGTCCCTAGATCTCTGCGCAAGGGTTTGCCTAATTGATGAATACGAAAATGTTATCTTCCATAGTTATGTCAAGCCAATACTTCCAGTCACCAACTACAGGTACGAAACTACAGGCATTCGTCCCGAATACTTGAGGGACGCCATGCCGCTTAAACAGGTTCAAAAGAAGATTCAAGATTTCCTCTGCAATGGGGAACCAATGTGGAAAATTCGTCCTAGGTGTGGAAAGGCTAGGATTCTTGTTGGCCATGGTTTGGATCATGATCTTGACCGTCTACAGATAGAATATCCAGCAACAATGTTGAGGTAAGCTTCTTTAAATTAACCCAAGTAAGAAATTTATAAATATTTATATTACTTCCCATTCATAATATGGTCTGCAATATTTCAGCTAACTCTATATGTTGAAAAAAGAAATAATCAATTCATATATATTAAAAATGTGACAAGCAGGGATACTGCAAAATATCCTCCATTGATGAAAACAAGCAAGCTCAGCAACTCGCTCAAGTATCTGACACAGGCATATCTGGGGCAAGTCCTATACCTTATTGTTATATTTTTCTGTGTTACTTAAATAGAATATTAATTTTAAATACATAATAATTATATACACCTATTAACATACATTAAATATATAATATATTTAAATATATGGAAAATATATGGAAATAATATATAAACTAGATTATACTTATATTACAAATACTAAGTGTACACAAATATATATGATTTGTATGAGAATCTATGTGTATATAAATTGATTTTTTTTCTTTCTCCATATAAACAGGTATGACATACAAATTGGCATTCAAGACCCCTACGAGGATTGCGTAGCAACAATGAGGCTCTACCAGAGAATGAAATCCCAGAATCATAAAGTAGAGGATTTCCCACTTGCTTCTGATGCACAAAACCGAAACAATTTTGCATCATGGAGGCAAAGTGAGCTTGAGAGGATGACCCCTGAACAAATGTTGGATATCTCAAGGTCTGATTTCTACTGTTGGTGTTTGGACTCCAGGGACTATTAAAAGTATCAATACTATATGTGGATCAACCTCTCTTTATATATATAGATCATGTATTATGATTACTCTATAATAAAATGGGAATATATACATATATATATATTTATTATATGTCATTCCCCAGTAGACCCTATATATATATATATATATGATTACAATGGAAATTAATGTACTATTTGCAGGATCAGTTTATATATTTATAAATGAATGAAATAATAGGGTTCTGAATCAATTCTATGTCATTCCCCAATAGATCCCCTATATATATAGATATATATATATATGATTGTAAGGCAAAATTGATGTACTATTTGCAGGATAAGTTTATATATATATATATATATATAAATAATATTAGGGTTCTGAATCAATTCTATATTCAGATGAAGCATAATTAATTTTGATTTAGATATTTGCATATATATATATATATGTGTGTGTGTGTGTGTGTGTGTGTGTGTAACTTAGACAAACAAATTAGTCAATTACAATTCTAATAATTAAGAAAATAACAGAGAAATTAATTAAATGATGATCACGAAGCTACTAGCAAATGAAATATTGAAAATTAAGTTACCAAAAGGGCTCAGCGAAGGGAGATGAGAAGCTAAACTTATTCCACCGCCACCGCCTTAATCATCTCCGATCACGTGCTCTCATGCAGGTCCAGCCGTTGCTGCACACAAAAGGATGCGCAACATAACTACATCGCACAAGGTTCACAATAGATCGGTGGCATAAATTTGTAAATTAAGCATGTAACATGGTTTTATATATATATATATATATATATATATATTCATGGATTATACGGAACAGAATCATATAACCGATAACCGAGTTGTGTAATTGACATACGTGTATATATATATATATATATATAGAGTTAATCCAGGTTTTCATTTATCAACCATTAATTTTTTTTTTAAATTCCTTTTAAGTGCTCAAATTTAAAAACATATTTAAAATATATACATAAATAAAACATAAACTATTTAGTTCAATTAGCAAGTCTTAAATGGTAATATTATTTTACAACATTTTTTATTTTTTTAATATTAAAAACCTAATCAGAAAAAATAGATCTTTAATGAAAATCAAATAAACTGTTAAGAGTGTGTAGACCACACTAGATTTTATTTAAAAAAATGAAAAGTTTATGCATTTTTTTTTTTTTACTTTCATTTAGTATTATATCATATCATTACCATACACCATAAAATAAATTAACATACTAAATTCAAACTATATATATATATATATATATAAACTTTAGATCTAATCGAATCCCCGTGTCAAAATATAAACCCAACAAAACGTATTACATTAAAAAATTATATAATATTTATATAAAAGAAAAAACAAATCCATATAATTTTTTGGTTTACATTTTCATCATAAAAACTAAATTTTGTAGAAAATGTAACTTCTCACGTTCTATTTTCCTTTATTCACAATTATTTTTTAATCAAATAAAAAAAGTTAAAATTATTTAGACATTAATTTTTTGATTACTTATCAATTTTAAAATTCCAAATATAATCTACAATTTTTGTTTTTGTTTTTGTTCTTCTTGTGTTTTTTATTTTTTATTTATTTTTTTTTCTGTAGTTGTATGTTAATTATATTTAACCCTTGTTTAATTCTTTAGGGTACGTATTATACAAAAATTGATAAAAGTAAAAGGGAGAGAAGATAAAAGAAATAAGATAAAAGAAATTATTAGGAAACAGAATAAAAAGCCCTTTATTTATATTCTCAGTCATAATGATTGAACAACCTGCATTAAAAATATTATTTATTATCACCTGTAATATTTCCCGATTGGAACCCCATATGTTATTTAACAACATTAACCTCTTTGGATTGCAAAATTAGTTTGAATTGAACCTTTGGAAGTCTTGTTTAATTATGTAATTATTATTATTTTTTGAAACATTTATCCAATTATATAAGACTAAATTTAAATCACTTGGTCTGTAATCTAATCCTCCAACATAAATAATAAAAGATGTTTACTTTTTCAAATTAAATTTTTAGAATAAAAACATGCATTAATATCCATTTAATTACAGATTTTGTATTAATACATCTTTAACGCTACTCTCATGAATATTATGTTTTTATATGTGTTTGTGTTATCTGTCGAAGTTGTAAGTTTTGAACACAGGACCATGAATATTGATTTTCGAATATTACCTCACCTCACTTTCTCAGGAAGGTCTTGGAAGCTCTCTTTTGTGTAACCAATAGCTAAATCAGCAACCAATCTCCTTCTAATTAACTCAAGTTTTTCAGAGCTTGCGGTTTGCTGCTATCTTGGGTATATCAAGCACTTGTTCCACTAGCTGTATCCGATTTATTTGTTCTTATTATTTTCTTCTAAATTAATTAAGAAAAGAAGAAAAACATTTGTGTATATGTATATTAATTAATGTATACCTGAGTAAGCAGTGTTAATCCAACTGCACCAGCACCTCCTAAGACAAGAACGAATTTGCGGGAAACATATGTGCTTGTTGAAGCCCTTCAATTTCAAAGGTCTCAATAGCCCACCAAAAGCCTACAAGCGCACAGCAGATTTTCGGTACTCTGAGTAGATCCAAGCCTTGATATGGTGACTGATGATTTTGGGTAAGTGAAATATTAGGATAAACATGGTTTTGGTTATTTGGGATAATGGTGTTTTGGTTTAATTAATAAAGTGTGTACAATAGTTAACATGTTAATGGATACACATTTTAACATTTATAAAGCAAGTAACTGTTTATAAGATGGTAAAGTAGGTTTTGTGTAAAAGGTTTAGTTTAGCCGACTTATTACTTGTGGCTATTTTAAAACCAACCCGAATCATCTATCTTTTACTTTTTTACAACCATTAGTTTTTATTTGGGACCAAGTAATTAGTTTTTGAATCAATTCCTTCTACCTTTGTCAAGACGCTCCTAGAAATATAGAAATACGCAGCACCTATTTTATCAGCAACACTGCAGGTATCGCCCGCCGTGTCTTTAATTACTTGGCCAGAGGAAAGTTTTTACTCTGCATAGAGATCAGCAAAAAATATATGAGAAAATTATAAATAGCTATATGTGTTCTACATTAACCCTTTAATATGTTATTTAATTATAAGATCAATTTTCACTCTACTTTGCCTGTACATTTTTGTCCCTTGATATAAATTTTCATTATAATATCGGATGGAGATTTTTCCCACCTGATGATCATATTAATTTATATTTGATTTTGTTTAAATTAAAAGTAGTGTGCTTTCTTGATCATGTACCACAAGGATTGTCCATTTTACAGAAAATGGAGGGATGCTATTCCAATATTAAAAAGTAATATGCATTCAAAGTATACAATACTCTAGTACACATTTTCTTTTGCTGTTCAACATAAACATGCATTCTTTCAAAAAAGAAAAAGAAAAAAAGAACAAACATAAACATGCATGCTTTCTCATAACCTGGAGGCATGCTTAGGTATTGTTTGGTTATTATTATTATTATTTTTTAATCTATCTATCTTATTATAGATAATTTGCTTATATCAAATGATAGTTAGTAATAATTAAAATTTATTAGATACTTAAGATAGTTAGAAAGTTAAGAAAGAAATAAAAGATAAATACAAAATTGAATAGAAATTCAAATTATAATGGTTTTTGGTTTTTATTTTATCTTTTTTTATTTCTTTAAATTTTTTAGTTGTTTAAAATGTTAAACAAACAATAAATATTATTATTTAACATTTGATACAAGTAAATTACAAATTATTATGTAAAAAAAATAAAAAATAAACACTAAAAAATCAACACTATTATCAAACAATTTAATTTCTCTCCTTTTATTTTTTATAGAATTAATTTCATTTAAACTCCTTCAGTTTTGTTATAATCACATTTGTAATTTTTTACTGTAAAAATTAATGTGAAAAAACTAAGAAATGAATTCTAACCGTAATTTTTTAAAAGTATGGATCTAATTATAACTAAGACAAAACTGAAAAGGATAAAATTGAATTTTTCCTTTTCTCTATCCATATTCAACATGTTTGGCTTTAAGTACTGCTTCTTTTTCCACCTTATCTGTAATAGATTCATTAATGGTCATGGTGATCTAAAATGAATACCACTTTATATATATATATATATATATACATATAAAATTTGCTAGTAATTGTCATTTCAATTCGTAAATTTATAGTTCATAAACATCATGACCAACATGTTTCTAACATATCAAAATTATTTATAAGTTGGAAAAAAAAAAAAAATATATATATATATATATAGAGGGTAATTTTATGATACGGTCCGTCTCTATGTGGATCCTCATCAAAGTCGAAATTTTTAAGAAAAAACATCGGCTTTGCTTCATATATATAACAGCAAAGTTGACGTTTTTTCTTAAAAAAAAAAAATAGTTTTGGTGCGGTCCATACAGTAACCTCATGCTATATATATATATATATGTATATATTTCATCCAAAAGAATAAATGATCAACTAGAATTTAATTGTGTACAAACTATAAAGTTATTTAAGAAACAAGAAATTTGCTATACAAAAATAAAATCTAGTCATTTGTGCATCAAAATTTCTAGCTCTTGCGCACTATTTCATGAGTTTAAATCGCCTTTGTTTATCTTGTGACTTTTCTTCTTCATGAGTCATATTACACATCATCCAAGTATGCAGTTGAGACCTTTTAATACATAATTACTACTCCACTATACATATGTGTGGAAGAGATATACAATGAAACATATGATCTTAACTCTGTATATATAAGTGCCAACATGCGGACTCGGTTAAGAAATTCCATTAAAAATTTTATATTACAAATAGATATTGTAGAAGGAAAAACAAAGAAAAATTTTCATTTAAATTATTCAATTTTATCTTAATTACAGTAAATTTTATATTTTTTAAGAAATCATTATTTAAATCCAATATATTAATTTGTATTAATTTATTTTAATAGTTAAATGCCATAATTATATTTTTATATTTTATTTTTTTCAAAATTAAAAAAGATTAATAATGACTTTTAAAAAAAATATAAAGAATAAGTGTCTTATATTAAAATTTAAAACTTATTTGCTCAAAAACAAAACTTACTATTATCAAATTAAGACCATGCACCAGGCCATTCGGCGTATTAAACTAGATATATATTACCCAGACGGGCAATGCACGTCATTGGATCTATTGAAATGAAGACAGCCAAGTTGAGCTAATGCTTACTAATTATGCATGTTCCAGAAATTCATTTAACCAAAAAAAAAAAAAAAAAAAAAATCTTTTTTTCCCCCATTTTTTGGGAACTTTAAAAAACCCTTCTTAGTACTATCAAAGCTCCAGTTTTATCATTAGACATCCCCCATTGTGTTTCAACTTGTGTTATCTATAACGAAGCATTACAGAACAATACATCTTCCAACATTTTTGCAGACTCTCAACGATTCTTTTTTTTTTTTTTTTTTTTTTTTAATGGGGTAATTTTATTTCTTGGGCAGACTCTCAATGATTCAACTGAAGTGTTAAACAAACCAATCACTATCATCTCTAAATGGTAAATAAATAAAATGTATGAATTTCTGATCTCATGAATACTCTTTTTTCTAATTTACACTTCTAGTCGATTTTGAATCAAATCAATCTACCATAGAGTTAGGATCAAACAATAGTCTTTTTCTTCTTCTTTTTTTTTTTTTTTTTAATAATTTCAGCAAAATATCACAATACATAAAAGTCATACAATTGAACTGTTAGGAAATTGAAATACGAGACATACAATTACAGCTGAAGTTGAAATCCTTTTTGATGGTAAACCCTTTTTGATAATTCTCTCTAATATTCTCCTTCTCTCTCTTTGCTTCTCATGTTAAGAAATGGAATTGGTTTTTACATGAGAATGAGTTGAGCCCTTCTTAAAAAACAATTAGTTTTGCAACAAACCTGGATGCATATATAAAGAGGAGAAGAGGCGATGAAATTCAAATCAAAATTGAATTCTCCTAAGGTGATGGAGTTCAAATTGAATTTGTCCTCTATAATGATAATTTAGTGCTTGCTGTCTTCTTTGTCCCTTAAGTTAACATATGTGGCTTAATTGATAAGTATAAAAGTGGCTTTAATGGCCACATATCTCCCACTTAAAGCCACTTTTGCTATAACCCTTCTATCCTTTCTACTTGCCATCTCATTTCTATACTGCGCATGTTTCTGCTAGGCCAATGGAGGATCAAATTTTAAATCCTCTTCACATCATTCCAAGTAATTCTTAGCCAAATCTTCCTATTATTTCTGTCTCGGTAAATTTGCATTCCTATAATCTTGTTTGCCGATCCCAAATCCTTTATTCAAACTCCCTAGCCAACTGTGCCTTCAAGTCTTCAATGCGATCTTTGTTGGGATCTGCTACCAATATGTCATCAATATATAACAACAAAATAATGAAATCACCATCACCAAATCTCTTGTAGTAAGCACAAGAATCTGAACTAATTCTGTTGTATCCAAGGTTTATGATGAAGCAATCAAATCTGTTATACCAACATCTCGGCGCCTATTTGAGACCGTATAGGGATTTGTCAACCTGCAAACTAAATTCTCCTTCCATTTTTCTTCAAAAACCTCTTAGTTGGAGCATATAAATCTCTTCTTCAAGTTTTCCATAAATAAATATAGTTTTCACATCTCTGCTCATTACTACCTTGTGAGCAGTGAGATCCCACAGGTGATACCCTTTAACTCCATCAACATACCCTAAGAAAATACATTTTCTTAATTTTGGATGCAGCTTTAGTGTTTCTTGGGTGTTTTACAGAACCTAAGCAGAACTTTCAAATATATGTAAGCGAAAATAATCAGCTGGCTTACCAGTCCACATCTCCATCGCATTTTCATATCAATTGCGGCTGATGATGACCGATTGATCACTCCAGGAAATATTGGATGTGCCCAATCAAGAGGAAAACAAATATATTTCCAGCAAAATGGAGTAGCAGAGTAGATGAACAGAACCTTGTTGGAACAAACAAGAGCGATATTGAGAACTGTAGGAATGGCAAGTTATTTTGGACAGAAGCATATAAGACTGCCTGCTATATGATCAATCGATCACCCTCAACCACAATTGATCTGAAAACACCGATGGAGATGTGGAATGGTAAACCAGTTGATTTTTCTCGCTTACATATATTTGGAAGTCCTACTTAGGTTATGTACAACACCCAAGAAACACTAAAGCTGAATCCAAAATTCAGAAAGTGTATTTTTTTAGGGTATGCTGATGGACTTCAAAGGTATGGCCTGTGTAATCCCACTACCCACAAGGTAACAATCAACAAAGATGTAAAAACTACATATCTTCATAGAAAACTTGTAGAAGGACTCAACTCATTCTCATCTAGAAGCCAACTCCATTTCCTGGCATGAGAAACAAAGAGAGAGAAGGAGAACTTAATTTGCAAGTTGAACAAATCTCTATATGGTTTCAAACAGGCACTGAAATGTTAGTATAAGAGATCTGATTCCTTTATCATAAACTTTGGATACAACAGACTTAGTGCAGATCCTTATACTTACTATAAGAGATTTAATAATGGTGATTTCATTATTATGCTGTTATATGTTGACGAAATATTAGTAGCAGTCCACAACAAATATCGTATTAAAGAGTTGAAGACACATTTGGCTAGGGAATTTGAATGAAAGACCTGAGACTGACAAACAAGATTCTAGGGATACAAATTTACCTAGATAGAAATAATAGGAAGATTTAGCTTTCTCAAAATAATTATATGAAGAAAAGTTTTCAGCATTTCAACTTGCAAAATTGTAAACCAATTCTTACCCTTCTTTCTATTAATTTCAAGTTATCCTTAAGTATGAACCCTAGTAATAAAAAAGAGAAGATAGAAATGTCTCAAATACCATATGCATCAGCAATGAATAGTTTAATGTTCGCTATAATATGCACAAGATCATACATTACACAAACAGTGAGAGTGGTTAATCGGTACATGACAAATGCTAGTAGAAAGCATTGGAATGTTGTGGAGTGGATCCTAAAATATATTAAAGGTACCTCAAATGCTGCATTATGTTAAGAAAGATCAAATTTCAGATCCTCCATTAGCCTAACAGAAATATAAGCAGGATAGGAATGAGATAGCAAGTAGAAATGATAGAAAAATTATAACAAAACTGACTTTAAATGGGAAATATAAGATAGTTAAAACCACTTTTATTCTTATCAATTAAGTCATATATGTTGACTTGAGGAATAAAAATTACAGTAAGCATTAAATTGTCATGATAGAGGACAAATTCAATGAGTTCCTCTACCTTAGGTGAATTCAATTTCGATATGAATTCCACCGCCCATTCTCTTTTATATATATTCATCTAGAATTGTTGCAAAACTAATCCCATTTTAAAGATTGGACACAAATCATTATCATGTAGAAGCCAATTTCATTTCTTGGCATGAAAACCAAAGAGAAAGAAGGACAATATTAGAGAGAATTATCAAAAAAAATTTCTCCTAAATATTTGTGTCTTTCCTTTGTAAGAAACAGAAAGAAAAAATAAAAGTATTAGAGAGAGACAAAGAAAATAAAGAAATAGAAAATGAAAGTATTAATGGGAAAAAAAAAAATATTTTCTAAATACTTGTGTATTTCTTTTGTTAAAAAGAGTGTTTTTCTCCTATTATAAAAGAAATGATATTGTCAACTATGCTCTATTTATTTTAAAGAGAAATCATTATATTCTGTTACTATAATAAAATTTTACAATTGCCAAATTATTTTATAT
Source organism: Ziziphus jujuba (assembly GCF_031755915.1). Taxonomy (NCBI): domain Eukaryota; kingdom Viridiplantae; phylum Streptophyta; class Magnoliopsida; order Rosales; family Rhamnaceae; genus Ziziphus; species Ziziphus jujuba. The sequence continues at coordinate 31,389,121 of NC_083382.1, read as the reverse complement.
GTGTTTTATTTGAGTACTTTACATGCAAATTTCTCATATCTATAATTACGACTTCAACTATAATTGTGTATCTTGTACCTCAATTCCCTAATATGAACAATTTAGGAATACCTATCCAAGCCCCAGCATAAATAAAACACAAAGGATTAAAGGCATTTATTATTATTATTTATGCAAGTTTAATGCCATTTATTTGAACAAGTAGCAACCAGGACATTACGTTTAGGGATATATAGATAATACTAAGTAGTTGATGGTTTGGAATTTCATGGGATAGGATACACAACGATCTTGCCAATGGCTCTGGAAGTTTCAAGGTGAGAAAATGCCTCCACAGTCTTTGAAAATGGAAAAGGGGTTTTGGGATCAAGCACTGGTTTTACCTTCCCACTCTCCAGGTAAGGTTTCAGCTTCTCCAAGGTAGTCGCAGTTGAAGTTAGGAAAAAATCCGTGGTCGGAGGTGTCACAGGCCCTACAATTGCCACAGCTTTCCCACCTCCTTTCACTGCCTTCCCAACTCGTTCACCTTCCCCTGTTCCATACTCGTTTTTCCAAGCACATATATCAGCCTTCCATTCTTTTTTTTTTTTCTTAATTAAAAGAAAAAAATGACAATGGGTTGATGATCAGAATTAATCTTACCAACTGCATCAAATACAACATCAAATTTCTCAGGAAGCTCTTCAAATTTCTCCTTAGTGTAATCTATGGCCAAATCAGCACCTAAGCTCCTTAACAAGTCTAGTTTCATAGTGCTTGCGGTAGCAGCCACTTTGGAAGCACCAAAAACATGCTTTGCTAGCTGCATCACAATATATATATATATATATATATATATATCATTTGTAAATATACAAAAATATATAAATAAAAATTTTTAAAAAACATAAAATGGGATTTAGAAAAATTAGAAAAAGTAATAAATATAAACCTGAATAGCAAGTGTTCCAACTCCACCGGCACCTCCCAAAATGAGGATGGTTTTACCAGCAGAGAGTTCGGCTCGTTCAAAACCTTCATAGGCAGTTTCAATGGCCAATGGAAGGCTAGCAGCTTCCACAAAACTCAGATTCTTAGGTTTAAGAGCCAATACTCTGTCTCTAGCCACGGTGTACTCTGCCAAAGTCCCAAATTGTTTTAGGCCGTCTACTGCTTTTTCATTGATATCTCCATACACTTCGTCCCCAACCTTGAATTTGTCCACTTTGCCTCCCACCTTTACCACCACTCCAGCGACATCGAATCCTGGAACAATCTGAATAAAAAGAAAAAAAAAAAAACCCAAAATACCATTTTTGCATGATCCAAAGAATTTAAGCCCAATAATGAAGCAAACCCATGAAAAAAAAAAAAAAAAGAAAAAAAAAGAAAGAAAGAAAGATTTAAGAAGACTCACAGGTCTAGGAGAGTCAATGTTTTTTACAAGCCCAAGCATCCTCTTGTAATCAATAGGATTAATTGAAGCCGCCACAACCTTGACCAGCACCTGATCTTCCTTTACTTGAGGAACTGGGAAATTCTCATCAAACTTCAAAACATCAGAAGATTTTCCATACTCTTGGTAGACCCAAGCCTTGTGTACTGAGGGTATTGTTGGATCGCTGGTAGCAGCAGCCATGTCTGTACGTTCAAGAAACCCTTTTTTTTTTTCTTTCCTTTTTTTTCTTTTTTGTATTTTTTCTCAGACAGATGGGATAAATATGAGCCTCGATCCTTCAGCACCAAAGGCAGAAAAATCACACCTCATGCTTTCCCTTTTTTTATAATAAGATGATGGGACCGTATAAATTAGATCTATCCTATATTTGCCACCAAAAACATAGAGAACGAGGCGAGGCAGCTTAAACAATATTGGGCTGTGTTTTTTGGGTTTTTTTTCCATAAATAGTCATTTTACAATTCCATTTTAAAAAAATAATAAATTTTTTTTTTTTTAAATGACTAGCCATCTTGGGACAAAAATATCCTTGATAAAATTAAAAATTACGTAAAAGGTTTTTTTTACATCCTTTCCTTTCTTCCTCTACACAGCCGTTCGTGGGGGTGGGGTTTCTACATAGCCGTTCGTGGAGTTTCTCTAAACTCTTTGCATCTCATCGCCTCTCACTCTCATTTTTTTGTATTTTCTCATATCTCAAACTAAAATCAGATAAAAATTTTATCTTTTTTCTTATTAGATGAAAGTAAAGAAATATGTATTTTTTTTGTTTTCTCTCTTTCTCTTTTTTCTTGTAAGTTTTATTAGTTTAGGGTTTTTTAAGCTTTTTATTTGATATGGGTATGCAAGAAATTAATTTATGAGATGTTATATGTGATTTTAAAGATACTTAGGTGGCATATGGTTGGAAAATGGGAGAAATTTTGTGTAAAACTGAAAAATCTCGAAAAACAGTAAAAACGGAGGAAATTTGGCGAAAAAGATGAATTTCCGCCAATTTCCTCCAGTTTGTCAGTTTTCGCAAAATTTCTGCCAATTTTCCGCCAGTTTTCCACCAGTTTTCCGCCAGTTTTCCACCAGTTTTCCGCCATTTTTCCGCCAGTTTTCTGCCAGTAGGAAAAAGCTATATTTGGCCCAAAAAAAAAACAGAATCAACTTTTTTAATACAATTAATATGTTTGTTTAGTATTATTCAAAATTTTATATATTTATTGATTTAGTTTAACGTTATTCATTTAATTTTGTAGTAAAATGGAAGATGATGACATTGTAATTGTGGTTTTATACAATGGAACATTGGTACAAAATGATAGTGGTGATTGGGAATATCGAAATGGTAAAAATGTAATGGTTTCCGTCGGCAAGAGATGCACAAAATTAGAGTTAGAGGATGAGATTTTCAATTCTATTGAGATAGATCGAAATGAATATTTGCTAAAGCTAAAATGGATATATGGACGATGTGCAGAAAAGTTGGATCCTACAGAAATACGATGTGATAGGGATGTGAAATGCTTTCTTCAAGAAGTGAGGAATGGAGGGATGACAATGATGCGGCCTCCATTGTATGTTGAGGTGATTTCGAAAGTTGAACATGTATGTAGAAATATTCATCAAACAGCATTTACTTCGAATAGTGGGAGTAATCTTCATTCTTTTTCTTGTCCTCCAATTGGCGCTCATCTACCACAAGCTTCCGGTACTGAACCTATTCAGGCTACATCTCAGGAAATTATGGTTCAAGAAACTCCGTTTAGAGATCAAGTTGATGTTCGTGGGGCCTGGACATCATTTAACATTCACGAAGGAGTTGATGTTGGAGGTGACTATGCTGAACGGTTTCCTAACGACGAGGAGTATGAGCAGTTGCATCATATTGATCATGATGAGAATTACAATGCAGCAGGGGATGATGTTGATCATAATGATGTAGATTTTGATCATGAGTTGCCGGACAATGATAATGATATGCATCCTGAAATGAACAATGAAGGAGTTGATGATGTTAGGGTTCATCGTGCTACAAGTGACCACATATCATCGAGCAACAGAAGTGGTTCTATGGCCATATTTTCGTCAAAGTTCACTGGCTGTGAGAGCATAGTAGTTGGACAATTATTTCGCAACAAACGTGACCTACAGAATAAACTGAGTATCTATTGCATGCGAGAAAATAAGGAGTTCAAGGTGACACGGTCAACTACACAACGGTATGAGGTTGTATGCTTGGAAAATACTTGTAAATGGCGACTACGTGCAACCACATTTAAAAATGGAGAAATATTTGTTGTGAGAATTTTTGATAATGTACACAGTTGCTCGTTAGATATCGTGCATCGAGAACACAAGCAAGCCAGTAGTCGGGTTATCAGGCAATGTATCAAATCTAAATATGAAGGTATTACACATGTTTACAAACCCAAAAAAATTCAACATGATTTTTTGCAGAAATATGGGGTGAATATAAGCTACAACAAAGCATGGAGAGGTAAAGAGTATGCACTTAACAGTGTTAGGGGATCTCCAGAGGAGAATTTTGCTAAGTTACCTGCCTACTGTTATGAGTTAGTGTCGAAGAACCCTGGGATTGTTACACGTATCAAAACAGACGATAATAACAATTTTGTATATTTCTTTATGGCGATTGGAGCAAGCATTAGGGGATTTAAATCCCACATAAGACCCGTATTGGCTGTTGATGCAACTACATTGAAAGGGAAATACAAAGGGTACATGTATATTGCATCGGGCATAGATGGCAATAAGCAAATATATCCTTTGGCTTTCGGCATTGGAGATGGAGAGAACGAGCAAGCATATACATGGTTTTTCCAAAACCTGAAGGATGCCATCGGAGATTTTCCAGATTTGGTGTTTGTGAGTGATAGACACCCCGCTATTGAAAGGGCATTACGCAAAGTTTTTCCCAATGCATACCATGCGTTGTGCACGTACCATATAAGCAGAAATATTAAAGCAAATGGACATGCGAAAGATGAATCAATAATACAATGTTTCATGCTCGCAGCTAGTGCATATTTGGTTGAAGATTTTGAGTTTTATATGGGGCAAATTGAGGCAAAAAACAGTAGGGCTGCCCAGTACATTCGATCATGTGACTCTACAAGGTGGGCACGGTCTCTTTGTCCATGTAGAAGGTACACTATCATGACCACAAATATTGCAGAAAGCTTGAATGGCATTCTGCTAGTTGCTAGAGAGATGCCAATAGTAGCATTAATAGAGCACATACGGGATTTACTGCAAAGGTTGTTTTATGAGCGACGTACTGCAGGTGCAAAATTGACAAAGCCTGTGACTGACCATATGGAAGAGCAACTCAAACTACGAAATTTGGAGTCCATTGGACTACGTGTGAAAGCCATTAATATGCATGAATTTCTTGTGGAAAGTGGGAGTTTGAGGGGTATAGTTAATCTCCAATCAAAAACATGCTCATGCAAAGTCTTCGATCTTGATCAATATCCTTGTGATCATTGTATTGCCGCTTGCAGAGACCGAAAAATTGCTCCTTATGGCATGTGTTCTCATTACTACACCGCGGATGCATATCGTGCAGCTTATGCTGAGTCCATTTATCCTTTGTTAGATAAAAAACAGTGGCATGTCCCGGATGACGTGGCAAGTCGCATTGTTCTTCCACCAAGATGGACACGTAGGCGAGTCGGTAGACCGAGGATGCAACGCATACCATCCGAAGGTGAAGATGTTATTGGACGTAGATGTAGCCGATGCGGTGGTGTTGGACATTATAGGCAGAGATGTACGAATCCATTGTCTTATGCTTCGAATTAGAAAGTTTTAATTTAGTGTTATGGTTTAATATGTTTTGATAATTATTTCATATATTGGATATAATATTTTCTACTCCACGGTGGAAGATTTATTAGCAATCTTTTTTTTTTTTGAATTTAATCCTAAATGAAAAGAGGCTTTCTGGAATTGATTTTCAATCTTTAGTTTACATATCATTTTATGAAATGTCCAAATGATTTTGAAAATAAAAACAAACATATATCAATTTTTTCTTTTAATTTAAAATGGTTATTGATTTTAAATGTCACTACATTTTTTGTTAATTCCATCTTCATCTTATATAATATTTGTCTCCACTCCCAATTTTTTTTACCCTACTATTAACTTATATAATCTATTAGAAATTGATTTTCCAAGTGGAGGAAATTAGTTTCTAACAGGAGTAAAAATTATTCAACGATTTCCGCTTGGAGGAAATGTTTTCCAACAGGAGGAAAACTATTTCCGCTTGGAGGAAAATTTTTCCACCTGGTGGAAATTTATCAAGAGGCTTCAATTTTTCTTCATATGGGATTTCCGACTGGAGGAATGTTTTTCCTCCATTTTTCCTCCAGTAGGAAAATTTTTCCGCCTATAGGAAATATTTCCGACAAGCGGAAATTTTTTTAAAATTTGCAATTGAGCTCTTAAGGCGTTTGTGCATAACAGAATTCTAATAAATAAACATATCACATTTCCTATAAGGTCAATTACTTATCCTTACATCAATACCACATTGTTATCTTTGTTGAATGAACATTATAAGCCACCATTATATTTACAATTAAAAGTCAAATATAATAAATAATATGCATCTATAAACATGACAAAAGGAAAGAAAAAAGCATCACCACGCAGCTCATATGCTAAGTTCTTTGTTGTAAGCCTCATATGCATACTTCTTCCTAAAGAACTCCATGTTATCTTGTGTGAATGTCAATGGTAATCTAGCATGTAAAAATTCGATGGTCTTGAGTGTAAATATGCCACAGTCACCACTACAAAAACAAACAATTATTATAACATATATTAGTATTATTAGAACCATATTCAATAGTTAATATTTATTCAACAAACATGTAAGTATTAAGGGGTTTTACCCGTTACTTTGCTGAGGGGTATTTTGTGCCAATTCACATGTAAACTCGTCAATGGAGTCTACAAGATCCGGCCGATGCTCATAAAAGGATGCAGACCGCAGTAAATATGATAACATTATGCATAATTTCTGGAAATAAATTTGTCCCTTGTATCGGTTACCAGCCTTATCTGAATCATATACAGTCATGCGACGCTCTTTCAAGTCCACGTGCCCTACCACCCAATGTATGTTGCGCTTGTTTAGTGGAATCAACAACTGTCAATACATTACAGAATTGCAGTTAGCACAATAAATAAAGGAAGGCACATGAATAAATGAATAGTTAACATTACACAATTTGGACAAGTATATATTACATGATTTACGTATTTCCATGGCTTGGACTCCTTCATTCGAATCCCCAGCACATATTCTTGCATTGCGTATGAGAATTGGAACTTAGATGGATTGTCGATGAACTTTCCATGACATTGCTCAATGTATACCTACAACAAAATAATTTATTAGTTATCCAAAATCACAATAGCCACATATAGGACACCTGGCCGTTACTTACCCAAAATCCTCCATCTAGCACCTCAAAACTAGGATAAAAAATATCAGGAAATTGATTGGCACGTACACGAAATAGGTAAGGCAGGACTTCCATATGCTGCATTGAAAGACGAGTTAATTTTAAATTACATCCATGCAGTTGAACAACTATCTATGGAATTTATCAAATTATAAAATAAAAATCTTGATCGAAAAATACTTACATCGTGATTTAGCCACTTTTCACTGTTTATAAGCAATTGGAAAAAGTCTTTACCAGCAGTCAAAATGTCCATATCAACCTTTGCTGCCCAACCAGACTTCATAAATTTGTCAAAATTTTTTACAAGTCGCGTGGGTACTGGTTTGTATGGGTCGAACTTCAAAGTAGAAAATGCACCGGGTAAAGTGCGCTGTAGTTTTTCCGCAAGCCTCCGACACTATAAGGAGTTGTAATAGCTGCTGCTGCCTTCTTATCCCTCCTCCCAATATCTATGTTTTGCTTAGCAGCTGCTACCTTTCTTGCACGTCTCCCGGCAGGAAACTTTGATGGAGACACTTTCTCGATAATCGTAACACTTGGTCCTGCATCGTCTACAACATATGGCTGTGACTGTCTATCAACGGGGGTCGCATCGGGACCATACTCTTCTTTATTTTCATCCCCTTCAACGTCCATCCCATCTCCCAACCCGTTAGCACTAACTCCCACTCCTTGGTGCTTCATTAACTTATCAAGCTTGGTGTCCAAACTTGCAAACTCTCTAAGCATGGCGATTCGTAAATCCTTAACGTCTTGCCGTACACTAGCCACTTCGCCTTCAAGGATTGTTAATCTCTCTCTCAAAGGTACCTAAAAGAAATAATAATTATTAATAGTTGCAATAATGAAAAAAAGATAAACATTCATACAATTTATTCAAACCTCATCATGGGATGGAGTCGTTGGAGGTTGGGATGGAGTTGATGGTTCAACATGAACATGAGCAGCAACTCCTGCAGTTTATGAAGAAGGCTGGTATGTTGGCTTATGTCCCATTCTCCGCCTCCCTCCTTTTCCCATAATTTCCACAGATGCCTCTTTCCATTTCTTACTTATTCCACTTCTTGTAAGTGGAATACCTTCATCTTTTTCATCATGACTTGCCTGTGGTGGTTTGTCTCGAACAGCAGGTGCAACATTGTATGGAGTACTGTCATGACGTACATCCCATGCCAAGTTGCCGATATATGCATGCTCAACTTCAGTCACATTCATTAAGCCATGAACGGGATACTGCAAAAGTCAAAAAGGATTATAATCAAGTGATTAGCAAGTAATACTAATATTCATACAAATACTGCAAAAGTGTATAAATAATATTATTATGTTGGAATGTATATTTATATATATATATTTGTACATATAAGTGGAAGAACTCATAGACTTACATCACGATGATCGAAGAGTTCAGTGGCCTTCTCAAAACTTGGCACTTGTGAAAAATGCCAATTAAGAATTCGAGGGAATGCCATGCCCGGAAACTTCTTTCCGAATGCTTGACCCAATGAAGGAATTGTCTCAAAACCCCAAATCTGTCAAACAATTAATTAGTAATGAATAAGTAAAGAAATACACACCATAAATACAAGTGTAACAAACTTTAAATAATAGTGTAACAAACTTACCATGAAAGCCAAAGGAAACCCACAAAGACTATAACTCTTTGACTTGTTTAAAGCCATGGACTCTCTATGCTCAAAAGCACTCTTCAACGATCTAATGGTGGTAGTATACGATAAAGTACCCCATGGATAGTTATTGAAGTACTATAAATCGTCCACCATCTCCAAGTGATTATGAGGTGCGGTGGCCATGCTTTCTTTGCCTAGAAGAACCGTCTCTAGGAAATATAATAAAGCCAACTTCAATCTATCATCGTCGGCTTCATCATTGTCTTGACACTGTGCAGTGATGAAAGCTTCGGTTATCTCCGAATTAGTGACCTTTCGCTTTCCGCCAAAATACGCGTCACTAATACGAGTAGAGATGTTAACCTGCCTATTGGGTTCGTAACCAAACCGTAGACCTGTAATTATGGTGAAGTCTCTCTGTGTAAATCTAGCATCACGCCCTCCAAAATTGAATACCATAGAGTCCTTGTCATCGCAAACACATTGCCTATACAGCATGCTGTTGACGATGTGGCCACTAAATTGTATCTCGTTGGCCTTCAAAAAGTGGCCAAAATAGGTATCCTCAAACTTCTTTATTTGGGCTGGAGTCAGCTTGAACTTAATATCCGACACGGCTTTCCAGAAGTTCGATCTACAATTAACCTTTGCCCTCGATATCTCCGAGTCCCAAAACCTTCATTGGTAATCTGAATCCATTTATTTGCAAATCAAATACAACAAAACATAACAGATGGAGGAAACGTTTTTTTCGACACGAGAAAAGCCTGAAGGACAATTTTTCCGCCTGGAGGAAAAGGTTTTCCGCCTGGAGGAAAACATTTCCTCCAGGAGGAAAACATTTTCTGCCTGGAGGAAAACATTTTCCTCTAGGAGGAAAACATTTTCCGCCTGGAGGAAAAAATTTCTTCCAAGAGGAAAACATTTTCCACCTCGAGGAAAAATTTTCCTTCAGGAGGAAAACATCCGCCTGGAGGAAATTTTTTCCTCCAGGAGTAAAAAAATTCCCGCCAGGAGGAAAAAAAAAGGAAATATTTTCCTCGGGTTGGAAAATTTTCCAGAACCAAAATAACATACACCTAACGGGATTTGTGCAACAATATAATGAAAATGGCTAAAGAATATTTTCAAACCAGCGCATAATACATTATACATTAGTAGTGTACATTATACATTGCTTCCTAAGGATAACCTATAGATATATTATGGTTTCACATTCAAACCTCCCATTAAATTCAAACAAAAACACAACTTCACAATAGTTTTAATTTCACATTTCACATTCTAACCATGCAACACAACATTTCTGTCACACCAAATAACACAATATTATAAGCATAGCGCATAATGACAAGGTTCAAAATTGTAAAACTCATTCAATACAGCACAACTAAAGGTTTTCAGATAAGTTCGTTACATTAAAGCGAAATTAGTTTGCAAAATATTTTCTATGTTGTACAGAGAAGCAACTTACATTAATGGGGGACAAACCACCACCAATGCTTCTCTATCTATTTATATCTCTCTCTCTCTCTTTATCTATCTCTGTGAGTGTATGTGTAATTTTATCAGCTTGCACTTGTAACTCCATGATCGCAAATTTTGTGCTTCAATTTTCTGCTCAGTCCATCAGTTGCTCCTCCAATGCTGAAAGAAATAGAAAATCAATATTAGTAACCATGCAGCAATCAAATTTAGCATATTATATGTGTAAGATGTGCATATGAACAAGAGCATATGAGAAATTTGGAAATTTTCCACCAATAGAAAAAAACCACAAGAAGCATAAACCCTTTTAAACAAATATAATCCATACAATTAGCTATGTCTAACCAGTCATAAGCCAGATCTCAACATGAAAACCAAGAAAAACAACTAACACTCCAGTTAAAATCTCTGTTCTGGTTGCCTAATCAATTCACTCAAGTCAAAACACTCCATATCAGCAAAGATATTAGCCCATCATTGCATGAGATGTGGTATGCGATTTCAATTTGTGATAAATCCTATGATTCAAATTAACCATTTAGTGACACTTGGTTCTATCCTTTAGCGGGCAATGTCCTGTAACCAAATAGAAACGCAGACTTCCATAGTTTACCATTGGAATAAAAAATTACTTGATAAATTGATTTGGGGTGGTTGAGACTGAAGGCTCCCTCTCATGGCATCACATTGTCCATGAAAACAAATATTGTTATAATTACAGCTTCACAATAAAGAACTGAGCACATAGCCTAAGAACTGAAAACAAGGCTTTAATTTAGTAATGCTGGTTTAAAGCACACGTATATGGCATGGACTAGTTGCTCTAGATGTTCATGTTATTTCTATCCAAAAAAAAAAAAAAAAAAAATTAAACTCCACACCTCATAAAATTTGACTAGAAAGCTAGTTTCATCATCAGAAGATAAAAGAGGAAGAGAAGTTTACTTGCCAAATCTGTTCAAGCTGAAATGCAAGAAATCCAAACTTAAAAAGCTTCAAAACTCAACAATGACATCTCACCAAACACCCATCTAAAACCACATGCAAGGTTCCCATCGGATAGAGAAGCCAACAAAGAGTGATATTGATTTGTACCAACAAAATGGAAGCAATAATTTTTTTTCTTCTCTCGAACTTGAAAGTGAAAGGAGATTGATTTTCAAAATATCATCTAGCTTCCACACCTTTAAAAACCATGATATGTACAATGAACTTAGAAATGAGAGACTCCATCAAAACTTGACTGCAACAATGATCATAACTAATTTGATTGAAGTTCAAATTCTCAACACAAATCAACCAAAATTGTTCAAGTAATAGGAACACTTATTTGTGTTGCATGCTCAAATAATGGTAGTTAATAAGCTAATAAAGTGGAAAGATGTAATCTGGTCAGCACATACAGTGATCCATGCTAATAAAAAGAACGAATATTTATAAGATAAGCACTGTCATTAAAATCATAATCATCAACCTCACTTTCACATAGGATTTCAAAAAAGGAAAAATCTCAATTTCACATAAATCGATGGTAACAACAATCAAGATAGTTTTCCAGTCAAATCATAGACCCCAAACTACATTTCCAGCAATTGGCATTGAAACCCTCCAGAATGCATGAATGGGTCCCAAATGGGACCTGTATGCACATACAATGCAGATTTAGTCCACTGAATAAATGCAGAGACAAAGGAACCAGGGAAAAACAAAACAAGAATTGAAGAACTGAGAATAGCTGTGTCCAAGTAAAATAAAATAACCCTTCGACAAAAAATGTCAGTGCTAAAAATCACGCAGGCATAGATTGGTTAAGTAAATTTGAGTACCAAGTTTTATGCCAAGACACTAAAAAATTTATATAAGGGATCTATTATTCTTTTACCAACAAAGGTAATTTTCTTCTTCATCTTGATACTGAGTTATCAGGAACAGGGCAAAAGCATGCATTATATCTCAATTGGTACAAAATCTTCAAATAATCATACAATTATATAATTATATATATATATATAGCTTAAATGAGACGAGACCCAAACTATATGTATAATGTTCTATACACCAAAACTAGGTCCAAACAATTTATGTGGTAAATCAGACAAGTAGACATGATGAATTATCTCCTATATCTGTTATTTTCTTTCTCGGACCTTAGGAAATATGATTTCAGAGGGTGCGTTTGGCATATATAATGGACTCTCTGTATGATAGAAATATGAAATTATGCCCTAACTCTCTCTCTCTCTCTCTATTTCTATTTCTCTTTCTGTTTTGGAAAATTATATGAAAGCTGAGGATAGTGGGGGAAGCTGCACGCACCCAAAAAGAATGCTCTGCTATTTGACTCGGAATGCAAGCAATAGTGAGCTATGGCACACTTTCTGTGTACTTGAAGATTTTAAGCAAACAAGAAGAAGAAAAAAAATGTTAAAGTTGTTGGAAGCACAGGTGCTTTCAAAGAAAGGTTACCTTGCAGCTATGGCAACGGCTAGCCCCTGGTGAGAGGACGATGACGGCGAACGGCACTATAGTGGTCCGAGGACGATTACGGCGGCAAACGGTATGGAAGGCGTTGCCTTTTGTGTGTCTCCTCTGTCTCTGGTAGCTCTCAATTGAACGACTCTTGCCGACACAACAATGGACGAGGACGATGCCGGCGAATGGGAGACGAATGTCGGTGAAAATGGTGGCCGGGATGGTAATTTTTGAAATGCCCTAGCTGCGTTTTCAAACGTTTTCAAAGGGAAAGTAAGAAAAACAAAACTAAAACCAAAAAAAATAACTAGGCCTTTTGATAGAGAAAAGAACAAAAAAAAAAAAGAAAAAAGAAAAAATATAGATAAGGGTACTTTAGTCCAAACGGGTAAAATATTGGTTAGTTTTTAAAAAAATAAAAAAAAATTTGCTATTTTTCTAAAATGGAATTGTAAGGTGACTAGTTTTCGAAAAAACCCGTGTTTTTTTTTGCACAATATGGGGCAAAACGCGACCCAAGAGGGGTGAGCTTTCCTCCCCGCAATCTAACCCGATGCAATTTTTATTTTTATTTTTTATTTTTGACAATGACGGGTTGAGTTTTGCCAGCATATGCTATGCAACTTTTTTTCTTTTTCTTTTTCTTTTTTTTTTTAAATCTTGCTTAACATAATAAAATCCATGCAATAACAATATAAAATTTACTCAAATACTTTTAGTTTTTTAACTTCTTTAATGTTAAACTTTCCAATGAATTTGACTTTACATAATGTATATACTACTATAAATGACAATCAAAAAAATCTTTCTTTGGTTAATATGGCGATGAAATAACTCAATTTAATATATTATAGGGAAAGTAAATTATGTAAAAAATTAGCCATAAAAAAAAACGTATTTAATCTATTTTCGAACAATGCAATTACTTTAAAAATTAAGTGAATATTGATAAAGATCAATTTTTTTAATATATTTTTAATAATGTAATTACTTAAAAATTATATAAATAATAACAAAACTTAATTTTTATTTTGTCAAAAATTCATTTTTTATAAAAATTTATAATACAGTACAATCTAACACTAAATAATATACGATATTAGAATGCTCCTGTCTTATACAATTAAACCTGATCAACACCGTACAACAAAAATAATATAGTATAGACTTGTATAGCAAACGCACTGTCTCTTTTGATTCACTAAATGGTCCCATTTTATCTCCAAGGAGTCTCGCTACTCTATTAGATCATGAGCTTACTGCATCAGTTATGAAATTGACATGTCATCTTCAACTTTTTTTTTTTTTTCCAAATTATCTTTAACTTTCGTATATACCTAATATAATTATTTTTGTTGCTTTTTTTTTTCCCCACTTTTTTACGTCTGGATATTTGTCCTTTTTCCTTTCACCTTGTATATTTCTCGGGAATATTTGCTACATAGATAAACAAAAATAATTTGAAAGGAATATAAACACAAGTAGGTTGAGTAGGAAAGACGATTAAATCTGTAAGCACACCTGATCGAACGTGCAGAGCGATAAAAATTAAATTGTAATAATGGTGATTTGATTTTTATTAGATTGAGTTTTTTTTTTTTTTTAATAATGTTATCTATCATATAATGTGCAATAATCTTGCCAGTAGTTTATAGTTTATTTATTTTTTTAAGTTTAGAGCCATTTATGTGAACAAGTTACAGCCAGAACATTGTTTAGACATATATAGACGATATTAAGGTAATTAGTAGTTGATGGTTTGGATTAATGGGATAGAGTACACAACAATCTTGCCAATAGCTCTGGAAGTTTCAATGTGAGAAAATGCCACCACAGGCTTTGAAAATGGAAAAGGGGTTTTGGGATCAAGCACTGGTTTTACCTTCCCACTCTCCAAAATAGTGGCGGTTGAAGTCAGAAAAAACACCGTGGTCGGTGGTGTTGCAGGCCCTATAATTGCCACAGTGTTACCACCTTCTTTCACTGCCTTCCCAACTCGTTCACCTTCGCCTGTTTCATTTCCAAACACACACACACACACACACACACACACACACACATATATATATATATATATATTAACAAAAATGACAATGAATTGATGATCAAAATGATCCTTACCAACTGCATCAAATACGACATCAAATTTTTGAGGAAGCTCTTCGAATTTCTCCTTAGTGTAATCTATGGTCAGATCAGCACCCAAGCTCCTTAACAAGTCAAGTTTCTTAGTGCTTGCCGTGGCAGCCACTTTGGAAGCACCAAAAACATGCTTTGCTATGTTGGAAATTTATGTTGACCCGGTCTTTAGGAAGTTTGTTTATTGTTGAGTACATGTTGATTTCTGTTGGGTAATGTCTTGTCAGGACCCGTCCAGAATTCCTTTCCTGGAACCCTAGACAAGCCCTAATCCCAGGAAAATACCACCGAACCTTCTAACGGAAAATCCGACAGCACCTCCCCTAAGGGTAGGACTAACCAAAAATTTCCTGCACTGAAAACACACTTCAAAAATTCATCCCCTTATTCCTCCCACAGACTACAAATTGATTCCACAAATTTCAGCACTTCCAAATAAAACAACAGCAGCAACCCAGTGCATAAAGAACAACTACACGTTCAATACAGTATATAGAGCATTATACAGATACATGCGGAATTTATAAAATGACAGATAAAGAAGCAATACAAGATAGAGAGGAAAAAGGGAAGAAATATTTCTTGAACCTTCGGCAACGAACCGAGACGTTGGGCTTGCCCCGGACAATCAACGTCTCCAACCTGGACCTAGGGGAACGGAATTTAAAAGTGTGAGATGCTAATCATCTCCGTGAGTGACCCTATCTACTATACACCTTTAATATAAATAATATAAAAATAAAGGAATTTAATAAATCAATACCGAACAATTAATAAATAAATATTTGAAGTAATAATTTCTCTCAAAACCCTCACTATTCACTCCATTGGAAATGTTCCCCTTTTAAAACATTTTCACAAAACCCGATGTACGTACTCCTCGAAAACCAAGGGACCAAATAATTTAATAAACAACAAATAAATAAATAAATAAATAAATAAATAAATACCCCAAATATAAATAAACTGCAATAAATTATAATAAATAATTTTAGAACACCTTTGGGGTTTAAAACATTATTTGCAATTTACACCGATGCACCACACCATATACCGGTGATGCCCTCCGATACCCAGCGTCCCGAGCACCGACTGGCGGGGGGGTTAAAGAGAGAAACCTGCAACAGGCACTTCGGCGTCCCGACAGTACCGCTGCTAAAACCATTAACCCGGCCAAGGAGGGGGGCGGCTGTGCACAACAAACTTGCCTGCCAACGGTCCAATGGCAACTCACGGGTGAAGTAATAACCACGCGCTAAACCACATAATAACCGCGCGCTACCACGTGTCCATACACCATACACCAGAACACCAATACTGTATGAGTGCGTCTAAAAATAAACATTATTAACCAACCGTACCGTTTTCCAAAATTATCGTGGGAAATACATTAAATTATCACACTTACCATCCCACATATTTTTATTTAACCAAACCGGTACGAAACAGCGATAATAACAAACCACAATTTTTTCGAAATACGAGATGCAACCATAAAAATACCGCGGGCATAATTTATAACATTAAACCACCAACTTAAACAAATATTTTCATAAAATATTTAACCCAATTATGCCCGAAAAATTAATACTGAAAACCACGTACAAATACTACCGAAATACACCTTGCTCATGCATAATAAATTAAACCACAATAAAACCATAACCAAATTGTACCACATGAGCATAATTTAAATACCAAATAAACATAATTAATTGCCCAAAATAATTTTTGAAGGTGGGTCACTCACTTGGAGCACGCAATTAAATCATGATCCACTATGGGATCAATTCCACGACTCACCGGTGCTCCTAGAACAAAATTCACAGACAGTCAAATAAATTAATATTTTAATTAGGTAAATAATACCCGGTACCCGGGGGGTCAAACACAAACGTTATCCAAAATAGGCGAATGATATACCGAATCGAAGCTCGTGGAATGAGGAGCGCATTACCGGTCTCCATCGACTCCAATTCCGCCGGAGGTGGTCGGAATTTGGTCGGGAAGCTTCGGCCGGTTTTAAACTTGAGGGATCTTTCAAACGGTGGGGATTTTGGGCAAACTAACCCTGGAAATGGACTCAGAGGGGTCGAAAATGGTGGGATAGAGGTATGGGACGGGCTGGGTTGGTCGGAAACGGCGAGAATCGCCGGAAAAATTTCACCTCGCCGCCGCGATTTCGCCGGCCCGATCTGGGCGCGTCCAGCGGCAGCTGGCCGGGAAATTTGGTGGCTGAGGTCGTGAGGTGGCGGGCTACACTGGTGGCCGGCACGTGTGGCACTCCGGCGACTGCAATCCGGCCAGACGGTGGTCAAACAGAGAGGGTGAGAGAGTCAAAGGAGAGAGAAAGGGAGAAAAAAAATTTCTGCATTTTGTTTTGACGGGCTCGGGGAAGAAGAAGGAAAAAGAAGGAAAAAAGAAAAAGAAAAAGAAAAGAAAAAAAGAAATGCTGTTTTCCCACTTGGGGAAAAGAAAAGAAAAAGAAAAAGAAAAGAAAAAGGAAAAGAAAAAGAAAAAGGAAAGGGAAAAATAAAAATAAAAATAATTAAATAATTAAATCAAAATATTATTATTTAAAATAATAATAAAAATAATTTGATTTTACACATGGTTGACATGTGGCTTCTCAACATGGTGACACATGGTCACCTTCATTAAGTCACACGTGGCACATCGTTACACGTTTAAAAAATAATATTAAAATAATACAGTATTTGAAAAACTCTACAGGTCCATAACTTTCAAACCACATGTCCAAATCGGACGTGCCGCTAGTCTACGGACTCGTATCGACGAGCACTTCACAACCATGCATGAGTCAAAGCTCAACCTTGCATGAATAAAAAGTCAACTCCGGCACCCCTTAGACAGTTTGGACCTCAACTTGTTTTGCTCATAACGTTCAAACCGTAGCTCCGTTTTCAACGTGCTACCAGTCTATGAACTCGTGCCAACGTGTACTTCGTAACGGTACCTCAGTCAACCTAGAATTCCAACTGGGTCAAAAAATCAACTTTTGACCCCTTTGGTCAACGGTCAACGGTCA
This sequence comes from Ziziphus jujuba, assembly GCF_031755915.1. Taxonomy (NCBI): domain Eukaryota; kingdom Viridiplantae; phylum Streptophyta; class Magnoliopsida; order Rosales; family Rhamnaceae; genus Ziziphus; species Ziziphus jujuba. The sequence continues at coordinate 31,371,409 of NC_083382.1, read as the reverse complement.
ACGTGCAAAAATTCCGACATGGTTCGGGACGGGGTGTTACATGTCTAGTCTTTAACTAGTCTTTAGGAATATTGTTACTGCAGGATAGTGGTTCTATTTTTTTATGTATTAGTTGCTTTTATTTTGGTTGAGTTTGTTAGATGTAATGTCTATATAAGTATTGCACCTTGAATAAAAGTGTATCTTTCAATGATATATATTTTTCTGTCTTGTGTGATTTATTCCCTGCTTTAGTTTATTATCAGTGGTATCAGAGACATATTGAGGGAGAGAAGTGAGATAGAAAGAATTGTATCTTTTTTCTACTCTAATTTCTTTGTTGCAGCAGCAATTTATTCATGGCATCTGAGAACTTTGTGCAACTTGCAATACCTCGCTTTGATGGTCATTATGACCATTGGAGAATGTTAATGGAGAATTTTCTAAGGTCTAAAGAGTATTGGCAGGTTATTGGTGAAGGGATTGCAGAACTAGTAGCTAGCATTGTGTGGACAAATGCACAGAAAGCAGAGTTGGAAGCACAAAAGTTGAAAGATCTCAAGGCAAAGAACTATTTATTCCAAGCTATTGATTGTTCAATCTTGGAGATAATTCTAAACAAAGACACCTCCAAACAGATTTAGGATTCCATGAAGAAGAAGTATCAGGGGAGAGCAAGGGCAAAGAGAGTACAACTTCAAGCCCTCCGTGCTGAATTTGAGAACTTAAGAATGAAGTCAGGAGAGTTAGTTTCAGAGTATTTCTCAAGGACGATGGCAATCGCAAACAAGACGCAGATTCATGGAAAGAAGTTGGAGGATGTCACTATAGTTGAAAAGATTCTTCGATCAATGATGGTAAAATTCAATTTTGTTGTTTGTTCAATTGAGGAATCTAAAGATATTGCAGAACTAGTAGCTAGCATTGTGTGGACAAATGCACAGAAAGCAGAGTTGGAAGCACAAAAGTTGAAAGATCTCAACGCAAAGAACTATTTATTCCAAGCTATTGATTGTTCAATCTTGGAGATAATTCTAAACAAAGACACCTCCAAACAGATTTAGGATTCCATGAAGAAGAAGTATCAGGGGAGAGCAAGGGCAAAGAGAGTACAACTTCAAGCCCTCCGTGCTGAATTTGAGAACTTAAGAATGAAGTCAGGAGAGTTAGTTTCAGAGTATTTCTCAAGGACGATGGCAATCGCAAACAAGATGCGGATTCATGGAGAGAAGTTGGAGGATGTCACTATAGTTGAAAAGATTCTTCGATCAATGACGGTAAAATTCAATTTTGTCGTTTGTTCAATTGAGGAATCTAAAGATATTGATACATTGTCAATTGATGAATTGCAAAGTTCTTTGCTGGTGCATGAGCAAAAATTAAGTAAGCAGGATCAAAAGGAACAAGCATTATAGGTAAAAACAAAAGGTGTCTGGCATGACAGAGGTGGCTCAAAAGGAAAGATCAAGCATCACAAATCAGGAGAAAATAAGGTAGCTGACTCTCAAGGAAATGGAAAGGGTCGTGATGGTCAAAATTCAGCTAGGCCTAAATCCAAGTATGTAGACAAATAAAAAATTGAATGTTTCCGTTGCCATAGGTATGGACATTATCATTCAGAATGTCGTACTAATTTAAATGAAGATCGTGGTGAACATAGTGAAAGGTCCAATTTTGCAGAAAAGGAAGAAGAAATTTCTCTTCTCATGGTGTCTCACATTTAAGAAGAAACTAATGAGAATTTATGGTATTTAGATACTAGTTATAGAAACCATATATGTGGAGTTAATCTGTATTTTCTGATTTGGATGAATCTTTTCAGAATATTGTAAAGTTTGGTGATAACTCTACAGTATCTGTTATGTGTAAAGGAAGAGTTTCTATCCAAACCAAGAGAAATTCTACACCTTCTATTCCAGATGTTCTATATGTTCCTGATTTGAAATCTAACTTGCTTAATGTTGGATAGCTTCCATAAAAGGGATATGAGATCTCTATTAAGGATGGTGTTTGTCGAATCCAAGATGACAATTTGGGCTTAATTGCCCAAGTTAGAATGATTGCAAATCGAATGTTCTCATTGTATCTTCACAAGACAACACATTCTAGTTTCTCTGCAAGTGTAAAAAATGAAGCATGGTTATGGCACTTATGATATGGGCACCTAAACGTTAGTGGGATGAGGACTTTACAATAGAAGAAGATGGTTGATGGTCTTCCACAATTTGATTCACCTACAGAAGTTTGTGAAGATTGTGTCGCTAGCATACAACACCATGATAGTTTTCCAAAAGGACAATTTTGGAGAGCTAAGAAGCAGTTGGAACTAGTTCATTCCGATCTTTGTGGCCCTTTAAAACCAACATTAAATGGAGGTAAACGTTATTTCATAACTTTCATTGATGATTTTAGTCGAAAATGCTGGGTTTTTCTTTTATAGGAAAAGTCTGAAGCATTTGCTGCCTTTAAGCATTTCAAGGCATTTGTTGAGAAAGATGCTAGAAGCCCATTAAAAGTCTTTTGCACAGATTGTGGAGGAGAGTTTAATTCACAAGAATTTAATTATTTTTGTGAAGAGCATGGAATCAAAAGACAGCTTACTGCAGCATATACACCTCAACAAAATGGAGTGTGTGAGAGAAAAATCGTACAATTCTAAGTATGGTGCGAAATCTTATGAGGAGAATTGACCTTCCCAAGAGCTTATGGCATGAAGCAGTTAAATGAAGTATCTGTTCAAAATATGATCCCTGAGGAAGCTTGGAAAGGATGTAGACCAACACTTAGTCACTTTTGAATATTTGGATGCATAACATATGCTCATATTCCTGACGAGAAAAGAAAAAAATTGGATGCAAAGAGTGAAAAGTGTATTTTTCTTGGTGTTTATGATCAATCAAAAGCTTACAAGTTGTACAGTCCTATTACCAAGAAAATTATTATAAGTCGTGATGTGGTCTTTGATGAAGAAAAAATCTGGTCTTGGAATGATATTGACAATGGACAGCAAATTCCAATAAATTTTGACAGTGAAGATGAAGGTGACAAATGTCAGCAAGCAACTTTGGAAGTTCTTGCAGAAATTCAAAACATTTCAGATATTCGTCAAAGAAATCAAGTGACAGCAGCCACTCAACTTGATGTAGCAGTTGGTTCTCGTCCTCAACGTCATAGAAAAAGGCCAGCTTGGATGATTGACTGTGAGGTAACTGGAATTGTTGATTTTGAAGATATTCTTACTCATCTAGCTTTGTTTTCTGATTGTGATCCTACAAGGTTTGATGATGCTGTAAAAGAAGTTAAGTGGCAAAAGGCAATGGATGAAGAAATTGCAGCTATTGAAAGGAATAATACTTGGAAATTGACAGATCTTCCAAAAGGGTAGAAAACAATCAGTGTTAAATGGGTTTATAAGACCAAGTTAAAGGAGAATGGTGAAGTTGACAAGTACAAGGCATGTCTAGTTGCTAAAGCTACGTGTGGATTACAAAGAGGTTTTTGCTTCTGTTGCAAGACATGATACAATTAGATTGGTGATTGCATTGGCAGCACAAAATTCATGGCCTATCTATCAACTAGATGTGAAGTCAGCTTTCTTATATGGAGATTTGCAAGAAAAGGTATTTATCGATCAACCTACTGGTTATGTGTAAATTGGTAGTGAGCATAAAGTTTACAAATTGAAAAAGGCTTTTTATGGACTAAAACAAGCACCTAAAGCTTGGTATAGTTGTATAGATGCTTATTTTATAAACAAAAGTTTTCAAAGGTGTCCATATGAACATACTCTCTATACTAAAATTGGAGTTGATGGGAAGATAATTTGATATGTTTATATGTGGATGATTTGATTTATACCGGAAATGATAGAGCCATGTTTGAAAAATTTAAGGAGTCTATGATGCTGGAATTTGATATGACTGATCTTGGTTTGATGCATTATTTTTTGGGCATTGAAGTAGTGCAATCTGCTGCTGGTATCTTTATTTCTCAAAAGAAATATGTCCAAGAAATTTTAGACAGGTTTGACATGAAGGAACTTCAATGGAGAAAGGTTTGAAGCTTGTAAATGATTCAGGAGGCAAAATGGTTGATAGTACATTTTATAAGCAAATAGTTGGAAGTTTAATGTATTTGACAGAAACAAGATCTGATATAATGCATTCAGTAAATCTCATCAGCAGGTATATGGAAAATCCAAAACAGATACATCTTTTGGTTGCAAAAAGAATTTTTCGGTATTTGTGAGGTACCATGGATTTTGGGCTTTTCTACAAAATGGGAGAAAAATCATATTTATATGGCTTTACTGATAGTGATTATGCAGGAGATTTAGATGACCGAAGGAGCACATCTGGATATGTGTTTATGTTGGGATCAGCTGCAGTTTCATGGTTATCAAAAAAGCAACCACTAATGACATTATCAACAACTGAAGCTGAGTTTGTAGCTGCATCATGTTGTGGTTGTCAAGTTCTTTGGCTAAGAAGACTTGTTGAAGAATTGAAGTTCAAGCAAGAAGGTCCTACACAAATCTATTGCGATAACAGTTCAACTATCAAGCTGTCTAAGAATCCTGTTCTACATGGAACGTGCAAGCATATTGATATGAGATATTATTTTCTGAGAAATCTTATAAAATATGAGGTAATTGAGCTTGAATATTGCAGAAGTGAAGACCAGATTGCAGATATCTTTACTAAACCTCTCAATTTAGTAATTTTTTTGAGGCTAAGGAAGTTGCTTGGGGTTTGTAATATGGAGAATGTAGCTTAAGTTATTAAACTGGATGTTTGTAATATGGAGAATGTAGTTTAAGTTATTAAACTGGATGTTTAGAACATCAGTTTAAGGGAGAGATTGTTGGAAATTTATGTTCATTTCTGTTGGGTAATGTCTAATCTTTAACTAGTTTTTAGGAATATTGTTACTGCAGGATAGTGATCCTATTTTTTATGTATTATTAGTTGTTTTTATTTTGATTGAGTTTGCTAGATGTAATGTTTATATAAGTACTGTACCTTGAACAAAAATGTATCTTTCAATGATATATATTTTTTTGTCTTGTGTGATTTATTCCATGTTTTAGTTTATTATCATGCTACCTGCATCACACAATAATAATAATAATAATAATAATAATAATAATAATAATAATAATAACAGAGAAAACAATATTATAAATTATAATCATAAGAGATTTTTTTAGGAACAGAGAATATATATATATATATATACATAAACTTGAATAGCAAGTGTTCCAACTCCACCAGCACCACCCAAAATGAGAATGGTTTTCCCAGCAGAGAGTTCGGTTCGTTCAAGACCCTCATAGGCGGTTCAATGGGCAAAGGAAGACTAGCAGCTTCAACAAAACTCAGATTTTTGGGTTTAAGAGCCAATACTCTGTCTTCAGCGGCAGTGTACTCTGCCAAAGTCCCAAATTGTTTTGGGCCATCCACTGCTTTCTCATTGATGTCTCCATACACTTCATCCCCAACCTTGAACTTCTCCACTTTGCTTCCCACTTTTGCTACCACTCCGGCAACATCATATCATGGAACGATCTGAATTAAAAAAAGAAAATGCCCAAAAAAAAAATTTTTTTTTTTTTTTTTAACAAGATCTAAACAAATTAAACCCCATATTGAAGCAAACCCATGAATGGAAACTGGAAAAAATAAATAAAAATAAAAATAAAAAGATCAAGAAGGCTTACAGGTCGAGGAGAGTCAATGTTTTTGAAAAAACCCAAGCATGCTCTTGGAATCAATTGGGTTAAGCGAAGCTGCAACAACCTTGATCAGCACCTGATCTTCCTTTACTTGAGGAACTGGGAAATTTGCTTCAAACTTCAAAACATCAGCAGATTTTCTGCACTCTTCGTAGATCCAAGCCTTATTTACAGAGGGTATTGTTGGAACACTGAAAGCAGCAGCCATGTCAGTACACTGTACGTACAAGAAGCTTTACATTTTTTTATTTTTTTTCCAAGACAGGTGGGATAATATGGGTCTCTTACTTTCTCTTTTTTTTTTTTTTTTTTTGGTGGGTAATTGGGATAATATGGGTCTCGATCTTTAGAACCAAACGCCTTTTTTAATACACTTTTGTAGACAGAAATCATGGGCTAATTTGTATCTGCATCTAGACGCATTATTCCTTATTGTTCACTGTGAATGGTCTCCATTTTATCTCCGAAGAATCTCATTGCAGTGTACTACCAGAAAAAAAGAAAAAAAAAAAAAAAAAAAAAAAAAGCAAAAAAGAATCTCACTGTGGCGAGAGATTATGAGCTTTATCAGATCATTTTTATGTATAGATGGAACTATTTTCTCTAGAAGCTTATTTATCTCAACTAATTTTAAAAAGCAAAAAAAAAAAAAAAAAAAAAATCTCAACTGCTTTTGTATATTAATGATTAAAAAAAAAAAAAGTCCACAGGTTACACTATTATTTAAGTTACTCCAAAAATTAAAATGTTAAAACAACCAGAATTTTAATTCTTTACTACGAGTTAGTTACGTTATTTCAAAACTAGAAATAAGATGCTAAACCCAGTATTCCAAAAAGAAAGAAAAAAAAAAAAAGTGCAAAAGATCATGGTTAGGGATGGCAATTTACCCTATATAATCAGAAATTTACGGTGCACTGCATCGTTTTTTTTATTTATTTTTTTTTAAAATTGAAATTATGGGACAGATTTGGAATAAAATTGTAAAGCTCAAATCGGGACAGGATTGAAAAATAACAATCTCGGCTCAAACTTGGCCGATATATATATTTATTTATTTTTTTAATAATTTTATTTTATGAAATAAAATTAATATTTATTTTTTTTGTTTACTATTTTTTTTTGTTCACTTAAATTTTTTAGTTAGCCAATTGTGTATATGTAGGCTTTCATAAAAAAGAAAATTCTTTATATAAATTTAAAAAAAAAATTATATTACGCAAAAAAAATAGATTGTCCATTTTTAATTGGAAAATTTCTGTTTCTGTCCTATCTTTAAAATTAAAAAAAATAAAAACCACAGAAATAAAATAAAATTTTTTTCTATGAAAATAGAATTTTAAAAACCGGTGTGTTCCGTCCGCAGATATTGCTAGTCATGGTTAGCCAAAAGCCACCTCCATTTTTTTAATTTTTTTTGGACAAAGAAAACCAACCTACATTTTGGTAACGAAATTGAAAAGCCAACCTCCATTTTGATCACGAAATTGACTTCTTATCCTCAACTTTCTTTTTTCTTTTGTATAAAATTATCTTCAACGTAATTATTTTCTTAACTCATTTTCTTTTTTATTTCTCAGCAATATTTGCTACAAAAATAAGCAAATACTTTGAAAAGGGAAGCTAAAGTCACAATGAGAGACATCATGCTTAGGCAAAAGCCACCTCCATTTTGATCACGAAATTGACGTCTTATCTTCAATTTTCTCAATTCTTTTTTATAAAATATTTATCTTAAACTTTCATGTGCACATAACGTAATTATTTACTGACTGATTTTCTTTTCTTACTTTAGGAGATATTGTGTGTTTTTTTTTTTTTTTTTTTTTTTTTTTTAATCCTTTGGCCCCCCCAACACCTCTTTTATATTACTTAGTAGTATTGGCTACATAAATGAACAAAAATACTTTGAAAGGGATATAAGCAAAGTAGGATGATGAGTGCCGAAGGCTAGGGTTGAAGATGGATTGAAGGCAAGTGAGAAAGCATAAATAAAACATAAAGGATTAAAGCCATTTATTATTATTATTTTTGCAAGTCTAAAGCCATTTATTTGAACAATTTGGACCCAGAACATTACGTTTAGACATATATAGATAATACTAAGTAGTTGATGGTTTGGAATTTCATGGGATAGGATACAAAACGATCTTACCAGTGGCTCTGGAAGTTTCAAGGTGAGAAAATGCCTCCACAGTCTTTGAAAATGGAAAAGGGGTTTTGGGATCAAGCACTGGTTTTACCTTCCCACTCTCCAAGTAAGGTTTCAGCTTCTCCAAAATAGTCGCAGTTGAAGTTAGAATAAACATCGTGGTTGGAGGTGTTACAGGCCATATAATTGCCACAGCTTTCTCACCTTCTTTCACTGCCTTCCCAACTCGGTCACCTTCCCCTGTTCCATATTCCTTTTTCCAAGCACATATATCAGCCTTCCATTCTTTTTCTTTTTCTTTTTTTAATTAAAAAAAATGACAATGAATTAATGATCAGAGTGAATCTTACCAACTGCATCAAATTTCTCAGGAAGCTCTTCAAAATTCTCCTTAGTGTAATCTATGGCCAAATCTGCACCTAAGCTCCTTAACAAGTCCAGTTTCTTAGTGCTTGCCCTAGCAGCCACTTTGGAAGCACCAAAAACATGCTTTGCTAGCTGCATCACAATATATATATATATATATATAATTTGTAAATATATAAATAAAAAAATAAAACATAAAATGGGATTTACAAAACTTAGAAAAAGTAATAGATATAGACCTGAATAGCAAGTGTTCCAACTCCAGCAGCACCTCCCAAAATGAGGACGGTTTTACCAGCAGAGAATTCGGCTCGTTCAAAACCTTCATATGCAGTTTCAATGGCCAATGGAAGGCTAGCAGCTTCAACAAAACTCAGATTCTCAGGTTTAAGAGCCAATACTCTGTCTGTAGCGACGGTGTACTCTGCCAAAGTCCCAAATTGTTTTAGGCCGTCCTCTGCTTTTTCATTGATATCTCCAAACACTTTGTCCCCAATCTTGAATTTTTCCACTTTGCTTCCCACCTTTACCACCACTCCAGCAACATCGAATCCTGGAACAATCTGAATAAAAAAAATAAAATGAAAAAAACACAAAATACCATTTTTGCATGATCTAAAAAATCTAAGCCCAATAATGAAGCAAAACCATGAAGACTCACGGAGAGTCCATGTTTTTTACAAGCCCAAGCATCCTCTTGTAATCAATAGGGTTAAGCGAAGCCGCAACAACCTTAACCAGCACCTGATCTTCCTTTACTTGAGGAACAGGGAAATTTTCATCAAACTTCAAAACATCAGAAGATTTTCCATACTCTTGGTAGTATGAAAGAGTGAATTGGAAAATAAAAGCTCTGTTATTCCATTGCTATACAGGGGATGTTAAATACAATTACATGAAGGCTATACAAGGCAATGAATTTAGTTATACAAGGTAATACAACTATTTCTAAATAGTACATAAGGTGAGAAACATATATGGAAAACTATCACAGCAGATATAGCTAGGCATATCAATTAAAGATTGGACATTAGTTGTGTGGGATAGTGTCCTTAATATGCCCCCGCAAGATGGAGGGTTTAAAGGAAACACCCATCTTGGTTCGACGGAGAAGAAATGAAGATTTGGGCAAAGATTTTGTCAAAGCATCAGCAAGTTAATCCTGGGAAGAAACATGAGAGACCTTTAAGGAGTCATGTTGGACGTGATCGCGGACAAAGTGATAATCGATGGATATATGTTTCATCCGCGAGTGGAAAACGGGATTAGCACAGAGGTATGTGGCTCCAATATTATCACAGTAAATGGTAGGTGCACTAGGAAAGGAGATAGACAGCTCATGAAGGAGTGACTTGAGCCAGCAGAGTTCAGCTGTTGTTGAAGCTACAGACCGATATTCGGTTTCTGTAGAGGAGTGAGCAACTGAACGTGGTTTCTTAGATGACCAAGATATGGGATTGTGATCAAGAAACACAATGAAGGCACCTGTCGACGTTCGGTCATCTTTGTTTCCTACCCAATTGGAATCTGAAAAAGCATGAAGATTGAGAGGAGAGTTGCTATGAAGTAAGATTCGATGAGACATGGTGCCATTCAAATAGCGCAGAACACGTTTTAGAGCATCCCAGTGAGTAATTGTCAGCTTGTGCATAAATTGTGACAATTTATTCACAGCAAAGGCGATGCCAGGTCTGGTAAAGGAGAGATATTGAAGACTACCAACAAACTTTCGATAAGGAGTAGGTCATCCAGATTGTTTCCATCATGTAAAGATAAGTTACTACCAGGAGAAAGTGGTTTATTGATAACCTTGGCACCAAACATATTAGCCTAGCTTAGTAACTCTCGTGTATATTTTTGTTGAGATAGGAAGATACCATTGGAAGTAGAAGTGACTTCCACACCTAAGAAATAAGTGAGAGGGCTTAAATCGTTCAATGAGAATGATCACCAATATAGGAAATAAACTTATCAATTAGAGAAGAAGTGTTGCCGATAAGTTTAATGTCGTCAACATAAATAAGCATAAACATAACAAAGCCACTATTGTTGTAGATGAAGAGAGAACTGTTAGAGTAAGAATTGGTGAAGCCATAAGAAAGTAGAATTGATGAAGTTCCTGATACCAAGCACGTGGTGCTTGTTTCAAACCATAGAGAGCCTTCTGAAGTTTGCAAACATAGTGAGGATATTGTTTGTTAACAAAGCCTGGTGGTTGTTTCATATACACATCTTCATGGAGGCTTCCTTGAAGGAAAGCATTATTGACATCCAATTGACATAATGACCAATTAGAAGTAACAGCCATGCAAAGAATAAGATGTACCGTTATGGGTTTGACCACTGGGCCGAAGGTGTCATTGTAATCGAGGTCGGGTCGTTGATGGAAACCTTTTGCAACCAACCGAGCCTTATACCGTTCAATGGAGCCATCAGTTTTCTTTATGATTCTGAATATCCATTTACAACCAACTAGATTTTTATTAGGAGAAGGGGGGACTAGTTTCCATGTTCCATTGGTTAAGAGAGCATTGTATTCGGCAGATAGTGCTTCCCGCTAGACATGTCCTGTTAAAGCTTGAGAAATGGACGTGGGTTCGGTTATTGTGAGGTTTAAAGTTTTGAGAGCTGAGAAGAATTTAGGATTAGGCTTATGAATGTTGTTTTTAGACCGGGTGATGATTGTTGATGGAGGGAAGTGAGAAGAAATAGAAGTAGGAATTGATGGTGCATGATCTGGTATGGGAGGGGAGCTAATCGGAATGCCAGAAGTGGATGATGCAGATGCAGTGGAGTGGGCCAAGGAGTGCTTAGTCTGTTTTGAAGATGAAAAAGTGAAAGAAGAATGAGCTGAGATAGTAGAGGCAGAGGAAGAAGCTGACCCAGAGGAACATGATTGGGAAAGTGAATTGAAAGGCTCCATAGGAGGGGAAGACGATGACCGAGGGTGAAGAGAGGAAGGAGATGGAGATACTACTTGAATGGAGGTATCTGGCAGAGAATGAAGAGGGTAAATATTTGGTTGGTACAGTGTGACCATCCGCAATCATGATTTCCTCAGGCCCATCATATTCAGCATGTAGGGAGAGATTATTCAAGTCATTTGTGATGTGATGAGAGGCACCAGAATCTACTAGCCAAGTAGATGATGATGGGTTGGTTGGAACGAGATGCAAAATGAGCTCTAGGATAGGAAGCATGTGGTGGAGGGCCAAGTAATGATTTTGGGGGGGGGTGTTGGAATGTTGAGGTTTCCATTTTGACCTAGATAACTATGGTGCTGAAGCAAGGAGTTTGCGGCAGTTGCGAGCAGTGTGGCTAGGTAGATCACAGCATTGACAAATAGGGCTAGAAGAACCAGACTTGCTAAGAGATGGTGATCGAGTATGAATGGGTCTGGATGAGAAGTTTGGCCATGGGTGAGAAGAGGAATGTCCATGATGGGATGCATAATTGGCTGTGACAGGAGAGACATAAGTAGGGGTAGTGCGATGGCGTTGAAGAAAAGCTTCATAATCGACTAACTTATCATGCAATTCGGCAAAGGTGATGGATGAGTCTCGTGCCCGAATTGCAGCAGAAATTTCTTTATAGTCAGGCCCTAGACCATTAAGGATGTGAAACGTGATTTTGTCCTTGCCGAGAGGTTCACTGGCCAATGCAAAAGAGTCAGCAAGTCCTTGAACTGATTGCATATACTCAGAAATAATTTTATCATCTTTGGAAATTTTACTTAGAGTTTCACGTAGACTCATGAGTCTGCCACGTGAAGGTTTTACATACATGGTTGCAAGATTTTGCCATGTTTCACGAGAAGATTCTGAGGAAGCAACAAAATTCACAAGTGTAGGATCTAATGAAGCCAGGACAGCACTTCGAAGCAGATGATCTTGTTGGATCTAGAGAGTTTTATCGGGATCAGAGGATGGACAAATAGATTGGCCGGTGACAAAACGAAGTAGGTCATACCCAATCAACAGAGAATACCATTAGGCATGCCAGGCCGTATAATTGTTGGCGGTGAGTTTGAGAGGAGCCTATGCAGAGACATTTAAGTAGATTAAATTGGTAGAAGAGATGGAACTGATAGGGGAGGATTTAGTATTGGTTGAATAAAAAATGATGATGATGATGAAGAAGGAGTGAAACAAAGGGTGTACGAAAAAGGAATAAAAGGTGAGAGTAGTCTCGGATGTGAAGGAAGGAAAGAAGGAGAAAGGAAATTTTTATTTATTTATTAGAGGTACTGTTCACATGGCGATACTGTTCACGTGATGGCATTGTTTATACAGAAGGGTAGGATCATTGCTTTGATATCATATGAAAGAGTGAATTGGAAAATAAAAGCTTTGTTATTCCATTGCTATACAGGGGATGTTAAATGCAGTTACATAAAGGCTATACAAGGCAATGCATTTAGTTAAAGGCTATACAAGGCAATGCATTTAGTTATACACGGTAATACAGCTATTTTTAAATATTACATAAGGTGAGAAATATATATGGAAAACTATCACAGCAGATACAGCTAGCCATGTCAATTAAAAATTGGAAATTAGTTGTGTGGGATAGTGTCCTTAATAGGTAGAACCAATGTTAGATTTTATGAATCTAAATATACATAATAAATTCCATTAATCATAAATTACTAACCTCCAAATGCAGCCATTGATAAATTAAATCTTTAATCCTGCAAAATAGAAAATAATGTAAAGTAGTGCCTATGGACACACTACTCTCAAACCACTCTCAGATCTTTGAAAATCCTAATATCAAAATACCGTATGGCATATGTTTGTTTGCTTGCCCTAGACCTTTTATAGTCTCTACAAGTCATACTTACCTATTAATTTTAACACACACAAAATACTAATAATTTAATAATATAATAATACTAGAAAAAATATGGATAAGTCATTAGGGTTTTAAAGAGAGTTGGTCTTCCAGTCTAATGGGCCAACTGGAGTCTTATAGAAAGTGTGTGACCAAGGGCCCTACTACAAAATAATAAAATAAGTCAGTCCCATTAATGGCATAAATAGGCCATGTAAGTGAGTAATTGATTATGCTAAGTCCACAATTATTAATTTATTTAACATTCTCCCACTTGGACTGCATAATCATTATCATATATATATAAAATCCAAACTCACTTACTACAGAATCTCCCGAACCATAATGTCATTTCATCTAAATATATAGCATACTGACAGGGCATAACAATATACTAGACTAGGCAGTAGAGATTCTCTCAGTAAATCTCCCAAAACATGATACCATTTCAACTGAGCACTTTACATGCCATAAACTCAGTCTAGGTAGTAGAGATTTACCTAACCACGTGCAATCCCTCAACACACAAATACCATTTCATTCGAGCACATTGTGTATCGACATGATACATCAATATACCCAAACTAGATAGTAGGGACTCACTATGGCACCTGTGGATCAACATACACATATACATAGACCAATAGTCTCAACAGGCCTGTAAATATAATGAGCAATAATATATGTAATAAAATATCTCATAAATATATAATGATCCACATACATTAATGTATCAAAATAATAAATAATACTTAACGTGGATATTACTGCAGAAAATATAACAAACTCCCACTGACCCATAGCAGTCTCAGCTGTCTAACAATCCCATAGGGGACACATGTTCCTTAAATATGCCTACTGGTAAGGGCTTGGTCAGTGGATCTGCCACCATGCTATAAGTAGGTGTGTGAACAACAGTAATGAAGCTTTCTTCAACATTCTCCTTAACCATAAAATACTTAACATCAATGTACCTCGCACCAGGGGTACCTTTTAAATTATTGGATAAAGACACTGCTGCAGTATTATCACAATACATCATAATAGGTCTCTCAATGGAGTCAATCACTCCCAAATCACGAATAAAATTTTGAAGCCAAACTGCATGACAAGTAGCCTCATAACACGCCACATACTCTGCCTCCATAGTCGAGAATCCTGTCACTGTTTGCTTGGCACTCCCCTAAGACACAGCATCTCCTGCCATAATAAATATATATCCAGTGATAGATTTCTTATCATCCACACAGTTTTTATAATCTGCATCACTATAACAAACTATATCAAGCGAGTTTGTACGTCGATATGTCAATATATGATCTTTAGTACTCTGAAGATACCTAAAGATCTTCTTAACTGCTTGGTAATGAATAGGACCAGGATTGCTCATAAATCTACCAAGCACACCCACAGCAAAAGCTATATCAGGCCGTGTACATACTTGAGCATACATCAAACTACCCACTGCTGAAGAATAGCGAACATTTCTCAACGCCATCCTCTCTTTATCATTCTTGGGACATTGATCCTTAGAAAATCTTTCACCCTTTGTGACCGATACACTTCTAGGAGAACAATTATGCATATCAAATCTCTTAAGGATTCTATCAATATAGGCTTTTTGAGACAATTGCAACACATAATTAGTCATATCTCGAATAATTTTGATGCCCAAAACAAAAGAAGCCTCTTCAAGATCTTTCATATAAAAATGGTTGCACAATATCTGCTTTGTCTCAGCCAACAGGTCAGTGTCATTAGTAGCCAGAAGTATATCATCAACATACAACACCAGAAATATAAAACTGCTCCCATTGACCTTTATATATATGCATCTATCAACAACATTCTCCTTAAAGCCATTTTGGATGACAACCTCATCAAACTTAAGATATCATTGCCTCGAAGCCTGCTTAAGACCATAAATTGACTTCTTAAGCTTACAAACCAAATTACCATTCTCTGTTTACTGGAAGCCAACTGGTTGAACCATATATTCATCCTCAAATAAATCACCATACAGAAAAGTAGTTCTGACATCCATCTGATGCAACTCTGGGTCATAATGTGCCACAATTGCCATAATGATTCTAAAAGAATCCTTTGTGGATATAGGAGAGAATGTCTTTGTGTAATCAATTCATTCCTTTTGGCTAAACCCTTTAGCTACAAGTCTAGCCTTATACCTCTCTACTTGACCATTAGAGTCTCTTTTAGTCTTAAAGACCCATTTGCACCCTATAGGCTTGTTACCCAATGGTAACTCAACCAAATCCCAAATACCATTTGATGCCATGGATTTCATTTCATCTTCCATTGCATCCAACAAAAAATTTGAGTGCGAACTGCTTATGACTTTCTCATAAATGACTGGATCTGAATCATCACTTATGTCAAAATCATGCTCCTGCAAGTAAACCTCATAGTCATCAGGAATACCTGACCTCCTAGTCCTTTGTGACTTTCTCAAAGGCACATCAGCATCTACAATAGCTGGGATATTCTGCTCTTCAATGATGGGTTCATCCTGATCAACTACTGGTTCATCAACTACTAGATTAATAATATCTCTATCAGGAACTACAACACTGGGAATGAATACATTTTCTTCTCTAAATTGAGACTCCCTTGGACCATTACTATCATCAAACCCAAAATTATCTTCAAAATAAATAGTTTTGTCTGATTCAACAATTCTCGTGGTGTGAGATGGAAAAAAGAATCTTGAACCCCTAGATCCTATACAATAGCCAACAAAATACCCACTTATAGTTTTAGGATCCAATTTCTTAATTTGGGGATTATAAATGCCTACTTTAGCTTTGCATCCCCATACTCGAAAATGATGCAAATTAGGCTTTCTCCCTGACCACAACTCAAAAGGAGTCTTAGGAATGGATTTACTTGGAACTTGATTCAAAATATAAGCAGCTGTCCTTAAAGCTTCTCCCCATAAGTAATCTGGCAAGATAGAATTTGCCAACATAGATCGAACCATGTCTAACAAAGTACGATTTCTCCTCTCAGCTATGCCATTCTGCTGAGGTGTACCAGGCATTGTATATTGCGCATCAATGCCACACTCACGTAAATAAATTGTGAACGGTCCTGGGTTTCATCCAGTCTCATCATATTTGCCATAAAATTTACCACCTCTATCAGACCTCACAGCCTTTATCTTCTTATTCTTTTGAAGCTCCATCTTTATCTTAAACTCCTTAAAAGCAACTAAAGAATCTGACTTCTCACGGATAAGCTAAACATGTCCATAACGAGAAAAATCATCAATAAAAGTAATAAAATACCTATAACCACCCAAAGCAGTTGGAGTGAAATGTCCACATACATTAGTATGGATTAATTCCAAAATATTTCCACACCTTACTATCTTATTCTTTCTAACCTTGGAAGTTAGCTTCCCTTTGACACATTCTACACAAGTCGACAGATCGGAGAAATCAAAATTAGAAAGTATTCCATCCTTCACTAACCTTTCCATCCTGTGCCTAGAAATATGTCCCAAACGCTTATGCCATAATAATGAGGAATTATCATTAACTCTTGGATGTTTAGAAGCAATAATAGGGGCAACAACAGGATTAATAGAAGAATTGAGACCATTACTAAATAAATCAAGTCTATATAAACTGCCACATAAAGTTCCCAAATCAACAACTTTGACATCCTTATATACTTCAACTTTGTTATGTCCAAACAAGAAACTAAACCCTTGACTATCCAAAAGTGAGATAGATAATAAGTTCCTTCTAATTGAGGGTACATAGGAAACTTCTTGTAATTCTAAAACATATCCAGTGGTAAGCTTCAACTTGATTGTTCCCATGATATCCACTTTCACTCTTGAGCTATCTACCATATAAACATGTTGCTCAAGATTGGTGGCCCCCTTTGTCTTATCATCCTCTGCAATGAATTAGTAACATGAATTGTTGCTCCAGTATCTAACCACCAAAAATTCATAGGCACATCAGTAATATTGGTCTCAATCATTAAAATGTTATCTTTCTTTTCTTGCTTTTCTTTAAATTCCAACACTCTATCTTCTTGTGTCCAACTTTATTGCAGTAGCCACTCTTTCCATTGAAGTAGCCTTTCCTTTCCCCTATCTGATAAGTATCATCATACTTAGTATTATTTAAAAGGTCTAAATAATAATGTTTCTCATTCATATCAAACTTGGTAAATTCTTTCCTATCTCCTCAAGAAGTTCCTTTGCAGTATCAACCTTAGGAATACTAGCATACATTGATTCATCCATATGATTCTCCATCATCATCATGCAGCACTTATTAGAATGTCTCAAATCCTCATAAAGTCTCTTATCTGCTGCATTACTCTCATCAGTTGGTATCTTTACTGGATCTATCTCCAAAGCCAAATCCAATTTCATAAAGGTCAAATTCATAACTAAAATCTTCTTCCACTTCTGATAGTTTGTCCCATCCAATTTCATCATGGTAGTCATAGGTAGAATACTCGGGGTGCTACTAACTGTGAAAATAGTAAACACAATAAAATATTTAATATATATAAAACAATAACTATTTTCCAGCCCTTTAACACAAAACATAAAATATCAATATCACTAGGGTCTTTGTAGCACTAAAGATACTTTTTCGCGGGCCAGGGACAGTCAACCAAATAACCACAATCAAATGTATTGAACTGAATTACCGATAGGGTAACTCAGAAGCTGCGATTCATGGCATTCAATCAACTTCCATTGCCAATCCAGGCGTCATACTAAGCAATTAAAACCACCGACAGGGTAGTCTAGTTACCCGTATAGACCCTAATTAATAAGTGGAAGAAAATAACATATTGGCAATTTCATGAAATAGATAAATATAAAATATCCCATTCACTATGCCAACAAATATTACATTGGTACACATAATGCAGATAAAATAAGTGTTACATCAGGTGATACCTAAAATCCCACACTACTATACCAACTAGGCATAAAGCCTCTTTAGGGAAAGCTCCAAACGCAATCCATTTTTTTTTTAACATAGATATTTAATTTAATTCAAAAATTTGGAATGGAATAAATAAACAAATAAATAAATAAACCAATAACCAATAAAAAAACAAATAAATAAAGAAATAACATTTTTTTTAAATAATAATAAAACAATAGATGAATAAATAATCAACAATAAATAAGTGATAAAATGATATAAAGATATATCAAATAAAATAAAATAAAGGTTTTGTTTTTTTTTTTTTTGTTGGGTAATTTAGGTTGATGATGTCAGCAAGAAGGACGCTGATGTCAGCGTCTTCTTCACTGAGCCGGGTCGCAATTCCTGGTTAACGGGTCGAGCGACCCGCTTCCTTAACCCGGCCGGAAAACCACAAAAAACGGCCACCATTTTCTTCAATTCCGATGTCTATAGATTCCTTTCAGTGTGGAAAATATTATTCATAGATCAATTTGGCCTAAAGACCCAGAAATTTTAACACCCAATCATAATGAAATTCGGCCGTTGAACTCCAGTTTTTTTTTTTTTTTTTAAAGTTTTTTTAAACCCAAATTAACTCAAAAATATTCCATTCGATCCAGAAAAGAAATTCTACAAAGAACCACAATACCCAGAGAAGAAATTTTATAATTATTATTATTATTATTATAGATCGTGCTACTTTGAAATCCGACGGTGTTTTTCGTAGCAGTCCGAGGGGTTGGTTTACTTTTGGACATGCTTCGTTTGCTTTGCTCTTTTTCTTCGGACACATTTGGCATGGTGCTAGAACCTTGTTCAGAGATGTTTTTGTTATTATTATTATTGAGTTTATAATGGCCAGATTATATTTCACAGGCAATCAACATATAATATCCGATTAATAAAGAAAGAGCAAACAATAATAAAAATAAATATCATGTAATCAATGTACAGATCATCAATGGCCGAACATGTGCTGTTCAATCCGATCATTATGGATACAATGAAGAATAATCATAAAGAAATTTATTATGCATATTAACCATGCTCTGATATCAATTATTAGATTTTATGGATATAAATATACATGATAAATTTCATTAATCATAAATTACTAACCTCTAAATGCAGCCATTGATAAATCTTTAATCCTGCAAAATAGAAAACAATGTAAAGTGGTGCCTATGGACACACTACTCTTAAACCATTCTCAGATCTCTGAAAATCCTAATATTAAAATACCGTATGAAATATGTTTGTTTGTTTGTCCTAGATTTTTTATAGTCTCTGCAAGTCACACTTACCCATTAATTTTAACACACACAAAATACTAATAATTTAATAATATAATAATATTAGAAAAAATATGGGTAAGTCATTGGGCTTTTAAAGAGAGTTGGTCTTCCAATCTAATGGGCCAACTGGAGTCTTATGGAAAGTGTGTGACCAAGGGTCCTATTACAAAATAATAAAATAAGTCAGTTCCATTAATGGCATAAATAGACCTTGTAAGTGAGTAATTGATTATGCTAAGTCCACAGTTATTAATTTATTTAACAACCAAGCCTTGTGTACTGAGGGTGTTGTTGGATCGCTGGTAGCAACAGCCATGGTTGTACGTTCAAGAAGCCTTTTTTTTTTTTTTTTGGTTTTTTTCCATACAGATGGGACAAATATGAGACTCGATCTTTTAAAACCAAATGCAGAGAAAATCAGACCTCATACTTTTCTTCTTCTTCTTTTTCTTTCAATAAGATGATGGGATTGTGACGAAGCAGCTTAGCTCATTTGGTTGAGCGCTGCTATCCAAGCTAAGACGTGCTGAATTCGAGTCATGGAAGGGGTGGGCATAGGGCACAGCCAAAAAATAAAAAATAAAAAAAATGATGGGATTGTATAAATTAGATCTATTCTGAATTTGGCAACCAAGAACATGGAAAACGCAGCAGCTTAAACAATATTGGGCCTGCCTTTTTATTTTTTTATTGCTTTATTTTATTTTGGGGAATTTGGCCCAATGCCCCCATAAGGATGAGCTTCATGATTTTTACCCCTTCATTTGCTATCTTTTTTTTTTTTTTTTCTACCCTTTCAATTTTTAATAATCCCAAAATACACTTATATCCAAATTAAATATTTTTACTTTTTTTTTTATTTTATGTTATTTCTTTCTTTTCTTCACCTGACTGTTCTCTTCTCCTTCATCATGCTTCCCTAAAGCCGGCTCATCTCTTCTCATTCATCCATCAAGCTTTCTTCACCTAGTTGCCCTTTTTCCAAGCAGCCCCGTTTCGTCTCCCTGGTTGCCAAAATTCCATACAAAGAAAGAAATTGATGGTTTAGAATTCGAAATTAGGGTATTGTGAAGAAGGAGGACGTGGATTTGTATACGAAGCTCAAGGGTGGTACTGCATGGAGGAAGCAGATGCCTAAGCTTGCTGTTTCACTTGGCCTCTTTGATAAAATGCCTGGTGTTTGCTTCATTTTTCCTTTGACTTTTCTATTTGAGTGGTTTCAAGAGTTTATTTAAAACATTTGTGGGGTGTTTTTTTTTTTTTTTTCTAATTGTTTTTGGGATAAGTTGGAATCGAAATTAGGGTTCTGTTTTTTTGGTTTTGCTATTTCTGTAATTTTTTTCCTTATGCTTTTGTAATTTTTGTTTTAGGTAGTGTTCGGTGTGCTATTTGACAGTCTGATAATGGAAATCGGCAAGGATTCGGGAATGGAGGACCGGGATTATGTGGTGGAGACTTGCATTACACATACTCTACCCCCGGCATTGACGCTTGAGAAGGGATTAGGGAGTATCAAAGATGCTATGGGGAAGTTGAAGCTGAATCCTCCTTCTACCTCCAATGGGTTCTTTCGGTTTCAGGTACTGAAAAATTCCGTATGTCATTTTCATTTCACATACTATGTCGTTTCACTTTGCTGTTTTGATACGATGTTGTTTTGTTTGGTTTTCATTTCATATGTGATTCTGCGAGGATTTGTAAAGGTCATTGTGCCTTCCAGTGCGAAAGCTTTGGATTGGTTTGCCTGTCAGTCAGAGTCTTGCGAGGTTTTCCCTCTGTTTTTATGTCGAAGGAAACAAAAAATCATGATTGCATGTGAATGAAACCGTTGGAATTGGGTCTGCTATTCACTTTACACGGAGTTCTTCTTCTATCTCAAGAGAGAAGACAACGAGCAAAAGGAGTAGATTCTCGTATCTCTTATTTCTCACTCATCAAAAGCGTCTCCTATGATGATTTAGGGGTTGCATTTGGTTTTTGTTGTTTGTTGTCTGTTGTTCATTATATATATGTATATATATGTAAAAGTAATTTTAACTTTATTAGGACAAGAGTTCCTTTTTTCCTATTGAGCTTGATGGCTGAACTGGTTAAAGTTGGGGGTTTGTCATACGGTTTCCCAACTCCATAAAAGAAAAGATTGCCCTTTGAATAGTTAGTATGAAAGATGGATGTTTCAAACTTCTATTTGGAGGGTCATGGACAATTTTGGAGCTATTGAGACTTACGGCTTACCTTATTCCATTGACATCAAGGTGCAGGAGGTTATGTAATCATTTTTTTAAGTGGCTTTAGGCTAACGAGCGGAATATGTGTTGAATAAGAACCCAAGATTTGTTAGTTATTTTGTTGAAAGGTCTATTTGGAAAATGACAAGGCAGAAATGAAATTGAATATTAACGTGAACTCTTCATTGGCAATTATGTAAGGAATGTTTCAACATATATGCTAAAGGCTCTAAAACATTTTATGAAATTTAGAATAATTTTGTCCATTTATTGGAAATTTGTGGTTGGTATGAAAAATTGATTAAGTAATGATGGTTAGTTGCTTATGGTTATGCATCTAATTATGATGCAAAATCTGTTGCCTTTAAGGTTCCTGCGTGTTTGATAATTTGCATTTGGTATTGCAAATATGATGCATATTGTAGTGGCAAATTTTTTATCTGCATTTAGGTGTACGTTGTTTTGCATGGATACTTGGGTCTTTTACATTTGTATGAATCTTT